>NC_059356.1:18489696-18814696 GCF_019703515.2 Myxocyprinus asiaticus | reverse complement strand
AACCATACCTATACAGTGAAAAAAATACATTTTTACATTAAATGTAATTGCATTATTATAAGTCATTTTGAAATAATGGCATGTCTGGTTTAAAATAATAATAATAATAATAATAATAATAATAATAATAATAATAATAATAATAATAATAATAATAATAAAGGATTTATAATGTAGATTACATTAAAAATAAGCGATATATTTAGGATTGTATAATTAAACGTTATATTGGCTAGCAATGCAGGCCTAGGCCTAATTTAAATTCATTAACAATTTATTATGCTGTAATATAGAACACATACACAGATATATGCAGGCTATTTACTAAACTTGCCAAAAGGTCTTCCAAATGTTAAAAGTAATAATTAAAAAAAGACGAAAACAATTAAAGTCTCACATCCTCACATATTAGTAGTAAATTGATTTTGTATTGCAAAAAAATAAATAAAAATAAATAAAAAAATAATAAAAAAAACCGTCATGAAAATAATATGCAATTATCCAAACAGAAAAATATTAGACAATTTTAGTATAATGTAATATTTAAAATACGTCATCATAAGTGCCTCTCTAAAAAATAGGCCGCATCCTAAAACCTACAGATGAATTACAAGACGCACCATATATTTTCAGGCAAGGACTTTGGATTTGTAGGCCAAATGTTTGACTGTTTTTGCAGACCACAACAAAGATTTAATTCACGCCCGACAAAGACAGAGGTTAATTCTCACAACGAAAACTGCACTTTCGAAGAGAGCAGAATTTTAAGTGAAATTATTCACCGAAACTGTAGAAGGGATGTCTACAATCATTCCTGTATCTTTACACAACCATTAGTTGTAAACGAGAATAATAAAAATACACATTTTGATTCATTTTTTTTTCTTTTAGTGCAAGATAATATCCAAATATTTTCCATCCTTGTGCTAACACGAGCTACAGCACAGTCTACAAAACACAGCAAATAAAACTATGACAAGGCGAATTCGCCTGTCATTCTATTTCACTTGTCGTTTTCATATAATTTAAACTTTTAAACCTTAATGAAGGCAATCTTAATACAGAAACTGCTGCCATATTAGCACGTCCCGTGCTTTTTATAAAAAGGCCTACTATACTGAATTGGGAAGAAAACATAAACGATTACTAACCCGATTATACATAAAACCGTATTGTTTTGATACCAGATTTATTTGTGATCCACTGGTTTAATAATTCACACCACAACACTTGAAATGATAAAGTCAGTGTATTTACCTGCACCCTCGATTCTATCAAATCCAATCTCAGAGCAAGTGCTTCCCTCATGAACACATCTGGATAGTGACTTTCATTAAAAGCCTTCTCTAATTCTTCCAGCTGCCAGCCAGTGAAATTGGTACGAGTTCGTCTTCTTTTACAACCCGGGCTATCCTTTTCTGGATCCACCGAATCTAAGTGAGAAACAATCAATTAGAATCGCGCATTACTTTGCTCGGTGATATAACCACAACATCAATGGGCCCACTGACATTCGTGGTGTTTATTTCCCTGAATTATCCTGTACTGAGTTAGCCAAATAGCCACGTTTATTTTCTTTCTTTAGTGTGGGGAAAACATTGCAAGAACAATAAGAACATAACGATGAAGAGAAGGAAGCGCATGATGTCTGCAAGTTCCCAGTTTTAAAGAAACTGGCAAAATGTAGGCTATTAACCTCTCTTTGTTATAAAAGTCAGTTCTTGCAACGACTGCTTTAATTCCAGGAAACGAGCGCATGTGAACGCATGAAGAATCGCTTCTTTTGTTTCCCAAGACTCAAATGTATTCTTCAACGCTTCCTGGGACAAAAAAAAAAAAAAAAAAAAAAAAAAAAACACTATTCTTTGGTTTCCGATATGACAGAAACATGCTTTCTTCCTTCTATAAGAGACCCCAATGCCCGTTTTTGGCATGTACTCAGTGTGTTTGCTTACCTGTGAGTTTGTACTGTTGGTTATCTCCATTCATGCCGCAGCCAGACGACAAGAGGGGGTTGGAATTAACCACAGATGCGGTGCAGGAGCCGTTTAGTAATCCGTCTATCGAGAAAGGAACCGCGGCCGCAGATTGAAGTTGATGACCGGCTAATTCGTACACATGATGGTGGCTTAGGTGGTACGGAAAGCTCACCATCCCACCGAGAGAGCCTCCGAACTGGGCATGAGGTGGATCCAGTATCCTGCTGTTCATCATCTCCCAGGCAAAAGGAAACGACGTCTGGTGGTTGGTAATGTGAATTTCAAAAACATGCAGCGAGAGTGGCTAGCGAGGAGGGGACATGATGTGGAGAGTAGGATGAGCTGTTCTTTATCAACACGAAGCTTCCGATAATTAGCTTAGGCTCTGGGAATTTGAGACCAATGAGAAGCGTTAATCGGCGCTGACGTCAGAGACGGAGTCTGAAAACGCTTTCCATATCGATTGCTAATTAAACCTGACATCCACCTCAATAAACAATATCAGAGCTGTCACAACAAGACAGGAGGGCTTTGATAAGAACTACATCACGACTACACAGGGGGCCTTAGAGGGAGAGCGATCAGATTTGATACCCAGTTAAACGCTAAATAGACACTGAAATCTCACATCGGACTGCAGTCGCACAGAGCGGCGGCGGATTCATCACCGTTTGAGACAATGTCCCTCTACTCATATCAGACCTTTTTCACTCACAGACAAACTCACACACACACAAAAGAAAAACAGAGAAAACAATCACACACCCATGCACCGACAAATGTTGCCATGAGAGCAGGTAAGAATCCACGATCACAGCGTGTTTGCAAATTGTCCGAACCGAATATGTATTTCATATGATACCTATGTATGTATGTTTTGATAGACTACTTGTCAATCCGAGGAGGGTCAATTTGAATTCAAAACTACAACTAGTCCGATGCTGAAGCGTCATGCGTTTAACACAATGTTAAGACATGAGAGGGGATCTTAACCACAACATTTGATTGTGCTTGAGGAATAAATGAACTTTTAATTACACGAATAGCTCATTAGAAAGCACTCGACATTTAACAGAAAATGAGATGTATTCCCTCAGCCATTGCATTTCGGTGTAATTAATGCCATTTACACTGATGCACATACTGAGCCCGGTTTATGGTCACTGTGTAGCCCATAATAGCCATACGTGCTTTAGCTTACAGTTATGCATCTCTGAAACAATATTCGTTTATTAATTAAAAATCAATCAATTAAAATGAGTTATGTGTATAATATTTAATGTATTAAATGTATTATATATTTATATATTATATTTAAAAAATATATTATAGGCTATATATACACAATAAAAAATGCATTATATATTATTAACACTATACCATTATGGGAAACAAATACAAAAGCGCATTACATTTCCTGATTGATCCATAATTTAATATTTTTTATTAGGTCTACTACAAACTACATCGAGTCAGTAAGTATTGTGTAGAGACTATTGTCTGTGTCTGTAGTGGCTGCCTAAGTTGGCTACACCTTGTGTAACATAATTCTTTATCTTATATATTAAACCCACCGCAGAATACTTTTATGAATGCAATGTTTAAATTGAGGCAAGCGAATTGTATCTGTGAGTGCACGAACTCATTACAGAGAATTAATTCGACTTTATTTGGCCTGTCTGGAGTTGTCATAATGTTAATCTGAGCTGAAATTTCGCTCCCCACTCATTCCCTGACCCTTGGCACCCGGATTGGCGTGTTGTAATAACCCGAATCTTTCAACAGAGGCCCCGATAATTGTTACCTTATTAGCATGCAAATTGTTTAATTAATATTATTATGAGGAAGTATATAATCCGTTCGTCTCTTGACCTCGAGCCCAAATGGCACCCCTCTGCATTTCAATGTTTAAATTTTAATGAACCCTTTACAACGTCCCACGATCTGGCCTTTTATCCCTCTATCTTACAAAAAGTGCTTTTAGAAGTTAGAGGAATCTTTAAATGCCATTTCCTTTGTGTGTTAAACTTATTTGATCGTACTGTACACAAGTATGAATAATTCGGTTTATCCAGATCCCTTTATTGAACATCAAAATTCTATAATTGCCGCTTTGACAGTTCAGGGCGCGGTCCCATCCTGGCTCGATCTTAGCTCAATGAAAAGCAGCCCTTGACACGCGCTCCCGGGAGACATTGCATTTAAATCCGTTTTTCTACAACCAAGTGACATTGTCAGATCCAAGCTTTAATTAACCCGACAATAAGACGAACAAGACTTGCTTTTAGGGCCGTTGTTAGACTGCCTTATTTGCCATTTATTCTGGGTTTTCATTCACAATTTAAGTTCAGTGGGCCACATTTCTAAATATAATGTAACATTGTAGCTACCCCATGTGATAAGTGGACATTAAATGGCAATTCGGTTTATTGAACGTGATTATATTTCTAACGAATATGCTGTGTGTGTGTGTGTGTGTGTGTGTCTCATTATTTGACAGTTTTCTGTCATCTTAAAGCCAATAAAAATCTGTGTTGGAGCAGCTATCATTAAATATTTTTATTTTTTTTTACAGTTATTACGCATGCTTCGATTCATTCATTCTGCCTCTTCCAAAGTCCACAACTTTATTAAATCAACTCCCAGGGGAGAGGACAGATTCAGGGTTGGACCTCATCCACAAAACAAACAAACACACGCATACATGCACCAGTATGCTCAAATAACACCACCTTTCCTACATGCCTGAAACCATTATATAACTGAAGCACACCTTCAAATCCCAATAATTGTACCCAGTATGTCTTATGATTAGCCGGTGAAAATTCAGTTTCAGGAAGTTATCTGAACTCGAAAAGGATGGAGCATTGGGGTGTACCTGAGCAGAACCCACCCAAAGCTCCCCTTCAAACCATGCCTCTGGCGCCAAATGAGCATGTGCAATCAAGTAGACGTCACTGACTCCATTAACAGCAGGTGTTCAGATGTAACGCCTATCCAAACAAACTAATCAAAGCGCTCATCCGACGCCCGCATCACTAACATTACATAAAATCAAATACATTTTTAATTAGACTAGCAAATTAATACTCAACAGCTGAGGAGTTTAATTACTCAATTAACTTCACGCGCGTTGATTTTTAACTATCTAAATTAAGTTGCACATTATTCGATTTGATGATACTTATAGAATCAAATCTAAATTAATTGTTGTGAACGATTTGATACGAGGAGATGCAGTTCCAATTAAAGAAAAGGACGTGGCGTTACTGCTATAAACCAAATCCTTTGATTCGATTTTTTTTGCAGGCAGGAAACTGTTTCCAATTTATTTTTTATTTTTTTTTATTTTTTTCTCTGATCCTGAAAAAAATCCCCCCTCTTCCTAATCCCTACAATTAAAAGTTTCCTCCATCTAATTATCTGTAATTGTGCTGCTGTCAAAGTAGAATGGAGTAGTGAAAGCGATTGATTTGGACTTTTAATTCACTTCATTTCTGATAGAAGGGAAAGTAATTCCCTTCAAATTACCTCATTCAATCCTGACACCCTAATACCCTACAAAATCTTTTTACTCGCCGCATTTATATATTAAAAAGGAATCTAAAATGAGTGCGGCCTCCTAATAATAATAACCAAACTTCCATTAGAATAATAATTTCATTTCAATTAAAACTGACTTATCACCTTTGCTAAAACGTGCTTAATATGCCGAAAATTATCAATGCTTGAAGGAGCCCAAACTGGGGAGTCTAATTGTAATCAGCGAATCAGAGGTGCTTGTCGCTCCCGTGCCATCGCAGCGAGGCAGTTCGGAAATAGAACTAATTTACTCAACTCCCCCGGGAAATCCGCTCAACAGATTAACATTTTCAAAATTTAGTAATGATATAATTTGAGAAATGGTGACGCCAATTTGTGAGAAGCCTTTGTGCAGAATCATTTGCATTTTTTCACCGCCTGCATTTTCCCCGTTAATTACAGCTCCGCAGATGAAGGGTGCGCAGTTTGACTCATTACTTATTATTCAACTTCAATCCAGTAATGTAACACAATGGGCAAAGAAAATAACCAAATCTTCCCCATAACCCCATTTAATTCCTGAAGTGTCTCAGATCTTTGGGAATGCAAAGAGACAACTGTCTCCCTTAAGAACCCAAAGCGGCAAAGTGTGTGTGTGTGTGTTTTCTTTTCACTAGCATAGATGTTCACACAGCTTTGGCATTGATTGTCAGGTGACTATTCCCCCAAAATAGACGGAGGTCATGGTTGGCAATGACTGTTTTGGCCTAGATGATGTCCCAATCGAGACATCACCATGCCCGCAGGAGATGTTAACTCAGAAAAACACTACCATGTTAAAGTGTCGCATACATAGTATAACCTGCCCTGATCACCTGCATGGGCCAGGAATGGTTAAACGTTTCTTTAGTTAAGATTGGGCTGTCCGTTAATCTCCTGCCAGGTCGGTAGCTCACGTTGTAGAGATCTGAAACAGGGAGAGCGTTAACTATTATCCGCAGCCTGGCCATCTGCTGCTGTAGAAAATTCAAAGCCCAGGAGATCTGCATATATCCACGTCGTAAACGAGGAAAGATGTTTTAATTAAGAGCAATCAGGTTAACTTAGCGCTAATTAACAAGCTATCTTCCTAATGAATTGTGTATGCCGTTCTCTTTCTATGAAGCGAACAGGACATATTTCATTTGCAAAAACCAGTCCCCACTGTACCATCCATGAAAGTTGCATTATGCGCACCCGTTTATTAGGACCCCTAAATTTTAGACTAGATTTATCAACGCCGTTTCAGCAGTCCGTGAATACAGCAAGTCACTTTTAAGCAAGCGTTGTCGAGCTTAACTGATAAAAGTTTTATTGCTCATTAATGAGGTTGTGTCCTTTTAATTACCACTCTAAAAACCAATTTAGTCTGAATTCGAATGCATGAGCGCCATCAAGCGGTGGTCAGTTTATAATTTATCATAGCCTGCATAGGCTACAAGTTTAAGACAAACCAAGCAACTGCTATTCTGCTGAATTGGGTTTTACAGAGTTGAAATAGACGCTGGTCTATATTACACCTGTATTAAATTCATGTTTATTTCGCTTTGTTTCACGCCACAATAGTCTTCTGTAGGCTACGACCGACTTTCACATCCTAAATGGTCCTGACAGCGCGATTCACCCCATCTGTTCACTTCTATATTCTCTTCAGTGGAGTTGTAGTTTAGCTCATTGTCTTTGACACGTTTACTGACGCCTCTTTTACATTCACCCTCCCACCAACTCTCCTCTGGCCCCGAGCCGCCTCCTCTTCTGGCCCATTAACTCATTGAGGAAATCTGCTTTATAAAAAACAACAAAAACTGAAAGGCGATCCTCGGCGATAACAAGTCGTGCTGTCACTTTGGTAAAGCTTAGAGCAAGTGTGCAGTCTCCCCCACAGCCATGAGAGCAGGCATATATATATATATATATATATATATATATATTTTTTTTTTTTTTTTTTTTTTTTTTTTTTTTGGAGAAGATGAGGGAAGATGCCTTTGAATTTTCTCCTCAAAATACAAACTTTTGTTTGTTTTTTTTACTCCACAAATCTAAATACACTATGTCCACAAATCCCCCATTAACAAATAGAGATAAATAAAAATGTATATCCAACATCATAGAATGTCACAGATCACTATTTTCCAATGACACAAAATTAAATCAATTAACCTTAAAACCTTAATCTCACAAATTCTGATATTTAGATAAAACCAACATGATTAAGAGGAGCATAGCCTTTCAATAAATGTGTGAGATGAGATTTAGTGCCATCTATGGCCAAAAGAAAAGGTTAAGGTGGGGGATCATCTTACCCCGGGGGAATCCTTCCCCATTTCCCACTATATTATATTTATTTTTAAATTAATATTGTAAAATTACTATTATTATAATATTTTTTATATTGGCCACACCCCAACCATTTGGTATCACAGAAAAGCACAAGATATCTTCTTTAATATACTCAACTTAACACTGTTGCATATATGGTCTTACATACAGTACATATAAAACAAATTGCTGTATGGGTCTCAGAAGTATATGTATCTTGCCATATATTAATAAGCTTCTTGCAATCATATAAAACTACCGTAGATAACTTTTTGACATAAACTGTAGGTAAATCCAACATTTCTTTTTCGCAAGAAAATGCTGCAATACGTTGTTGTACTATTCAGACCAGTGCAAATATTTACACATCCAAACCTGTTTTGCAGTTGGTAATAAGAATTACAGATATGTCCAATCACAAAAGCTTAACAAGCCTTCAGATGCAATGGTTTATTACGTGCAATTATCATTCAGACAGCCTATCAAAATTCAATCATGCATAAAGGGATTATTAACCAAGAATAATACTATCTCATAATAGAAAATACGTTGGATTGCTTCCCTTCAATTTGTTGTGGCAGTAATTACTATCCAATTTAGAGTCACTGCCTAACTTACATTTCTGGATCCGCTCAACTGAATGTAAGGACAAAACAAAGAAAGACTGAGTATTTGTTTATAGTCGGACTCAAGGAGTAGGTCACCCCTGAGTCACTGAATGTTCTTCAGAGCAAACAAATGCAAGACAAGGAGGTTTGATCATACATTTTTAAAAAATAAACTTCTGTTTTATGTTACAAAGATTACAAATTTGTTTGCCCTATATTTCTGTGTTTAAATCCTATTTGAAATCATGATGATGTATAGGCATAAAAGCCGTTAAAGGGATAGTTCATCTCTCATCATTTACTCACCCTCATGTCAACCCAGATGTGTATGCCTCTCTTTCTTCTGCAGAACACAAACAAATATTTTTAGAAGAATATTTCAGCTCTGTAGGTCCATACAATGCAAGTAAATGATGACCAGAACTTGGAAGAATCCACATAAAGGCAGCATAAAAGTAATCCATATGACTCCAGTGGTTAAATCCATATCATCTGAAGCAATGTCATAGATGTGGGTGAGAAACAGATACATATTTAAGCCCTCTTTTACTGAAAATCTACACTTTCACTTTCACATTCAGCCACCTGCTGGTTGGGGGTGGTGAAGGGTGGAGATTTATAGTAAAAAAAGGAATTAGAAGAAATTGATTTAACCACTGGAATCGTATGGATTACTTTTACTTTACTTTTTTATACTTTCTTTATGTGCTTTATGGAGCTTCAAAGTTCTGGTCACCATTCACTTGCATTGAATGGACCATCAGAGCTGAAATATTCTTCTAAAAATCTTCATTTGTGTTCTCCAGAAGAAAGTCATGCACATGGATGACATGAGGGTGAGTGAATGATGAGAGAATTTTCATTGTTTTGGGTGAACTATCCCTTTAAATATCCCTCTACATCTTTCAGATAACAGAAACCACCTACAGTACAGTACAAAAATGTCATATAATGTTTGCATCCTGTCCCTCTGAAACGTCAAGAATGTCACACCTGTGAGCCTATGAGGATTTTCAGTGGTGAGTGCTTAGCATAGAAAAGTGAAGTCACATTTCAGCAGGAAACCCCCCCAGTTTAGAAGGTGTGAATGTGTGTATGAGGCATGGTATGTCAAACAAAAGCATAAAAAGTGAAATGCTTTGCAAGTACTGGACACCTGGGAAATTTGTGACACCACTGACAGGGCGAGTGAGAAATGGTGATGAGCGACCCCTAAACAAAAGCATTTATGCCACGGCACATTTGTAGGCATAAACGTTCGCTCCTGCAAAGAAGGGATAATAAGAGGATATGAAATTATTACAATCATTTTACCAATCAACCAGACAGAGTTTCAGCAACGTAAAGGAATCCTGATGATGAAGCAGGTGTTCTATGAGAGGTGCCATCTGGCAGCAAAATTAGCAGCTTATGAGCCAGGTGCTCTCATACCAGGGAAGAATCTGAGATGAGCACAAAAGTGATATTTTACACGGGCCTCCAGGAGCATGACTGTGCACTGTTGCATAATGAGAGGCGACGATTGAGTGGTCTTTGTTTTGAATAATTTATATGTTGGTGTGCTAACAAGCGTGTTGTGTCTATGCGTGTTGTGTAAACTGATGCTGCAAATATTGGAATTGCAGACATTTAATTTGGATGATTGGTTGAGTGATCAATATAGTAATTATTAACATGTCAAGATCATTCACGGTTTCAGATTTCATATGGTGTTAATCTTTTTGACTAAACTGATTTTTAATTTTATGTATAAAAATGCTCTTAGTAAAAATAATGTGGTGAGACAGTGTTAGACTCGGCTATTGCCACTCTTTCATATGAGACTGAGGCAACGGACTAAAAGTGCAAGATATATAGGGCTAAAGTGAAGTTAGTATCTTTTTTTCTCCCAATTTGGAATGCCCAATTTACACTACTTAGTACGTCCTCGTCGTGGCATGGTTACTCACCTCAATCTGGGTGGCGGAGGACAAGTCTCAGTTGCCTCCTCTTCTGTGACAGTCAATCCGCGTATCTTATCATGTGGCTCGTTGTGCATGACACCGCGGAGACTCCCAGCATGTGGAGGCTCATGCTACTCTACGCGATCCACGCACAACTTACCACGCGCCCCATTGAGAGCAAGAACCACTTATCACGACCACGAGGAGGTTACCCCATGTGACTCTACCCTCCCTAGCAATCGGGCCAATTTGGTTGCTTAGGAGACCTGGCTGGAGTCACTCAGCACGCCCTGGATTCGAACTCGCGACTCCGGGGGTGGTAGTCAGCATCAATACTCGCTGAGCTACTCAGGCCCCCAAGAAGTTAGTATCTTGACCTTTTCTATTCGTGCAGTTTCAGTGTTACACATCAGGAAGTTCCCCCAGTTCGTAATACGTTACTGAATTCTCTTGTTATGTTCTACAAAATTTTATACCAAACAAATGTGGTGATACTTTGAACTGATCCTCTCCTGGTTACATGTGTAAAATAAAATTTAAAATCTTGAAGATTGCACAGCAGATTGTCAAATGTATTATATGTAAGCTTTTTCAAAGTGGTTATCTGACATTGTATACTCAGTCATATCTGATTTATTCAATATACTACGCATTTATAAAATGAAAAACCTACATCAAATAAGGGCATTAGTGATCTCTGAGCATAGACATGGAGGTAATACATTTCAAAGATTATAAACTATTTTATCCCTGCATTTCTAAATTATATATTGAAACCCTTTTCTATCTATAAATAGGCTTTTATTTCATTTTTAGCAATCAAATAGTTTTGAAAGCAGGACAAGTTTAAGTAAATGTTACTATAAATAATGTAATACAGGCAGTTATACTTTGAACACCACTAAAAAAAATAAAAAAAAAAAATAAAAAAAACAGAAAACAACAACAACAACACTGCCACCATGTGGTTAAAATGTGCTAGCCATGCACAAATAATAAAACATTTTTCCTGTTCCTGATTGTGATGTCTGCCAGGCTGATTTGTTACTACAAAGAAACTGATTGCAAAGACCAAAGCATGTAATAAAGTCCTCCATCTTCTTTAATATAATGCTATCTTGTCATTATATATTTATTTGTTTATTTATTTTTGGATGGTCTTTACCCGGTACCTTCTCTTCTGTTGCATGTAGAATTAAGAGAGACTCTGAAACCATTAAAGTCCCTTTTCTTAAAATGTCTACTCCGTACTGTCGGAGTGTTGACAGGTGATCCAAGTGTGCCTCAGTCTGATTATCTGGAGAGAGTCAGAATGAGGAAACAGCACTCAGTGGCTACATGGGGTGACACATACTGAACAACTACAATGTGCAAAGTCATTTATCAGCAGTGTCATTGTGACTTTTACCTTTCCAGCACTAGAGGCACTAGTCTAAAGTGTGGACACACCTACTCATTGTTCATTATTGCTATTTTGCACATATTTTATTTATGGTACAGTCATCAAACTGTGAAACAACACAAATTAATGTATGTTAAACGAATCAAAGATATCATTTTTGGCTCCTTCAAAGTACAAAGCTATTTTAATTATTTTACAATATTTTTGTAAACAGATTGGGGCATATATTTTCCTTTTCAAACCTACCCCTTAAAAAGATGCCCAAGAAATACTACAGCTAAGCTAACACAATGAAAATATACATGTCGCGCATAATATCAAATGTGAACTCACTTTCAAAAACTAAATGTATCTAAGATCACCATGGCAGTGATATTTACTAAGAAAACTGCTGAATCACGGCCTCTTGTGGCATTTTCTGGAAATCTCCGGCAATAACGTGATTACGTCAGCGTGATAATCGCCTTTTGAAGCCAGAAATCATAAGTAACTCTTAAAACAACAGCAGTACCGGAAGCACAATTTTGCCAGTTGCTTTTCATTTGTAAAAGTCCCTTGAAAACTTAATGTGAGGATAATCTGTTACTGTATTCTTCAAACAAGATATTTTGTGGAGAAAAATAAGGGTTACCTATTTTATATAAATATATGCCTCTTCTGTTGTTTAGGTTTCATCTTATTATAAGCTGATGACATTTTTTTGGAGTTTCATAATTCGGCCCCCTTATTGACAGCGGTTTCTTTAAAAAAATCTTTAAATGACCGATAACTGTGTTAATGTTAAAACTATAGCATGGTCACTTATTTCTTGACAATTACTATAACTAATAAGGATATCCAAGGGTGTAGATTTGGCTTGAACATTTACATGTTTCCATTTATCATGGTATAAATATCTAAATGCAATATTATTTTGAGTCCCTCGTGAACTATAATATGAACAAACCATTAAAGTTTCACGCAGATGCTCATTACTGGTGCTCACGTTAATTTATATTTACGATGCTTTTGATAAATGTGCTGTAGTAATTAAGTACAACTTGCGTGCTTCTGATGTTCTACCAGAGACTTTGGTCCTGCTAGGTGCTTCAGTAAACAGTGGAAAAGTCGACGACTTTTATTTTGATAAAAAAGGAGGAAATCTCCTGTTGCCGCTAGATTCGTGCCGCCTGTGATGACATCTCAAAAACCTCCGAGGTTTTGCTGCTGTTCCAGAGAGATTGAAGCGACTGACGAAGAGCTATCAACGGAGGGACAAACAGAAGTGGATTTTCGTACAGTTTCGGTAAGATCCACATTATCATCATGTCAATAGAAATATATTAGTAAAGGATTTTCGATGTTTTAGGCTTATCTCAGAGCTTTTACAGCACAATAAGCGACACTGCTAATTCGCTCGTAAAATGTACTATATTCTTAAGCATCGTTTATTAAAATCGTATAAAATCAGTTTCGGCTTCAGCTTATTAACAGGGGTTTCATTTAACCTGCCGCAACCTCTCGGTTTTCCACTAACAAAATGATTTCACAATCAAGTTTATTTGTATCATAATTTAATAACACCGAGATATAACAGAGAATCTTTAGCAGAGACGGGTCACATTGAACGTCCAATGGTAAATGGATGTAGAAAAAGAAGTCCCGCCTTACAGGTAAAATAGACAATCTTGTTTTAGATACAGACATCACTTGTCAATCAACTCGAGAACGCGCATGCGCATTAGCTATACAAGCCGGGAAAATGGTGTTTTTTAGCGTAATATGAGGTGAAGAATCAGAATTTATGATACCACGTGTTGTCAGATTTTACTGCTGATTTGAAATATGTTCTTTGATCTTAATCTTGACCAACCGTTTTTGAGATTTTGGTCATTCACTATTCAAGTAGATAGTAGCTGCACTTTCATGACTGGAAATAGCCTCCCGAGAGCGTTCCAAAAATGTCCGACAGTGGACTGACTTTCTTGAAAGACTTTGGATATAATCAGTAATAGCTTGTCTCTCCCGTATCTGTTTATAGTTACTAGAGATTTTTTTTTCCTATTTACACACTCATTGATTCGTATGATTCAGCATTGGTTTTTCACCGCTCAAAATAAAGCAGCTTCCAGATACACAACAGTTACGTAATGGCGTTGGTTTATGGTAAACAGGAGGTGTCTTCCGCTTTTTGAAGCATAGTTTGGCCATTAAGTGGGCTCAGTATGTTTTTGTTGGCAGCTTGTTTTGATTGATATGACCACAGATGACTCTGTAGGTCAGAGGACTGATGTTTTTATGTCCTGTTGACAGTAAAAGAAGCAAAACACATTTCACCACTGTGCCATGGAGTTTCCAGATCTCGGTGAGCACTGCTCGGAAAAGTCCTGCAAACGTCTTGGTGGGTGTTTTCAGTCTAAACACACTGTCCGGTTCACCTACAGCCTGTGAATTATTAATGTTTGTGTGGGTGCTTAAGTCCATGATCACGTGCTGAATGACAAATGCGATGCATGGTGTTTGTATTAGGTGTGGCATTTCTTCACCACCAGACATTATTTTCTCCCTTTTTAATAACAGTTTAAGGTATAAATAGTAGTAACACAAAAAATGACACATCTGTTGATGAAATCAATTAGCCTGCCAATATTTGATCATTTTGGTTGTGGTTAATTGGCAAATTAACAGAAGTGTTTGTTCCCCCATGTATCATTTTTCAAATATTCTGACAGCCTTGTCAATGGATTAATACACCTATTTTGTTTTCATTGTTGTAAAATAAGTGCTCGTATAATTTCAGCAATTTATGTACAAATCATTTGCCATCATCATTAAATATAGGGAGACATGTCCAATTGTGGGGCATGTCGTCACACTTTGGGGTAAGTTGTCACAATGGAACCTGTCATTAACCCTTAAATGCATGGGTGTTTAACCAAACATTATTACATACCTCGGGTCTTTAGTGACCCTGCACATATATCTAACACAAATGGATCTTCGAAATGCCCAGATGGTGTCAAATTTTCAAAACGTTTTCAAGACAATTAAAAAATAATATTCTGATATGTTTTATTTTTCATATATCAAAGAGATGATGCAACAAATCTAGAACAGGATTCATTAATTCCACACTGAAATTTCATGAGACACATCTGGCTGTCAAACACATATTGAGCTACACATACTCTATGTATTTTCTCAGGTACTTTTTGAGTCTAAACAGACACACAACTTACATAATTTCAGTAGTACACCCAAATGATGACAATAGCCAAATCATCCCGTTCATGTGTTGCACTTGCTATAGTTTACTTCCACATTGCTTCTTCATCAGATATCAATGTCAAATGAAAATCAAGTCAATCACTGAAACAACAGTGCCACCTTGAGTAAGAATTAGCATGTATAATATGTATGTGTACAGGCATATAGGACTCTGCTAATTCACCATTGTCACACTGAAAATCAACATGATATAGTAGTCATTTGTACGAGTATAGTACTCATTTGTCCTGTAATGGACATAAGAAATCAATATCCTGTGATAAGTGTATATATATATATGCTTGGTTATTAAATAGTTATAAAATAAAAATTGATATATGTGTGTGTATTGCGTTGCACTGGATTAAAAAAACACTGTGAAGTGTTTAAAATATATCATGTTATTTAGAATACCTGACCAATTAGACACAACAATGTGCCGCTAATCCCCGCCCATTTTAGGATTCATGTAATGTGTCCATATGGATTACATTTAAAATGAAATGTTTTCAGTTGAACTTTTATCAAACAATGTTGTGGTTTTGTTTTATACAAATTTGTGAATATGTGATTTTGGTGCCATTTTCAGAATGAAAGGCTAAATGTTTGGGCATAGAAATTAGCTTTCAAGTCATGGAAATGTGTGTGTGTGTGTGTGTGTGTGTGTGTGTGTGTGTGTGTGAGATGCACTACCGGTCAAAAGTTTTGAAACACTTGACTGAAATGTTTCTCATGATCTTAAAAATCTTTTGATCTGAAGGCATATGCTTAAATGTTTGAAATTTGTTTTGTAGACAAAAATATAATTGTGCCACCATATTAATTTTATTTCATTATAAAACTAAAATTTTATAATAAAATAAAGTTTTTGAAATTGATGACTTGGACCAAATAATAAAGAAAATCACCAATAAGTGCCCAACATAGACGGGAACTCCTTAAATACTGTTTAAAAATCATCCCAGGGTGATACCTCAAGAAGCTGGTTGAGAAAATGTCAAGAGTACATGTCTGCAAATTCTAGGCAAAGGGTGACTACTCTGAAGATGCTAAAATATAACACAGTTTTGATTTATTTTGGATTTTGTTTAGTCACAACATAATTCCCATAGTTCAATTTATGTTATTACATAGTTTTGATGACTTTACTATTATTCTGAAATGTGAAAAAAAATAAATACAATTATAATAAAGAATGAGTGTTTCAAAACTTTTGACCTTTTGTGTGTGTGTAAAGTGGTGGAATGAGGTCCCAGGTCACTAAAGACCTGAGGTATGCATTAAAGGGTTACACAGCCTATTATAGGCTTTTTAGCTAAATTTAAAAAGTAAAAAATATCCGAGTATCAAACGCAAAACAATTAATGAAACCGCAAAAACATAACAGCTAATGTATGAACATATCAAAGCATTGTTTTGGCCAACAGTTCATGTAATTAATAAATGAATAGCATTAAAAATACATGCGGCAACATCCCCCAATAAAAGTATGACAGCTTGCGCCGACCTGACATGAAATATCTGATTAACTATTTTAAATTATGAAAAAAAAAAATAATAATCATGAAATTATTAAAAAATTAAAAAGTGAACTGTGTGTTTGAAACCAACATACAAAACCACTAGAAAATGCACATTTAATTGGAATTTTGACTGAACAAATGAATAGTTACTGAGATATAAGCCAGTTTGTGATAACTTTCTTGTGTGACAACTTACCTGTCTTCTATATCCATTTCAATCAACTCCAAAGGTTCCGATCAGTTTGTATAAATCCCACAGAACAGAATTAAACTGATATAATGTCAAACTGAATGTGTTAATAGCATTCAAAATTACAACGTTAATCACATTTAACTGCATGTTCACGCGTTAACTTGAACAGCCCTAATATTAGCTCTATTTTATATATCTCAGTGTTATATCGGCCAGCGACCCTCCCTGCTCTCCACATATTGGCATCTGCCAATAAGTATGTTGATTCATTATTATTTAATGCATATCATGTGTTCTTTTATCTTTTTATGTCACGTGGTGTACACTACAGATTTTCTTCCCATGAGATGCGATGCCTGTGAAGAAATTTTCTGCAAAGACCACATAACTTATGCAAATCACAAGTGCACTTCGTCATATAAGAAGGTGTGTATAATTGTGTCTAATGAATAATTATCCTGCTTCAGCACATCACTGCGGTACATATTAAACAACTGCTTAAACTTAAAGCAATGCTGATACTGTATGTGTTTCTGTTCTTTGTACAGGATGTCCAGGTTCCTGTATGTCCATTGTGCAACACCCCCATTCCCATTAAAAGAGGGGAAATGCCAGACATTAAAGTTGGGGAACACATAGACAGAGACTGCAAATCTGACCCTGCTCAAAGGAAACGAAAGGTAGCCTTGATTTGGAAGGCCAAAAGGAAATCGAGATGATTATTTTTCATGGATCAAGGTGAGAATGTAAAATGAATGCCAACCCGATTCTTTCTAATCACACAGATCTTTACAAATAAATGCTCCAAGGGGGGCTGTAAGCAGAAGGAAATGATCAGGGTGACTTGTGACCAGTGCCACTTGAACTACTGTCTCAAGCACAGACATCCGCTCGACCATGACTGTAAGACTGACAGCAAGCCAGTCTCCAAATCAGGGTAAGCTCAGTGTTGCAGTGGCCATACTGATTAGTGAAGCTCTCTGGAGGACTGGCACAATAATGATGGTGGGGATTGTTTTGCAGGCATGCTGCTTTAATGAGGGCTCAAGCCTCCTCTTCTAGTCATGCATCAGTGTCGTCCACTAGAGGGAGCTCTAGGACTATGTCAAATGGATTGACTGGGACTGCCAGACCTCAGAGCATTAGGTACGCATATTTTGAGAAACAGATATCTTTAGAAGTTTCATTTCATTGAGTTTAACACAAGCTTTTATGTTGTTTCTTAGTATTTAATTGTTCTCTGTTGCCCCACAGTGCACAAAGGACAAATGCTGCATCTCCTCCGCTGGTATCCCCCATGGCACAGAATGTAATGCCTCCATCAGTGTCATTTCAGGCTGGGCTGGTGTGTTGCTCATTTTGTGAGAGTTTCAGTGGACTGTTCTTATAAAAAGCTACATTTGACTGTTTAACGCTTTAAACCATGATATTGTTCTATTTGTTATCACAGACAGAGGAGCAGGCCCTCCAGAGAGCATTAGAAATGTCACTGGCTGAAACTGCACAAGCAAGCCAGCCTACTTTAAGGTATTTCTGTCCTCAGTTAAAAATATTATAGTAGTGTTGAGCAGTGAGATGGCAATGAGAGAGCAGGTCAGTCAAGAGCAGAGAGCCAATCATAACAGTGGGCATTTGCTGTCAAGTCTTAAAGGAGAAGCAGCACCAAAACAGAGCGTTTCTGACAGTGTCAGTATGAGGGTGGAAAATTATCATGTTTTACTGCAGAACACAAATGAAGATTTTTAGAAGTATATCTGAGCTCTGTTGGTCCATACAATGCAAGTGAATGGTGACCAGAACTTTGAAGCTACAAAAAGCACATAGAGGCAGCATAAAAGTAATTCATAAGACTCCAGTGATTTTCAGAAGCAATACGATAGGTGTGGGTGAGAAACTTAATAATATATAAAGTCCTTTTTTTTACTATTCTCCTCCCTACCCAGTAGGTGGCAATATGCACAAAGAATTGAATCACTAAAAACTGAAAGTGGAGATTTAGTAGTAAAAAAGGATTTAAATATTGATCTGTTTCTCTCCCACACTTATCATATCCCTTCTGAAGACATAGATTAAATGTCATTTGAATTCCTTTAATGCTGCCTTGGTGCTTTCTGAGCTTCAAAGTTTTGATACCCATTCACTTTAATTCTAGTATAAATTAACAGAGCTGAGATATTCTTCTAAAAATCTTTGTGTTCAGCAGAAGAAGAAAAAACACACATCTGGGATGGCATGAGGGTAACTAAATGATATGAGATTTTTCAATTTTGGGAAATGTATTCCTTTAAGGAGATGTTAGACAGAATGCTAGCCTTAATCATCATTTACTTTCATTGCATATTTTTTTTCCCCCTCCATATTTTGAAAGGGAATGGTGACTGAGACTGTCAGTCCCTAACATTCTGTCTAACATCTTTTGGACTCCACAGAATACAGAAAGTTTCACGGAGTTGGAAGAAAATTGCGGGGAAATGATGAGATAAAATTAATTTAATGCTGAACTATCACTTCAAAGATGCTTCTCAGATTTGGATGAAGCTGTCAATTAGAAGAGAAGTTTGGAAACCTTTTTCTAATAATTATTACTGTGAAAAACATAAGCAGTGTCACAGAGTCCCAAGTTATATATAATGTTTAATTATACACTGAAGCAAAATCATGCTTTATTCATGCCCTCTGTCATTATTTCACAGCTTTTGAGTTTAGTTCAGTGACGGTCCAGCATTGTCAGTGTCAAAAGAATTTAGATAATTAGTGCTGTACACTAAGGGAGTAAATTGCACCTTATCTCTGTGTTTGGAAGCTTGTTGTCCATAAGACAAAGCTGCCCGCATCTGTCAAAAGCTGTGCACGTGCCAACCTTGCACGTGCTGAAATGCTCACAATCGTGATAGGCAGGGAAAAACATTTACACTTAATGTGGATGTGTACAAGGATTTATACAGTAGGCACTGATATTTTGCAGCGCTGATATAAAAATGCAAACTTAGAAACTGAGTTCATAATAGCCCATAGTTACAGATTCACACTGAAAATGAATGAGTATCACCATGACACCGACAAGCCCACATTATCACAACACAATCTCTAAAACTTACCTCACCATGTTTTCTTAAGTTGGTGCTGCAATTTTAATCTTGAAATATATCCTTGTCTTGGTGTAAAATGAAGGCATTGTGTGGAGTGAAGGAATGTTTGTTTTGCACGCTTGCTTCTGTAGTGTTGAACGCATCTCGAGTGATGGTGTGCAGCTGTGAAGTTCCGCTGTCGTGAGAGTACCATTCAAAAACCTCAATAAATTACACATTTATTAACACTTATTAAATTAAAACCAGTAATGTAATGACAGGAACGCAACCCATTGTAACAAAGTAAAAGTATTTTGTATTTTTTTTCATCAGAAATTTACTTGAGTAAGAGTGAAAAGTACCCACCAAAAAACATACTCATAAAAAGTAAATTTTTTCCAAAAAGTTACTCAAGTAAATGTAAAGGAGTAAATGTAACGCGTTACTACCCACCTCTGGAGCAAACCATACGTGGTCTGAAATGCGTGGTGAGTTGTGCGTGGATGCCACGGAGAATAGTTTGAAGCCTCCACACGCACAATGTCTCTTTGGTAATGCGCTCAACAAGCCATGTGATAAGATGCGCAGATAGACGGTCTCGGACGCGGAGACAACTGAAATTTCGTCTTCCGCCACCTGGATTGAGGCGAGTCACTACGCCACCACGAGGACTTAGAGCGCATTGGGAATTGGGTATTCCAAATTGGGGAGAAAAAAAAAAGAATATAACTTTAATATCTCCTTGGGTATTGTGGCACAGTACACTGTCATAATATCTGTTCTGTTAGAATCTGTTGCCTTCTCAGTGCGATGCATGTTTAACACATATCATTTGATTATAGAATGGTTTCCTGTGACATGACCTGAAATTACCATCATTATGTTTATAACTGACTGTATGTTTTTCAGTCCTCAGGAGCAAGAGGATTTGGCCTTAGCTCAGGCTCTCGCTGCTAGTGAAGAAGAATACAGACGACAGCAGCAGAGACAACAGGTAGCAAGAAACCTTAGCAGTCAGTAGCATGCTATGCTAACAGGAACTCATCTAGGTACATAGCCCCTGTAGCATATCTGTTTCTGTCTAATCTATTGGGTGCCAGGGACTATTCAGTGGTCGGTATGTTTCTTGAAGTGTAGTGCTGAATATTATGAAATCTTAGAGGTGATCTGTGTAATTTTTTTAACATTAAAATACTTTCTACTTTCCTAGCATATTGTGGGAAAACTCTCCTTTCCCAACACTGTTGGCCTGTAGCACTTTCAAATAGAGGTCGACAGATTTTGTTGATAGTGACCCCGTTTGCATGCACTTAAGAAAATGGTTTATTTCAGGGTTTTTGCAGAAAGCGGCGTTCTGAAACGCCATGTAAACGAGAACGCAGGTTTCCTTAAACCACTTAAGGGATTAAGAGAAAGCGGTTTAACACACCTAGGTTTCTCCCTGAGAACGTGGCTTATCTCGCCATGTAAACACATAAGCGGTGTTCTCCCAGGTTTTTGAAGCGTGCGTATGTACGTGAACAGACCGGGGTAACACGTGTCATCGGATGGAGCCAAACAAGAAGTAAACAAAGCAGAAAGACTTCAAAATTTCCGGGAGTACAGTAGGGAAAGCACATACACAATAAACTATACTCATTTATAAACACCAGTGTAAATTATCAACTGTGCCTTATCTCCGCGTATATGCGCTCATACATTGGGGTAATACCGGTGTTTTACATAAGAGGAAACCCCACTATTGCTGCGCAATTCCGCTGTAGGTTGCAACAGAAATTTAAGGAAACAAACACAGCGACAACTGTGGAATATATGTAAATAAAGTGAAGCAACAGAGAGTAAAATAGCAAAGCCTTGCTCAGATGCCGTGTTTGTGATTTACCCAAGCGTCGCGGGGATATTACGTTGCTATGGAGAACGCTGCTTTCTCACCAAGCCGCATGTATACACGAGTTAAGTATATTATTATTCACAAGATATGAAGTCTGAGATACGGTGTATGCACTGTATGTATGTATTCCATATAATCACATTTTCTTTGCATGTTCTTGCTTCAATTTAGAACACTTGATTATCTACTCAAAATATGCATTGAAGTGCATCAAGTGAGGAAGATATTCCCTACATGATTTTTATTTTATTTTTTGTTTCACCTCTAGTGGCCGCTGTTATACTGTAAAATCAAACCGTTCTAACTACAGAATCCTTTAGAGCTGACCATAGAGTAATTAAAAAAAAAACAACAAAAAAAATATGGGCTTTAAATTTTTCTGTTAACCGATGTTCCAAATGTTGGAACCAAAGGTTCCAAAAAGCAAATATCTGCACCGATTAATCGGTAAAACCAACATATCGGTTTACTTGTACTTTCGAATCATCACACTGTTTGTTTTCAGCATCCCGACCAGCCCTGTAATGGCAACATTGGGCTCAACCAATGGTTTAGGTTTAGGGTGGATGTTGGAATTATCTGTTTGTATGACCAATGACAAATGGGGGGAGTGTTTGGGAAACCTGTTTGAATATAGTGATTACAGTAATTATTTTCATAAGTCCGTTGCTTCTGTTAGTGGAGCAGAAATGATGTACTTCACCTTTAAGAAAAATGTGTCCAGTTATACAGTAGCTGAAATCTACATCTGAAATGACTGAAACTGGGGAGCAGTGAAATCTGGGCATGCATCTGGGAATGGCAGTAACATTGCACTATTCACAGGGAGGCAATTACTGTTAAATAAACAGAGAAGAAACTCTGAAAGGAGACTATGTCATTTATATCCTGTCAGTTATAATTATGATTAGATTCCCTAATCTGTGAATGCTTATTTTTATCTTCTTTATAATTAGTCTGTCAGACCTTTTATCATTTCCCTGTGTTGCATTTGCAGGGGTAAACTGGCCATGAACTTGCATGTCATGTAATGTAATTTAATTACTTTATGAAAATAAAAATGATCCCTGAAGCGATTGTGCTCTGAAACACTTAATTAAATAAACGCTTTGCATGCTGTTTTTATAATTCTGTCATCTAATTAAAATTCAGTAATTTGTGGATATTAATTAAGAATCACAGACTACATATAATGTTCGTGCCTGGGACTGTGTCCCCATCACCAGATTTTGACATTCTGCCTGTGAGCACTGTTATTACAATCATTAAATACCTTTTTCTTCTCACAGTCAGGGGTCTCCAAACAGTCCAGTTGCTGCCTGTCCTAATGTGAGGTTGCACTGACCATCTTTAATCTGCCTCAATCTGCACACAAGCACCAATAATGTACCAGTGAGCTGCACATACCCAGTGTGTTCCTCATTCCAGCAGATGAAGCTTTTAATTCCCAAATCAACACATCTTAAGGCTGATTTTGTTGTCCTTTTTCTGTTGTGCATCACTCTTTAGTGTGCTTCTAAGATGGGCAGTCTGCCATTGGTGCTTCATGTAAATATTTTATAGTTATCATGCTTATCTGTCAATGTAGATGTCTTTTCAAATAAATTATTTTATAGTGTTTATTTCACAACCTTTGTTAGTGTTCTGTGTAGTAAATGTAATACCAGAGCTCTCTACATCACTCCCTTTGGTCTCATTGGATGTTACTAATACTGCTGTACTATGTGACATTTTCAAATGTTGAAGTCTTGAATCTTGAGTCCTCTGAATGGCAAAAATTACTCCTAGTTTGTTACAAGGTTGTAATATAATTTTAAAAACATGTTTTCAATTAAATGGAATGTATTTCATGAGTTTTAATAAGGGCTGTCGATTGAATTTTTTTTTATTGAATTAATTACATTAGATGGCGATTAATCAAATTGCAATAAATCGCATATATAAATACAGTATTTGCTGAGAAAGCTCCTCATAGAACAATAATTAAATATATAATAATTATAAATCATTTTAAATCATAAATATAATATACAGTACATGTATATTATAAAAGTAATTATTTGGATAATTAAAATGCATTACATTATCGTGGCAGATGGGTAAAGCGTTGATTAAAAAAAAAAAAAAAAAAAGTGACTTTAGAATGCAATGTATTTATTTCCATATTATTGAACATAAGCCTATTATACCATTGACCCACAGCCACAGCAATCCATTTTGCCATTGAATTGATTAATCTGTAAGATTTATTATGAGGGATTTTCTAAGGACATGTCGAAGTCCTTGTCACATGCGTCAGACGAACACTTTTAGAATGCTTTGGTTGTGTCACGTCATAAACAGGGTTTTTAGGTCACTTTTTCGAGTTAAACGTAGATTGAAACTTAGAAAAACACGTCTTGACATTTCTGCATTTGGAATTGCGCTCATCCAGCTGTTTTTGAACGCAAGAACAAGTTCACATCTTGTGCTGTCGCTAGTGTCAAGCAAGTTTGAGTGTGTTTTGTTGTCTGTACAGCTGGAGATTTGCTTACTGCCCACTGATGAAAACAGGTGGTACTTCAAACTTCAATTGCTCTGATGGTAGGAATATTCTTAATTACGGTCCGGGGACATGACAGTTAATATTGCATTAATTTGTGTAATGTGTTGTTTTTTTTATGTAATTATTTGCACCAAATTAACACGTTTAATCAACTGCCCTAGTTTTAATATAAACTATAATTACAAATTTGTTGTATTTGGGGAACATTTATCTAACCTGGCTGCGAATGCTGTGACCCATTAGCCTCATACTTGGGAAGTTTCAAACAAGGAAGCCTGACAAGATAAGTAATACCCAAATATCAATATTCTTACAAATCTTAGAATTATTAAGAGAACACACTCAACATTAGCCTGCAAATCATAGTGACGTTACTACCAGTCCTTGTTTTGCATGTTTTTACCCAGCAGATGTCAGTAGAACTTAAAACTAGAACTGGTGGTTTGCCTATAGTAAATTATTAATGTTTCCCAATACAGATACTGTCAGGATAATTGGACATCTGTGAGATGAGTCACAATATGAAATGCTCAAATATTAACAAGCATTAATAAGCAGTTTTTTAGTGGTTGTAGTAGCACTATTGTCATCTGTTTGCTAGCTGTCATTGTCCTCTCTGCCCCCTCTTAAATGAGAACTAATTGGCATAGTTTCTTTCTTACAACTGACGTAACAACATCAATTACTAAGCCAAAGCATTTACTCTATGTAACCGATGCATTAACATTGAAAAGCTAAGAAGCACGTCAGTGTGCCACAACTCCTCGTTAAGGGTCATTTGACAATTACACCGGAACTCACATACACAGAGACAGTTACAGTTAATTATATGAAATAATATTCTGAACAGCTATTGGTCTTGTTTTATATGTGGTTTCTTTTTCATCAAAGAGTCTGTTTTTTGTGTGTCTGGTAAACAGATACAGTTCAGAAAACGTTCTTTGTGTGAGGAACAAACCGAAATGTAAGTTATTCACTGATAATCTTTAGAGCCGTTAACTGCTATGATAGGATCATTGAGCATGTTCATTAACTACCAAAAATCTGCCAGTGTAAGAAAACTGTTTACACAAGATTTGAAATCATCAGATTACTCTCTACTTTTCATGTTACATGTAAAACAGGCATGCCACAACACTTGCGCACATTGGATAAGCCGCTAAGAATGCCAGTAAAGTGTTTTCAATGCATGCAAAATCGGTATAATGAACAAATCTACATATTCTGTTCAGTTTTTGCTTAAAAGGAAATAGGTTCTGGGTTTAATACAAGTTAAGCTTAATCAACAGCATATGTGGCATGATGTTGATAAGCATAAAAATTATTTTTGACTTGTCGTTCATTTATTTAAAAGCAAAAAATTTGTTTACAATAAGGTAACAGTATATACAATGGAAATGAATGGGGCCAGCCATAAACACTAAAATATGTACTGTTTTAAAAGTATAGCCACAAGTAGGGGTGTGCAGCGAAGCCATTATCTGTATTTGTATCTGTATCTGTTCATATAACAAAATTATCTGTATCTGTCTCTGTATTCGGATAGAACCGGGTGTGGGCGGGGCTTAAACCGGAAGTGTGTCAAAACTAAATGAAACACATTTTTAAGTGTTACTCTTACACTTATAGTTTCTGTTAATAAAATACGCCTTGTATATGCCTTTTCATAATAGTACCCTAATAACAATAATAATTATTATTATCATTATACAATTATTATTTAAATATATATATATAAATATATATATATATATATATATATATATATATATATATATATATATATATATATATATATATATTATTTTTTTCTTACCAGATGAAACTGAATTTGTAAGCTACATTAATTGTGGAATAAGTTGTGGTTTCTCCTGGTATTTCAGATATTAATATCTGCATGAAACAGAATTTTCATTCATCTGTTCATGTATAACAACATTATTGTGAAGGCAAGAGGTGTCAAACAAAATGTGAAATGTCAAGCACACATTTTGCAGTGTATAATAAATTCAAATTCAAACATTAAAATAAATTAAAATATAATCAATATAGTCTACAAACAGGTGAAAGTCCCGTAAGTCTATCAGGAATTTTTATGATTGGACAACATTATTTAGTTAAATAATAATAATAATAATTTTAAATATATATAGCACCTTACCAGAGTTCAAGAACACTTAACATTTTCAAATTCAGCACAGTTTAAGAAGAAGAAAAAGACGGAGCATGTTTTAGTTTCTTCGTTAGACATCAGCAGGAATATTCCTAATAGATGAATACTCTATGGAGAATTTAAACCTTTATGGAGCATTTTACCTTTTTTAAAAGGAAAAGTCTTAACCAGATAAATAACCTTAATCGCTGATGTGGATATAAATGTGGTCAACTTTAAGAGACGGATAGATGAGCTCCGATCACCACTTCAGGTCAGAAATTTACGACTCAGTCTCATGAAAATTCGTACATATTTTACGAGTTGGCTATTACGTATTATTTCAAACGAGTTTGTTTGAAAGCACAAGTTTCGTGCATGAGGCGTTAAGGACATGCTTATTAATATTATGCCCTAACGGATCAGTAATGTGTAAACATGATAGGAAGCTGTTGTGTGTGACAAAAGCAAGTAATTGTCGAGTATTAGATGTAAACAATGTCCAACGACATCACTGGCTGTAGAGAAAGTCGAGTTCATACGAGTGCAGTCGTACGATATCATACGAATTAGCCAAATTTAGAAAAGTTGTATGAATCCTTACAATTTTGCCGTGAGAGTGTGAAGGGAATTTAATTGCGCTCAGGTTTAGGCAAAAAAAAATAAATACATGAGAATCACATGTGAATCGTCAAGAAGTGGAAAGTGTATATGATGTTGTATCTTAATTAATGTTACACTCGATAAGCTCCAGACGTGCACAATTAACAGAGACCTCAAACGGAGTCGAGACCGCACACATCCGATTTGAAATCACATTGTGCGCATTTTCATTCATAAGGTTTACACTTTAGAAATATTGGCTGCACAAATTCATAAATTCATTGTAATTTAGAATATGTTTATTTTTCAATGTTGCTTTATCCTTGGATTATCAGTCAAATGAATATTTGTTATATTATTTGGATTAATCCGTTATTCATTTTGAAGTTATTATTTGTGCCTTTCCGAATAAGGTATTTGGCTTCGGGCACATCCCTAGCCACAAGACGTAAACAATATTTATGTTAACATTATTTTAGGGTGAAAAAGTCGCTTACTAATCTTATCTGTGTAAAGTTATAGGCCTTTCCAATATGACAACTCCATTGACATAGATTGACAAGAGTTTAAACACGCTAAGTGTGACTTGAATTCTAGAACCGGATCAGTCTGTTTCATAAATGAATTTGTGAGATATACTGTATATAACACACAAGTCATATGGACTGCTTTTATGATACTTTATAGTGCTTTTGTGTTTTTGAAGCCAGTCAATTCAAGTCATTTTTATTTGTATAACGCTCTTCACAACACACATTGTTTCAAAGCAGCTTTACGGAAAATTACGCTGTAACATAAAATTAAGCTGTAATGTCTTAAAGTCTTCATTGTGTGGTTTGATAAATATATATATATAGCCAGTTACCCTCTGGCTAAAAAGCATGAATGTAATGCCAGAATTAGTTATCTATGTATATCTAAGTAATAGAGCATGAAAGTCCAAGTCCCCATTCTTTACAGTTATAATGAAAGAAATTATACTTTTGGGTGAACTATTCCTTTAAAAAAAAAAAAAAAAAAACAGTATGTGAACCTTTAAACAATTTTGAGTACAACTGTTTTCATCTTGTAGTGATAATAAAATGTGGGGACAGAAGTAGCTTTGGAATAACTGTGTTGAGACAAATTGATGACAGTAGTGTTGAGGAGATCACAGGCACAGGTGGGTTTGTGTAAAAGGTGCTGTTTTTCTTGGTACAAATGTGTGCAGTCATTCCTCACAGTGACAGAAGTGCACCGGGTGTCTTTGCCTTCTGTCTGAAGAGATTCCCATCACTGAGTCTATGAGGCAAACACAAGTACACATTAACTGCACCAGACACACTGCAGCAGAGCTCGTTGAATACATCTGTTAATATTTATTTTCAAACAAAATCGTGTCAATTCAGCTGTAGAGGGATTGTGGTTTTTATCTTGTCTGTTGTACTCACATTGCAGTTCAGTGACATCAAAAAGCCTCGTCAATCATAAAAAATTCTATTCATTATAAAACTTCCACATAAGATTAAACCAAATAAGATCCATGATATTTTTTTTATTATCATTATTTATTTATTTATTTATTTTACAGTATATTATTTAATGTAATGCAATTTAACTTAACTGCAACTTAACCCAGCCAAGACCGAACTCCTTGTCTTTCCCGCTAACCCTGCTGTTGAACACAACATCACCGTGCAGCTGGGTGCAACTACAGTAATGCCTTCCAAAACGGTCAGAAATCTAGGGGTAACCATCGAAAACAAACTAAATTTCACAGACCACATCTCAAAGACCACAAGATCATGTAGATTTACACTCTACAATATCAGGAAGATAAGACCCTTCCTCTCTGAACATACCACACAACTTCTTGTTCAGTCACTTGTCATAACTAGACTGGACTACTGTAACGCTCTCATTGCAGGCCTCCCTGCATGTGCAATTAGACCCCTTCAAATGTTCCAGAATGCAGCAGCACGTCTGGTCTTTAATCAACCAAAGAGAGCGCATGTTACACCACTCCTTGTCTCTCTTCACTGGCTACCGGTTGATGCACGTATCAAGTTCAAGGCTCTGATGCTGGCATACAGAACAGTCACTGGGTCTGCTCCAACATACCTAAAATAATTTCTGCAGAGCTACGCACCCACTAGAAGCCTGCGGTCGGCTAAGGAACGTCGCCTTGTTGTGCCAACACAAAGAGGCACCAAAACACTTTCCCGGACTTTCGGCTTCATCATACCACGTTGGTGGAATGACCTTCCCAACTCCATCCGTGAAGCTGACTCACTTTCTGTCTTCAAAAAACGGCTAAAAACACATCTTTTCCATGAGCACTTAACCAGTCACTAAAAAAAAAAAAAAAAAATTCCTTGTTGCTCTTTAATCTGTTTTGAATGCTATTCTAATGCTAGTGAAACTTTGTAATATGGCACTTTTTGTACCACTGTCTCCTTAAGACGATTCGCTTATGTTTTCCTATTTTGTAAGTCGCTTTGGATAAAAGCGTCTGCCAAATGAATAAATGTAAATGTAAATGTAAATGTAAATGTAAATGTAAATATAGGCCTATATATTTTAATTTCAGTTTCTTATTTGATTCTTATAAGATTCTTATTTGATCCCTTTGGGATTAATTCCAAATTATGATAGACATTTCATTAGCAATCCATGATCATTCCTTAATTAAACCAGAAGTCGAACGCAACACAAAGCAGAGAAGAAGAGCAACAACAGCAATACAGTGGGTGTGTTTCATTCAGAAGTTATTGTCCCTGTGTGAGTTTTGGAGAGCTGAAAGGTGTGGGACTAAAAAAAAAAACCATTATTGCGGAACTGGGGGCCTGGGTAGCTCAGCAAGTAAAGACGCTGACTATTACACCAGGAGTCGCAAGTTTGAATCTAGGGCGTGCTGAGTGACTCCAGTCAGGCTTCCTAAGCAACCAATTGGCCCGGTTGCTGGGGTGGGTAGAGTCTCATTGGGTTAACCTCCTCGTGGTCGCTATAATGTGGTTCTCGCTCTCGTTGGGGTGCGTGGTGAGTTGTGCATGGATGCCATGGAGAATAGCGTGAAGCCTCCACACGCACTAGGTCTCCGCGGTAACGTGCTCGACAAGCCACGTGATAAAATGCACGGATTGACGTCTCAGACGCGGAGGCAATTGAGATTCGTCCTCCGCCACCTGGATTGACTTAGAGCGCATTTGGAATTGGGCATTCCAAATTGGGGAGAAAATCTCCCCCCTCCCCCAAAAAAAGATTCTGCGGAACTCAACTTTTAAGTAATTTTTATTGGAAATTCTGTTTGGAGCGATCTTACCAAAGATTAATCTATCGTATTATGATTGTTCTCCCTTCCCCCTTTCCCTCTGCAGTAGTATCAAATGTCTTTCTTTATATATAAAAAACAACAACTATAAAGGTCTAGTACGATTTCATGATCTTACGTGGACTATTTTCAAAATTCCATCATAAAATACAATAAAAGAGTGTAACAGATGCATTCTATGGCCAAGGTTAGCATGCTAGCATTAGCATGAGTGCCATAAATGCAGTTGTAGCCAGAGGTGTATAGCAACAAATACTTTGTTACTGTACTTATGTACAGTTTTTTAATATTTGTACTTTATTGTGTATAAATGGACTTATACTTTCACTTGTCTTGACTACATTTTGAAGAGAAAATTGATACTTTTACTACGATAAAGTTCTCCAGACCCTTTCATTACTTTTGCGACTGAACACCTAAAAAAATTAAATAATAACAGCAGTATGTGCAAAAATGCATGCAGATAGGTGATAGTGTTGAGTGATTCGTTGAAAGAATCATTTGAGTCAAATCTTTTATATGTGATTCCTTTGAACTGAACAAAAAGATTCAAAAAGCAGTCTGAATGATTTGTTTTGAGAATCACGAATCTAAATCAAAATCACAAGAGAAGCGTGCGGCAGATTACGTGTTCCATCGTCTGTCTCCACTGCGGAAGACAAGAAACTGCTCATGTGAATTATTATTTTTTTTTTTTCTCAACCAATTAAATTGTTAAGTTTATGCTTAAACATTATGAAAGCTGTGAAATAATGGTTATGTGCGATCAGTCTCCGGCCTTTCCAGGAAACCTGTTCATATAAAAGTCAATCACATGCGTTCACATTTTATATTTAAGCAAGATATTATGTATATGAATAATTACCAGCACTCATGAAAATGTCCAACAATATTTATTTTTATATTTTATGAAGATGTGAATGGTCCTTGCTGAAGCAAAACTAGTTTTCTGGTGGTTGCTAAAGTGTTATTTGCTTTGTAGCACATTTATGCTACAGTATGTGGTAACTAGGGTTTTCTGAATGGTTTCTAGAGCATGCTAGAGCAGTTATCAATGTGATCTCTGCTGTGTGCATTGTTAGAGTATGTGGTTGCCAGGTTGTTACTATGCTGTTGCTAAGTTGTTTTCTGTGTTTTTTGCACATTGCTTTGCACTTGACAGGGTGTTCTAGATGGTTGTTAGGTTGTTGCTATGCTGTTAAGTTGTTTTAACTGTGTTTCAGCACATTGCTATGCAGTTGCCAGGGTGTTCTGGCTGGTTGCTTATTGGCCCCATAATCCCATAAATAATGATCATTCTGATTTGACTTGAATGTGCCATTAAAGGGATGGTTCATTTAAAAATGAAAATGCTCTCATAATTTTCTCACCCTCATTGGATCCAAGATGTGTATGACTTAAAAAAAAAAAATTCTGCAGAACACAAACCAAAAAAGATTTTCAGAAGAATATTGCTGTTATGTAGGTCAATTCAATTTAAGTGAACAGTGGCCAGACCTTTAAAGCTCCAAAAAGCAGCATAAGAGTAATCCATAAGACTCCAGTCCAAATTGGTTTTTGGGTGAGAATAGACCAAAATATAACTTTTTCGACTATAAATTTTGACATTAGCAGTCTTCTTGGCGATCAGGATTTCAAGTTCGATTACACTTCCCACCTAGGGCTCTGCGCATGCATCAAGCACTAGAAAGTGAAATCAAGCTTGAAATCATGATCGTGCCTAGAGATTGCAATGGCAAGATATACAGTGAAAATGAGTTACAGTATGGTTTGCTTTCACCCAAAACCAACTGAATCGCTTCAGAAGACATGGATTTAACCACTGTAGTAGTATGAATAACTTTATGCTCCCTTAATGTGCTTTTTGTAGCTTGAAATATCTGGCCACCATTCACTTGCATTGAATTAACTTATAGAGCTGAAATATTCTTCTAAAATCTTTGTTTGCATTCTATAGATGAAAGAAAGTAATACACATCTAGGATGGCATGAGGGCGAGTAAATGATGAGCACCAACAATCAAATAAGTTGCCATGGGTTTAATGAACCGTTTCATAATTTATGCAATTTACCTGTACATTTGATACTTAAATAAATTTAATATCAGTTACTTTAATCCTTTTACTTAAGTCATTTTCCATGAATGTAACTTTTACTGAAGTATGACAAATGGATACTTTATACAACACTGGTTGTAGCACACACTCTTGTGGGTGTAGGAAGGATGAAGAGGGAGCCGGCTAAACAGTCTAATGCAAGTTTTATTCACACTTCTTTTACAAATTAAATTCACACACGGTTTGCTTTTCAGCAGTAGCACACACACAGGTTCGTCTCTCTCTCTCTCCCCTCCGGTGGTCTGGACTGCCCTTATATCCCTCTCCAGCTCTCACTACAACACAAAACAGCTGTTAGAGATAATTTCCCACAGGTGCCAATACTTACTTCTTGTCCCGGCCTCGCTCTCCACAGATATCACTCTGCCACGTCCCCATCTACACATACCCCCATCGCCCACTCAGGCCAGGGAGCCATTTGGCCTGTCACCTAACCCCACCCCCCCATTTCTGGAGAGGAAATCCGCAACAGCCATCTGTGCCCCCAGCCTGGGGACCACCTTGAACTTAAAAGGCTGGGGAGCTAGATACCAATGGGTGATCCACGCATTGGCATCCTTCATGCAATGGAGCCACTGGAGCGGGGCATGGTCCGAACAGAGGGTGAAAACACACCTCAAAAGTTAGTACCGGAAGGTGAGGACCGCCCGCTTGATGGCCAAACACTTGATTTTGTGTACCTAGTCTTCCTCAGCGAGAGCTTTTGACTAATGTACAGCACAGGGCACTCCTCCCCCTCCACCATCTGGGACAGTACCACTCCCAACCCCCTGTCTGATGCATCAGTCTGTAAGATAAAAGACAGCCCTCAGATGCCGCAGGTGCTGCTGCCAATCATTACTGAAAATAATAATGTCGTCTAGATAGGCAGCGGCGGTCTGAGGATTCTGTCAATAAGCCGCTGAAATGTAGCCAGGGCCCCAAACAAACCGAACGGAAGGGTCACAAATTGGTGTAATCTGAATGGTGTGGAAAATGCAGTCTTTTCACAGGACATGGGAGTTAAGGGGATCTGCCAATATCCTTTCGTCAAATCTAGTTTTGAATAAAAGCGAGCCGCGCCTAACCAATCGAGCTGTTCATCAATCCGAGGCATCGGGTATGCATCAAATTTAGACACCATATTGACTTTTCTATAATCCACACAGAACCGGACCGAGCCATCACTCTTAGGAACCACAACCACCGGGCTGGCCAAGTCACTGTGGGATTCTTCTATTACCCCCATATCTAGCATGACCTTCCTGTACCACTTATTTTTTGTGTTCGGTTAATTGGTAGGGATGACTGCGTACCACTACCCCTGGGGTTGTTTCGATATGGTGCTCTTTGAGATTCGTACGACCAGGGAGAGGTGAGAACGCATCAGAGAACCCTCCTTGCAACCTGGCAACCTCCATGACTTGGGATGGTGAGAGGTGGACTTCACAAGTAACCGGGGTGACTCGATCAGCGGCTTTTAAGTTCACCTCCGACCCAAGCTCCTTCCTCTCCAGAACCACCGTGGCCAAAGTCACAGGAACCACCTCTCTCCATGGTTTTAGGAGGTTGAGATGGTTAATCTGACGTGCTCCTCCTCTATCCGTTCATTTCACCTCATAAGCAATTTCCCCAACTCGCCGTGTGACCTCAAAGCGCCCTTGCCAATTGACGAGTAATTTAGAGCTCAATGTGGGGAGCAAAGGACTTTATCTCCAACACTTTGCGCTGAGATGTTGCGCAGAGGCACTGCTTCCGGATATCGCATTGCGTAGTCCACCAGAAACAGCACAAAGTGGTGCCCGCGTACCGTCCATTCTAATGGCCCGACGTGGTCCATACCAATTCTTTCAAAGGGGACCTCAATCAATGAAGGGGAAGCTATGACCCTTTTGGGCTGGCCGGCGTATTCACCAGCTGACATTCATGGCATGCAGCACACCACCTGCGAACATCCCTGCGAATGCCCGGGCCATTAGATGGTTCAGTGTTTTCTCCTGCCCTAAGTGACATGCCATCGGATTATAATGAGCTGTCTGGAATAACATTTCCCTACGGCTCTTCGGTACTAACAGTTAGGTTGTATCCTCCTTTGTCTGAGTGTCCTGCATCACTCGACACAACTGATCCTTGATAATCAAAAAATACGAGAATGAGAGTGCAATGTCCGGCTAGAGGCATTGACCATCAATCACTTTCACTTGGTCGAAGGCATGCCTAAGGGTCTCAGCTCGCGTCTGCTCCAGAAGGAAATTTCCTACAGGGAATCCTCTAAGAGCTGGTGAAGCAAGACTTCCCCCTCCCTTGTGCCCTCCTGACAAAGAGCTGACGTATACGGCCCTGGCACTGCCTTTCCAGACAGCGAATCGCAAACAACACACAGAGACACTTTGTTACAGGACCCATCCACACATATTCCCCTCAATAAAGTTGTAAATGCCAGCCAATTCGTACCCAAAATTAGTGGATGGGAGAAACCACAGCCTCGACAATATGCTTTTGTCCCCGAAATTGAATGATGACTGTCACTAAAGGGTAATTTTGAATATCCCCGTGCACATGCCTTAACTTCACCCGTCGGCTTGTACCTAAAGCCTCGAATTGAACCAAGCCTTGGTGAAGGGAGGTTTGGTTACAAGCTGAATTCACCAAGGCTTGGTATGTAACCCCCTTAATACCCACAGGTATCAGGTATGCTCCAGCTCAATCGGGGCGGCCTGTGGCACGTTGAGGTTAAGGAACAATGTCTCCACCTCCATCGCAGGACATCGGTCTCAGAAGTGCCCAGGTTCCACGCCCACACCCGCACCAGCGGATTCACCAGCCTGTGGGGGAGAGCGGAGGGAGATTGGGGGAGCCGGCAGGTTGAAAGATCCCCGGGACCGGGGAATCGATTTTGGGGTCATATTTCCCCATTTCTGGGGAATATGAACATGATGGGGGGAAGGAGAGGGGGAGGGACAGCCTGGTCTAGTGATGCCAGATGGTGGCACTGGACCCATTCCATGGTTCTTCTCGGCAACCGAGCGATGAATTGTTCCAGCACTACAAGATCTATTACCAAGTCAGCGTCACGCTCATTTGCCAGCAACCACCAGTGACAGGCATCATGGAGCTGTTGGGCAAATGCGAATGGGTTGCCGAGCTCGCTAAACGTCAGTGAGCGTAAATGTTGCTGATGTTGTTCAGGACTCCGGCTGACCCGTTGCAGGATGGCTCGTTTCAAGTCCTGATATCCAGGAGGTTGACGACTGGGAGTTGTTGGGCTGCTATTTGAGCTTCTCCCGACAGCAGTGGCATCAGCCAGACCGCCCATTGGGCATCCGGCCATCCCGATGCTTCTGCCGCCCACTCAAATAACTTAACGAACTCCTCCGGGTTGTCTTCTGGTCCCATCTTGTTGAGCATAAAGTGAGGCATGGCGGGGGTGGTGGCCGGGGTCACGTCGGTAGAATCCCCCTGGGGTATCCAAGCTACGTAGCACCTCTCAATCGTCTGCTTGAGCTTGAAGGAGGGCCTGATGTTGAGTTTGGTGGATGCTAGCGAGGGTCTTGACAAGTTCGGCAAAGGGCGCAGACTCCATGACGTTGTATCTTCCTCCCAAAATCCGGAGTTTCGGCACCAGTGTAGCACACACTCTTTTGGGTATAGGAAGGAGGAAGCGGGAGCCGGCTAAACTCTAACGTAAGTTTTATTCACACTTCTTTTACAAATTAAATTCACATGTGGTCTGGACTGCCCTTATATCCCTCTCCAGCTCTCACTGCAACACAAAACAGCTGTTAGCAATAATTTCCCACAGTTGTCAATCTTTACCGCTCTTCCACGCTCCACAGATGTCGCTCGGCCATGCCCCCATCTCCACAGCAGTATGTAAACATAACATATTACACATTATCTACTGCATATACTGTATCTTACTTTCAATTATCATTGAGTGGTTATAACAGATGCAGCTTCTTTTACTGATCTCATGTGGATTCCATTTGTAGAATAAGGCAGAAATCATTATTTTTATTGAATTTTTGGCCTGAAGCAAATGACAGGTACAGATACAGAACTGTGTCATGTATTCAGACAACAGACCTATTAAATACCAGTGATCGCTCTGAAAATATAGACAAACAATTATTTTCTTGTTCATCTATTTATTTAGTACATCTCTCCTTGAGTCCTAATGTTACAGTTTACACTGAGTTTATAAGGAAGAAAGTGAAGCAAAGCAGAGCTCGTATAATTAGAACAATCCAGGAGCAAATAGTGTAATCTTCTGCCATAGAACATCCCTACAAGCACAGCGGACAACATACATCTGATCTGCACCAAAATCAACATATAAAAAATGTAAGAATGTTTGTGGCTGTAAAGTTTTCATGTTGTTGTACCTGTTGTGCATTTTGCTGTTGAAAAGCTAGTTAGCTGACTTCTTCCATGCACTACGTCACTTTCTCAGCTGATGTCCGTTCTTCGCCTATTCGACTGCGCATGGTGTCATGTATACTTGGACAGAGAAATTAAGACTATAGCTCGACAATGCAAAAACCTGCGGTAGTTCGATTATAATTGCTCATGTAAACATACTCGATTATCTGAACTGTTAATTCAAAAGTTGTAGGTTTAAATTCCAGAAGGGATGATCCATGAGTTATCATATCTAAATATAGGGCAAAACCAGTAAATGACTCTAAAGTGATTGAAAGGAAAGGTAGCACTTTCAAGTCTGCAATTTTCATGTCACAATTTTTTTTCCAGAATGCTTGGTCATGGTCACGGTTTGTGTAACCCACATAATGATGTAGCATGAAATGAACACAAACAATTCATGAAAATGCATAAACTACGTTAAAATGCCTATGTTGATTAAAAAAGTCATATAAACATAGTAATAATTTCATGGGGTAAATTATTGTGATATCATGTTTCATTTGTTTCAGTTTGCAAATGGTGAAGTTATTATTTTGCCTGTGGTTGGATTCTCTTAAAATAAATTATTCTCAAACTAACTAAAATAACCTGGACAAGGAGAAAAGAGAAACTGAGTTTACTTACATTATGATACATGAAGGATTACCTGTTGAGTTAAATGTTCATTCTGTTTAATGTTTATGTTCATCTCAGTAAAATGCCGGCCTTCCTGTTCAAAGCAAACCTGGTCTCTGGTCTGATTATCTGAGTTTTTTCCACTCCATAGGACCTAGAAATGGTTCAGAAGTATTTACAGCGTTGTCTTGGGGACAACTTAAAGCAAGCCTTAGTCTTCCTAGATGACCTCATTGTTTTCTCTGCAACACTGGAAGAACTTGAGGAGAGATTAGTGTGAGTGCTTAACCAGTTGAAAGAGTATGGCCTGAAGCTATCGCCAGAAAAGTGTAAGTTCTTTCAGACCTCCGTAAAATATCTAGGCCACATTGTGTCTGAAAAAGGCATTGAAACAGACCCTGACAAGATAGCAGCATTAAAAACCTAACCAAAACCCAACAATTTCAAGGAGCTAAGAACTTTCCTAGGATTCTACAGCTATTACCTTAGATTCATCAAAGACTACTCGAAGATTGTCAGACCACTCAATGAACACACTGTTGGATATCCACCACTGAGGAACCGTGTTAATGCTGAGAAATATCATGACCCAAAAGATCTCTTTGGTGATAGATGGACCCCTACTTGCCAGACAGCATTTGATACCTTGATTGAAAAAGTGACAACAGCCCCTGTCCTTGGGTTTGCTGATCCCAAGTTACCCTACATCTTGCATACAGACGCAAGTACCTCAGGTCTTGGTGCTGTGCTTTATCAAGAGCAGAGAAGACAGAAAAGAATAGTTGCTTATGCAAGCCAAGGGTTGTCGAGATGCGAAACCAGGTATCCAGCACACAAGTTTGAATTTCTTTCTCTTAATTGGGCAGTGACGGAGAAATTCCAGGACTACCTATATGGAAGCCCATTCCTGGTTGTCACTGACAGTAACACGCTAATGTACGAGATACAGATGGTTCGCTGCCGTGTCTACATTCAACTTCCAGTTACAGTACAGTGCTAGTAAGAAAACCCAAGATGCGGACAGACTGTCCAGATGCCCACACAGTAGATTATCTGATGACATATCATCAAGGAAAAAGTTGGAAAGGATTCAACATTTCACAAGGAGACACTTGCTGGAATCTGAGAGTTAAAATTTGAACGAAAGTACCATTAAAGCTGTTTGTGAGAAACACGTAGTTCACCTAATTACTAATGATCATTCTGAAGAAACATCACCCAAGACTACTTTGGTTGTATCTCTCGCCCACCATCCAAAAGCTCTGCCTAAATGCTTTGAAGAAGAAGACTAGCTCGGTGGTTTACCTACCATTCCTTCGTTTACACAAGCCGAGTTGAGAGACAAGCAGAAAGCAGACAACTGCATTTGCGAAGTACTCAGACAGATGGAAACAGAAGAAAATCCTCCACCATCTCTCAGAAAAGAGATTGCTGAACTTGGTCTCTGGTTAAAGGAGTGGAACAAGCTTGAAGTATTAGATGGTGTCTTGTATCGAAAGCGGCAAGTGAGCGTGCATACTTGCTATCAGCTTGTGCTGCCTGAAAACCTGAGGCTCTTAGGCTTGAAAAGCCTACACGATGACATGGTCAACATGGGAGTGGAGAGAAACTTAGACCTTGTTCGGAACCGGTTTTATTGGCCCAAAATGTCAGCCAACGTGGAAAGTAAGATCAAAACCTGCAACCACTGCATATGGCATAAGTCCTTACCCGAGATAGCCGCACCACTCGTTAACATTGTAGCTACAAGACCACTTGAGCTCGTATGTATGGAACTTCTTTCAGTAGAACCGGGATCCAGTAATACCAAAGATATTTTGGTCATTACCGATCACTTTACTAAGTATACAGTAGCCGTCCCAACTCCGAACTAGAAAGCTCGAACAGTAGCTAAGTGTTTATGGGACCACTTCTTTGTCCATTATGGGATCCCCAAAAGGCTTCATAGTGACCAAGGTCCAGATTTTGTGTCCAGAATGATAAAGGAACTGTGTGAACTTATTGGCACTCTGAAAATAAGAACTATCTTCTACCACCCAAGAGGGAACCCTGTTGAGCATTTCAACTGGACCCTACTTAACATGCTAGGAACCCTTGACAATCAGAAAAAGAGCCAATGGTGAGATTATGTCAAGCCATTAGTATTCGCCTACAATTGCACAAAGAACGAGGTGACCAGTTTCACCCCTCACAAGCTAATGTTTGGGAGACAACCGAGACTGCCAGTAGACCTAGATTTTGGCTTACCAATCAATCACCAGCCAGACTTACACACAAAGTATGTCCGCAACCTGAGGTCCCAACTCCAAGAGAGTTACAAGGTAGCCATAAACAGTGCAAAGAAAACGGCAGACCATAACAAAGCAAGGTTCGACAAACATGTTGTGGATTCTACCTTGAAAGAAGGCGACAGAGTCTTGGTCAGAAATGTTCTTCTCAGAGAAAAACACAAATTAGCCAATAAGTGGGAATCAGATGTATACGTTGTCCTGAAACAATGTGGAGATATCCCAGTGTATGCTGTGAAACCTGAAACTGGAGAAGGCCCTTAAAGAACACTTCACCGTGATCTTTCACTGCAATGCGGATTCCTTCCTGCAACCCCAGTAGAGAATGAAACTGGCACAACGAAGATGACTAAGCTACCAGGAACTCGACGATATTCAAAAAACGATAACTCAGATGAAGTTGATGAGAATGAATCAGAATCTGACTTTGATGAATACAACCATGATGGTTTCAGAGGCATGAGAGTAGAAACTCTAAGTCCAGAAAATATCTCTGCAATGGTAGAGCAATTCCCAGAAAATGCTGAACCAGAGCAAGAACCTTCAGAAGTAGCCAAAAGCTTTTCCTGAAGACGTTCCAGTGGAAACTCATGATTCAAACTTACCTGAACCCGTAGAAATTAACTTACCTGAACCTGAAAAGAATAACTTACCTGATCCTGAAGAAAATAACTCACCTTCTGAGCAGAGACTTGGAAACTTACCTAGAAAGGATTTGAATGAAGTTCAGCTTCCAACTCAGGTTACTCCAGAAAGGAATGGAAATGTAGATGTAAGGACCAAACTGGAACTGAAACTGAAACTGAGACTGAAAGAGAATGTCTTAGAAAATCCAACAGAGACAGAAAAGCTGCTAAGTGGTTGACCTACCCTGAGCTAGGACACCCATTAGTAACAATAGTCCAGTCTCTACCCCAGAGCTTGAATGAAGCAATCACGAACTCCCTTGTAGAACCAATCTTCCCAGAGACTTATAGAGTTGAGACAATATAAACTCCTAAGGCCATGCACAGGGACATACATTAGATAAGGAGGGGAGGATGTAACCCACATAATGATGTAGCATGAAATGAACACAAACAATTCACGAAAATGCATAAATAAACTAAGTTAAAATGCCTGCGTTGATTAAAAAAGTCATAAAAACAGAGTAATAACAATTTCATGGGTAAATTATAAAAATATATCTAAGAGAAATTGTAAATGATACTTCCCCTTTAAGAGACTTGCTCACTGCACGCTAGTGACGTAGTAGCAGCGAGAGAGACACAGTAAGAGAACAGATGAGAGACGAGACAGCATAAAAGAGAGGTATGGAGATTATTGGATGAAATAGCTTCATTAAAAGTTCATTTAAGATCCATAAACTGATATTTACCTTATCGAGAACTTACTAGGAACATGAGTAACTAAACCACAGTGGTTTGATCGTTGAACAAAGATTCTTCCATGGCGCGCTTCCGTGGCACGTGAGGAAACATGATGGCGAGCCAACCCGAACCATGTTCTTCACCTTCATCGCATCAGCAAGGGACTCTGCTGCACTCGGTGGATTGTTGATACACTCAATGCCAGCGTGGTAGGTGTATCGGAATAGACATATTGAAGTGAACTAAACTGCACTATTGCATCACTGCATTACATAGCAGGAACCAAACTTGAACTGAGCTAATTCGATCTGCATTACTGCATTCCATAAACAGAAATTGAATTTGATCTGAACTGAATTGAATTTCATCTGAACTTGAACTGGATTGAATTTGATCTGAACTTGAACTGAACTGAATTTGTTTTGAATTTGAACTGTTACACATCTTTATGATATATTTTGTTTTCATAAGTATTGATATTGTGATTGAAGTTACAACTGTGTTTCATTTGTTTTAGTTTGCATATGTTGAAGTTATTATTTTACCTGTGAAGTGAAAGGAAGGAAAAAAGTTTAATTCAGAGAAATAAAACCAAAAATACGTGTAACCTATTAGGCTGATAATCTAAAACAACATAACTGCTTAATCTAAATAATACTATGCTACCAGGGTAGATACTTTGAACAAAATTAGATATACTAAACTGAGTGGAAATAAGAGTGGATTCTTAAAATAAATTATTCTCAAACTAACTAAAAAAAAAAAAAAAAAGAGAAAAGAGAAATTGAGTTTCTTACCTTTTGTTACACGAAAGACTACCTGTTGAGTTAAATGTTTGTTCTGTTTAATGTTTGTGTTTGTCTCAGTAAAATACCGGCCTTCCTGTTCAAAGCAAACCTGGTCTCTGGTATGATTATCTGAGTTTACCCCACTCTATAGAACCTAGAACTGGTCCAGTAGTATTTACAGTGTTGTCCTGGAGGACACCGGCACTACAGTTGACTGAGTTTTTCTGAAAAGACCAGAAAATGTTGTTTTGGATTCAGCCTTCTTCCACTAATTACAGTACTCAGTGAGGCAGGTCACTGTTTGCATAGAGTGCTGTGGAGTTTAAAGAGAGCCTCAGTTTCCCCTGGCTTAATGAGTGGGAGGGCAAGGGCCAGTGTACAGACCATCACCCTGCCTCACCGCTCCATTATTATTCTGGTGCTGAGCCCATCGCTCTCCAAAAGAAAACAGTGTGTAGGCAGTCTGCATCATCAGGTTTGATGTCACTGATATTAATATTTTACAGCAGTGTTTGGTTTTGTAATAGAACCTAGCGGAAATAGTTGTTTAAAATTGGGGAAAAATGGGCTTCGTGATAACAGATGTATTGTCAAAAGGATAGCAAACTAAGGGTTTTATGCCATTATTCTTTCAGAGACGGGAGCTCTCAACATTTGGTTTAATTGTCACAGGATGGCAGCAGCCTCCTTGAAGCAAATGCTGTTAGAAAGTACAATTATTTTAAAGTGAACTCTCAGAGGGAGGTGAAGCTTACTGGATAACATACTCAGTGAGTCATAAAGTCAAGAGGGATACACTTTGGCATCACATTCTTTTGACTTTGGAGTATGGACATGTTGTGCAGTTGGTTACACTAGCATATATTATACAGTGCATCTGGAAAGTATTCACAGCACTTCACTTTTTCCACATTTTGTTATGTTACAGCCTTATTCCAAAATTGATTAAATTCATTATTTTCCTCAAAATTCTACAAACAATACCCCATAATGACAACGTGAAAGAGGTTTGTATGAAATCTTTGCAAATGTATTAAAAATAAAAAACGAAAAAAATCACATGTACATAAGTATTCATAGCCTTTGCCATGACACTCAAAATTGAGCTCAGGTGCATCCTGTTTCCACTGATCATCCTTGAGATGTTTCTACAACTTGATTGGAGTCCACCTATGGTAAATTCAGTTGATTGGACATGATTTGGAAAGGCACACACCTGTCTATATAAGGTCCCACAGTTTACAGTGCATGTCAGAGCACAAACCAAGCCATGAAGTCCAAGAAATTGTCTGTAGACCTCCGAGACAGGATTGTATTGAGGCACAGATCTGGGGAAGGGTACAGAAAAATTTCTGCAGCATTGAAGGCCCCAATGAGCACAGTGGCCTCCATCATCCGTAAATGGAAGAAGTTTGGAACCACCAGGACTCTTCCTAGAGCTGGCCGCCCGGCCAAACTGAGCAATCGGGGGAGAAGGGCCTTAGTCAGGGAGGTGACCAAGAACCCAATGGTCACTCTGACAGAGCTCCAGCATTTCTCTGTGGAGAAAGGAGAAACTTCCAGAAGAACAACCATCTCTGCAGCACTCCACCAATCAGGCCTGTATGGTAGAGTGGCCAGACGGAAGTCTCTCCTCAGTAAAAGGCACATGACAGCCTGCCTGGAGTTTGCCAAAAGGCACCTGAAGGACTCTCAGGCCATGAGAAACAAAGATTGAACTCTTTGGCCTGAATGGCAAGCGTAATGTCTGGAGGAAACCAGGCACCGCTCATCACCTGGCCAATACCATCCCTACAGTGAAGCATGGTGGTGGCAGCATCATGCTGTGGGGATGTTTTTCAGTGGCAGGAACTGGGATACTAGTCAGGATCGAGGGAAAGATGAATGCAGCAATGTACAGAGACATCCTTGATGAAAACCTGCTCCAGAGTGCTCTGGACCTCAGACTGGGGCAAAGGTTCATCTTCCAACAGGACAACAACCCTAAGCACACAGCCAAGATAACAAAGGAGTGGCTCCGGGACAACTCTGTGAATGTCCTTGAGTGGCCCAGCCAGAGCCCAGACTTGAACCCGATTGAAGATCTCTGGAGAGATCTGAAAATGGCTGTGCACTGACGCTCCCCATCCAACCTGATGGAGCTTGAGAGGTCCTGCAAAGAAGAATGGGAGAAACTGCCCAAAAATAGGTGTGCCAAGCTTGTAGCATCATACTCAAAAAGACTTGAGGCTGTAATTGGTGCCAAAGGTGCTTCAACAAAGTATTGAGCAAAGGCTGTGAATACTTATGTACTTATGTATGTGATTTTTTGTTTTTTTTTAATTTTTTTTAATTTTTTATAAATTTGCAAAAATTTCAAACAAACTTCTTTCACGTTGTCATTATGGGGTATTGTTTGTAGAATTTTGAGGAAAATAATGAATTTAATCAATTTTGGAATAAGGCTGTAACATAACAAAATGTGGAAAAAGTGAAGCGCTGTGAATACTTTCCGGATGCACTGTATATACTCTATCTCAATACCTAGCATACATTTTCTCTTCATAACTCTTCATACTATCAACACAACATCAGTGTCTGTGGAATGAACTGTGGATTGTTTTGTCAATGCTTTGATCCTAAATGCGTTCAATGACCACATCTTTCAAAATTCATGAAAAATGTTCTCACTAAAGCACAGAACTTCTAAACAGAAGGTTGCCGGTTTGATCCCCACAGCCACCACCACTGTGTCCTTGAGCAAGGAACTTAACTCCAGGTTGCTCCGGGGTGATTGTCCCTGTAATAAGTGCACTGTAAGTCGCTTTGGATAAAAGTGTCTGCCAAATTCATGAATGTAAAAATAGATAGATAGATAGATGTCACAGAATGCAAAAATTTAAGAGAATAAATTAGAAGCTACTGTTATTTTGTATTCATCTCAATCTGTGTTGGAATACATTGTGTACCTAAAATCCTTTTAACTACAGAGTACAGCAGTAATTAGTCTAATTGCTAATTGTCAGCCATGATGCAACAGTGAACAGAGTTGTTTGGTGGATTTGACAAGTGGTGCTTCAGTGCTTGCTTGCTTCAGAATGCTCTACTTGCTAATAGTTTCTGAGGTGCCTAAAGACTTGTAGCATGAATAAACAACACAGGCTTAATTTCTATTACAATACCATTCAGTCTTACTTGGCGTACCTATCCACATAACCCAGATCACAATCTGTGCATCTCACTTAGGTGTGAAACTACTGCAGTTTAAACTGAAACATCAAGTTCAAAAAAGATATCTTCCCCTGGCAATATGCATTATAAAAAGCAAGTAAATAAGTGCCTCATATCCTTAGATTACATTTGCTGAAATGCATTGACACATTACTCTGTTAATACAATATACTGAATACACTCCTGCAGTGTCCATAACGATAGATTAATCTTTTTCTTTGTGTGTGTGTGTGTAGTATGTATTGATTCGATTTTCGCATTTAATTTTGTTTATATCCAATCTGTATTTTTATTTGCGATACTCTGTGGGCTGTGCATGGCCTCTTGCACAATATCATTTCATTACATTACTGCCTGAATTTTACCACACACTTACTGTTATTTGTACAAACAGAAATTATATACACTCATTCTTTATTATATACTATATATATATATATATATATATATATATTTTTTTTCTTTCACATTTTAGAATAATAGTAAAGTCATCAAAACTATGTAATAACATAAATGGAACTATGGGAATTATGTTGTGACTAAACAAAATCCCAAATAAATCAAAACTGTGTTATATTTTAGCATCTTCAAAGTAGTCACCCTTTGCCAAGAATTTGCAGACATGTTTTTTTTTTTTTTTACCAAATTTGGAATGCCCAATTCCCAGTGCGCTTTTAAGTCCTTGTGGTCGTGTAGTGACTCGCCTCAATCCGGGTGGTGGAGGACGAAACCCAGCTGCCTCCGTGTCTGAGACCATTAACCCGCGCATCTTATCACGTGGCTTGTTGAGCACATTGCCACGGAGACATAGCGCGTGTGGAGGCTTCACGCCATTCACCGCGGCATCTATGCTCAACTTACCACGTGCCCCACTGAGAACGAACCACATTATAGTGACCACGAGGAGGTTACCCCATGTGACTCTACCCTCCCTAGCAACCGGGCCAATTTGGTTGCTTAGGAAACCTGGCTGGAGTCACTCAGCACACAGACATGTACTCTTGACATTTTCTCAACCAACTTCTTGAGGTATCACCCTGGGATGCTTTTTAAACAGTATTGATGGCGTTCCCATCTATGTTGGGCACTTATTGGCTGCTTATTCTTAAGTCATCAATTTCAAAAATGTTTTTTTTTTTTTTTTATTAAATTTTAGTTTTAAAATTAAATAAATTAATATGGTGGCACAATTATATTTTTGTCTACAAAACTAATTTCAAACATTTAAGCATACGCCTTCAGATCAAAAGATTTTTAAGATCATGAGAAACATTTCAGTCAAGTGTTTCAAAACTTTTGACCGGTAGTGTATATATATATATATATATAGTGTAAGCTCATTGAGTCTGTAACATGTGAGCATCCCAATTTACACATGGTCACACATGGCAAATAAATCATCTTCGGCTTCAGTCTCATGCTCTCAGTCACTCAGCATTCTGAGAAACCAATTTTGACCTGATGGCACATCTGTTTGGTGTGTTTGAAGTGAGATACTGTGTAATGTTTTTGTGTAAGCATTGACCCCTCTCAAGGCTCAAGGTGCATGTTTTTTTGTTTTGTTTTTTTAACTTATGACGCACATCAGTTGAATCACTATGTAGAGGCTCGTCGTGCTGTGTGCTGTCACTAAGCTCCTGAAAACTGGCACAAATTTTTATTGATTGTTTTTTTTTTTTTTGCATTTTGCATTTTGCATTTTGAAGCTCTATCAGAAATATCTTTATGGTGTATCTGTCAGATTTAATTTGTTCAGTTCCACATTGACAAGAATAGTTGTTAGTGACAATAGTAATGCTTACCCTCCTATTCTGTTAAAGAAGGGCCATTAACTTAACTGTTTGTGGTCATCTGCAACTGGAAACTGTACAGGTGTAACTTTTTGTTTCTTTAAAAAAATTATTATATTTATTCTTCCCTGAAGTAAAAACAATAAAATTATGCACTTCTTTTAGGGATTTTATGGTTTTTAGATCTTATTTACCTATACATTTCTCGATTTCACCATTCATTTGCATATGCAAATAAGAACTTTAACTTTAAAACCTACACTTCTTTAAGTTGAAACATGAAGAATGTTTATGTATTGGGGGAAGATTGCTGCTGGTGGAAGATCTGGTGAAAAAATAAATTGACGTGAAAGTCATGTTATGATATCAATAGCCAGTAGATTGCTGCACTGTTCTATGCAACCACCTCCTGTTTAGTTTTTTTTTACATTTTATCACAAGTTATGCTTTTGGATATATATTTAGATTTTTTCAAACTATTATGTTTTAAAGTTTAGGATTAAAAAAAACATTTATACTGTTTTGAAGAGTCAGTTTTTGCAATAATGTCACATTATGCTTACTGTCAAACCTGACCTGTTGTTACAAAGAGAAGACATAGAATAATCATTTTGTTACCAATCATTTATTTCAAACATCAACATTTAATAACTCAAAGTAAATTAATAATAATGTCAATAAAAGGAACAGTAATAAACAGAAATTCAATTAGTGTATAAAAGAGAGGACTCAGACTTTGTTCTTTGTTCTCTGTTTGTGCGTGCATCCATGGATGTGTGTGTGTGTGTGTGTGTGTGTGTTGCGTTCTGCCTTCTAGCTGTGTTATTCACATCCATTTATTTCTTTGTGTGTGTGTGTGTGTGTGTGTGTTGCGTTCTGCCTTCTAGCTGTGTTATTCTCATCCATTTATTTCTCTCTGTGTGTGTGTGTGTGTGTGTGTGTGTGTGTGAGACAAAATAAAGAAAAAAATTGCTCTACAATATCACCAGTTCATTTTTAGTGTGCGTTTAATTGTGTGTGTGTGTGTGTGTGTGTGTGTGTGTGTGTGTATGTTTTGCACTCTTCATGTTTTATAGTCTCCCCCTTCATTTCTGTGTGTGTTTGTTCTGTATTATGGCTGATTTATATATTGTTCTTGACAAAAAAAAAAAAAAAAAAAAAAAACCCTCTGTTTTTCTAGTCTATCTCAATCTACAGTAAAGTTGTAAATGTTTTTTTGTTTTTTTTACGACTATTTGGACTTGTGTAATCAAGTCAAAATATTTGTGTGTGTTCAGAAGGCAAATGGAGGAAAAGTCACCACATCTTGTACTGCTCAGATGAAGGAAACCATTTTTTTTTTTTCATAAGAAAAAGTTATTTCAGACAAAAAATAATAGGAAGGTTAAATGAAAATAAAAAAGTCATAGATTTTAGTGTGGCGGAGTGCGGAGAGAGAGATAAAGCAATGCCACATTGTTATTAACAGTGAAATACTAACCCAATCAGAATAAAGGGCACACATGTTTGAAGTTCCAAACAAAAAGGGTCAAGAGACATGGAAACTATTTACAAAACAAAATATTTTTATTAAAACCTTCAATATATTTACCAGCAGATAGAGATTCCACCATTACATTTATTGAATTAGATCACAATGCTCAGTAAAATACAGCTGTGTGGTTCACGATAGGCTTCACACACACTCAAAAGAACAAAGAATAAATAAACATGCATCTAATATACAGCACAGATTGCCGAGGCTTACCAGGAGCAGGTAGGCTAGCCGAGCGCAGTGATCCCCAAATAAAAACACTTCACCAACAGGTGTACACGCTCACTCAGAAAAACACACAGGTGAATCAATTGTGAATACACAGCACTCGTGACAGGGGCACCACCATCATAAGCGTGGAATGGCTAGCCCCCTACACTGGGTCCTCAGCTCCTGAGAGAAACACAGAATTTTTTTTTTTTTTTTAATATATATATATATACAAACAATAATGAACACCATATAATAAACCAACAAAACAAAAAGACAAAACTCTTTTGACTACACATTTTGAGGACACAGAGCTAACAGACGAACAAACAAGGGTTTTAACCAAAACAAAACAAAATATGTGTGTATGTAAGTGTAACAAGCAGGGAAGAGAGTGGCTGATGACAAATCACAAAATAAAAACTCAAAACAAAACAAAACTTAATGCAGACAGACATATTCTGGTGTGCAGATTATTTTACCAGAATTTTGGAGCTAGAGCCATGAATATGGCTGCGAATACACAGACACCAATGGCACAAGCAGACTGGAGGAAGGCAGCAGGCAGCCAGCAAAGCTTGATACAAGTCTTGCATGAACAACCACTTTACAGCAGAAGTGTGTGATACCGGAAAGGGGCAGTCATGACACGTGACATGTTTCTAGGTGGCACGTAGCCACCCTAATATACACCCCATGAGTGTACTCTGATAGGCTACCAAAACCCACCTAATACTAAGGGGGCTTGAAACAATAAAACATTCACTTTCTATGGAAATATTAACATTTTTCAGAATTTCTCGTTTTGTGATCCACAGAACAGCAGTATGGTGAGTAAATGATGATAGAATTTTATTTTTGGGGTGAACTAACCCTTTAAGACTGAATTATGAAGTAGTTGTTCCATAAGTGTCTCTCTCAATCCATCATTGATAAGATGGCACTGGGAGTGACACTTCAAAAACAATAATAAACATTCATAAATTATTAATAGACACAAAAAATGTGTTTTGTTCCTGTGTACCATTAGTGTGCATGAGGAATGATGGTTTGCTCTTTTGTGATGGTATTGATTACATTTAACAAGGGAAAATACATAAATGATTGGTTTTGTGACAACGATTTAGCTAGTTGGCCATTATTCCACTGACATGCTATCATCTTATTCTTGTGTTATTATGCAGTCAATGTGTTTGCTAGTATCTGGCAGGTCCCGCTGTGTGGATAAATAACTGTTTAGAGAAGCTGTTTGCTGGGAAAGTTTAAGAATGACTGGATTAAAGGAGTTTTTGCACAACAGAAAATTAACTTGCGAGTCATAACACCAGGAGGAAGTGCGCTGTCATTCCCTCTCTCACCTCTGACCCATGAGAGCAGTTCAGTGATGACCAGACACAAGGACATGCTGCCTAATTAATTAAGGTAATTAGCCAATGAATGGCTGCTGTTTTCTGCAAGTCCAAAATGTCACTGTCATTATCTCTCTCATTATCGGCCAAAAAAGCAGTACAAGAAGCTGCTGTGTGTATTTTAGGGTGCACTTTTTAAAAACCTGTAGTCCTAAGGTGACTGTCTGTGTATCTAGATGAGCTTTGATTTCCTGTCATTGAGCATCACAGGGATGCAGCAGTAAGGGTCGCATATTGGAACACTTTGTCTGTACACACTGTACACAGAAGACAAAATGAACAGATGTAGAAAAAAAAGATAATAGTTAGGAATGGAATGGAAGCAAAGGGTGATATGGATTAGCACAGACTGAAATACTGTTAAGAAATCCTGCCTATGATAGGTTAGAAACCATGAAGGTCATTGCAAACCACTGTTATACCCATATAGCCATATATCGACTGTCTGCCTGTGCCACCAAAACGTCCTCCTTGGTCCGTTGCCTGCATCAAAACTTTGCACTTTATCCATATTTTAAATATTACTCTAATTAAAAAAAGTCATCATTTACTCATTGCTTTATTCACTTATTGCTTATTTGCTCATTGTTTTGTTGCCATGGGACACAGGGAGTTTTCAGAATGTCCGAGTTGAGGCAGCGTAAAAATTATAATAAAAATAATACATACTATATGTGCGCTCTGTATTCTCAATCTTCTGATGCCTTGTGATGGCTTTGTGTGAGGAACAGATCCAAATTTAAGTCCTTTATGCTATGATCAGTGCCCCCATTCACCGTAATACTCAAATCCCACTCACCTTTCATTTAAACATTCAAATTTGCTTCCTCTACAAGCATCAGTAACATCAGATGCCTTTGGCTCTCATGTGTTTTGTGACCAATTGTGACATTCTAATGTTTGGATGTATAGTTTTATATGGTCTGGTTTCAGATGACTTTAAAAGTAATTCAAATGTATTATGCTGCATTAAAAGAACTCTTTTGTCATTTGTTAGAATAAATTATTGTGAAAGCATGTGATCTGCTTGTTTCGTCTTTTATATTTCTGGTTGGTAATATTGTTGTTCTTTTATTGTTAGGTTTAGGCATAGGGGTGGGGTTAGGTGTTTAAAAATATCTATTTTATAGTGAAATGTAAGTAAAATGATTGAGACTACATTTACCTAGTTATGTTTTACATTGTTTATAAGGGTTAAGTTTAGGGGTTGGGTTGGGTTAGGCCATTAGGGGGTCTAAAATATTGATATGATAGTATAAAATAGCTAAACTAATATACTGTATATAGAATATATATATATATATATATATATATATATATATATATATATATATATATATATATATATATATATATATATATATATATATATTAGTGGAATGCCATTACATCCAAAGGTTTCCGAGCCTATGACAAAATCATCCAAACTGAGGTGAAAAAGGCATGACAAGGATGTTTTCATGATGCAAGCAAGAAGTCACTGCGAGAAATTATTCTTTTTGCAGTGTAGAAATTATATGTCTATAACACAGTTAGTGGTTGACCAAACTGGGGTAGTGGGCAATAATGTATGTGTGCTGATATGTTGTTTCATATGACCTTACCATGGTAAAGGAAACCCATTTAAAGCAGTTAGACTAAAGTGTAACAATTACAGTAAAACTAACACATAGACTTAAGTTTCTATTTAGTTTTTACCAGTCACTTATAAAAACCATTCTGTGCAACATGGCCTCAACTCTCAGACCTCAGAGTCAAAAGAATGCATGCTATTGAGTCTTGTGCTTTTGAAAATAAAGGCTCAAGGTCCAACATCAGACTGTAGCCCTCTTAATTCAATTTATTCAGCTTGCCTTTGATTCATGTTAGTTTTGGGAAGAGGCAACTACTATAAATTATTAGTGCCGGTCACATTTTAATAGCCTTGCTTTTTCAAAAACAGCTCAAAATAGAACATAAAATGATGGAAATTTTTACAAGTCATTGGACTGTAATTGGAAGACAAACCGTTTAGCAACATCGCTCCTCATGTATCACATTAACATGGTTAATTGTCTCTTGTAGAGTTTAGTGATTAGTACTCAAACCATCTGGCTGTTGGACATCTTGTCACATCTCCTCCCACACGGTCCAGACCTTTTCTAATAACCAAAGCACATGATTAAGCAAATGAGAATTCTGATACTGTGTGTGATGTTTCTGTGAAAATGTTTGATCAGGGTCAGTGATTATGCTGTCAAAAATGTGAGACATAAAATTTTAACCATTGCACATTTTAAATGTAATTAATGCTCTAAAGTTTTTGAAGCAAGGTTTCCTTGCCTATCCAATGTACTATGTTCAAATCTCTTTTTAAATGTTAAAATGTTCATATTTTCAACTGTTCATCTAAAATAAAATAAAAAATTCTTCTGCGGTCACTGGTTGTCATCATGGTAAGAGATACAGAGAGAATGGCACAAGATGAATAATGCAGAAAATACAGTGATATTATAAAATATAAAACGTCATTACAGTGCTAAATTAAAAATCATAATGCAAAGTTAATTAGAAGGTAGGCAAAGGAGTCATAAATGTAAAATAGAGGAATGAACGTCTTTCTGAGTTGCATTTAGAATCAGGAGCATTCCTTCGAAAAACTCCATAAAATAAAGTTTATGGTAGATGTTCGTTAAAAGTGTATATTTGAAATGTGGCCAATTATTCAGAAGCAAGAAAACCTCTCTTGAAAGGACATTCATTACTGCAAAAATCAAGATGGTCATATTTATTCATTACACATGGAAAAATACCTTCTTTGAAAATATAGGGCATGGATGACACTCATATTTGGTGACAGGGTTAAAAATCCATTACAGATATTTTTAGGATAATTTCTGAACTACACAGAAATACATGCTTGTTGGCCCAGATTTAATGGTTCTGTTGCCAAGACGACGAGGGAGCATTCTCAGTATGTGCTATGAATTTCATTTGATTGTGTGGTGTTTAAATATTTTAACTTTGGAAATATGTACACTATATGGCCAAAAGTTTGTGGACACCATATGTGCATGATGAACATTTGATTTCAAAACCTTAGGCATCAATTTCCCCCTTTGCTGTAATAACAGCTTCCACTCTTTTGGAAAGGCTTTCCACTATACTGTATGTAGTAACATGGCTGCAGGGATTTGCTCTCATCCAGACACAAGGCAATCAGTGAGGTCAGGAACTGATGTTGGTCGATGGGGCCTGACTTACAGTTGCTGTTCCAAGATCACCCCAAAAGTGATCCGTGGGGTTCAGGTCTGGGCTTTGTGCAAGCCAGTCAATTTCTTCCACGCCAGACACAGTAAACCATTTCTTTATGGACCTCACTTTGTTCACAGGGGCATTGACATACTGGAACAGAAAAGGGCTATCCCCAAACAGTTGCCACAAATTTGGAAACACACAAATCCCAAGCCATTACATAAAGAAACATTAAGATTTTTCTTCACTGGATTTAATGGAGTAACCAAATTCGTTAATTAGAAGGGGGTGTCCACAAAGTTTTGGCTATATAGTGTACGAACAATGTTTAAGGATGTACTGTACAAGACAACTTAGAAATACAGATTTAAGTGTACCGTGTACATGCCCATATATTTCAGTTCTTGAGCGAGTCAAGGAATAAACTTAGAAGATACTGTTTGAATGGAAAGAGCGAGAGTTGACCCACACTTGACTTACACCTTATAAAACTCTCAGAAGGCTGTCTGAGATCTGTAGCCATTCATACTGTTGAACAGATATGCACTATAACAGTAGTGTGGTGTTACTATTCCATAGATGATGTGTTTTGCTTTTTTCAAGTTGTTATGGACCCTGCTGCAAAACAAAACCATACCAGCCTAAGAGTCAGCTTGGCATGGTTTGACTGGTCTGTTTGGCTGTTTTTAAGGTGTTTGGGGCACTTTGGTCAGTTGGTCAGGCTGGGAGACCAGCTAGCCAACCAGCTAGACCAATTTAAGCCAGCTAAGACTAGCAAGACTAGCATATTGTTCCAAACCCATATGACTTTCTTAGTTATGCGGAACACAAAAAGAGATGCTTTAATCAAAATCGTGGTCTGTCTTTTCTATGCAATGGCAGTGGATAGTGATTCACTTTAAAGCTTGTAGAACCCAAAAGGTTACATTTCCAAACTTCAGCCGTGCAACTGTATGTGGCGCAAGCTAATAGGTTCTTTGTGCTTGTTATCTGTTAGCCAATTGGCTTGCTCAAATGTGACATTTTAAGCCAATAGGCTTGCATGGTGTAAGCGAACTGGTCCTTTGACATGTTATTGGGTAGCAGATCAACTTGCATCCCTCTCTTTGTCTAACTTTTAAATGGCTCAGTTTTGCAGACAAGCTGGTTTCGAGTTTTTCCTCTGAAACCCACCTCCTCCCCAGCTTCACTGGTCTAGATCTGCTACATGGCGATTGTTTGTAATGTCTATTTGTGCAGCAGCATGTCTTACACTTTGTCTAATTTTGCAGGAGCAGCATGTCCACATGCTAACTCTGTATGGAGGCTATGTGTATTTTCTAGCAGTAGCAAGTCTCAGGGATCTATCTGCAACAGCAGCAGCACCAACAACAGCAGCAGCAGCAGCAGCAGCAGAGTAGCAGATCTAGTCAGTCAACCAATATCCTTTCAGTACTGTATATCACACATTAACATGCTAAATCAAAAGTAGTCATCACATTCCAAGTCTTTAGAAGACATATGGAAATCTAGACTTCTGTTGTGTGTTCATGAGCGCCATGAGAGAAGCTTCTTCAAAGTGGCTTGCATTGTTTAACACTAAAAACAAGTTTTCTTGTGAACATGTGTGCCACTGTGAACAAGCTTTTCTCCTGAACTCATGAAGACACAACAGATGTCAACATTTTCACTGAAAAATGACATAAAGGGATAGTTCCCCCCAAAATGAAAATTCTCTCATTATTTACTCACCCTCATGATATCCCAGATGTGAATGACTTCCTTTCCTCAGCAGAACACATTTGAAGAAAAATTGAAAAATATCTTAGCTCAGTAGGTCCTTAAAATGCAAGTGTATGGTGATCCAACTTTTGAAGTTCCAAAAATCACAGACAGTCAGCGTAAACATCATCCATATGACTCCAGCAGTTAAATTAATGTCTTCTAAAGTGACACGATCGCTTTTAGTGTGAAAAAAAGATCACTATTTAAGTACTTTTTAACTGTAATCGTTAGCATCCGATAAGATTTTCGAGAGCACTGATATCACGTGGTCTCTCGTGTGATGTATTCGTGTTGGCATGTTATGAACGTAATCTCACGTAGGCCTCTTGATTGAAACATTCAGGACAAGCACACAAATGCACCATTGTGAGTAAAGAAACAGATAAATACATATCTAAACCAAAACCAATGAAGCTTCTGTACAGCTACTCACTTGTAAACAGTGCTGCTCTTCCATGTGTTTCTCACGTGCCGACGTGATTACATCAAACGCGCATACTGCTGCTGACCGGAAGCAATGATTTAGAGTTAAAAAACTACTTAAATATTGATCTTTTTTCACACCAAAAGTGACCGTGTCACTTTAGAAGACATTAATTTAACTGCTGGAGTCGTATCAATGACGCTTAAGCTGACTGTCTGTGATTTTTGGCGCTTCATACGTTTGATCACTATCCACTTGCATTTTAAAGACCTACTGAGCTAAGATATTTTTCTATTTTTCTTCAGATGTGTTCAGCAGAAGAAAGAAAGTCATACACACCTGGGATACCATGAGGGTGAGTAAATAATGAGAGAATTTTCATTTTTGGGTGAACTATCCCTTTAAATCTCATGTTTTTTCTTACTAAAACCTATTGTATAACCTTCAGAAGAGTTGGAAAATGGTCTTGGTTGGATGGCTCTGATTTTTTATGCTGCCTTGTTTCACTGTTAATCAGTTACACAACTCAAAAATAAATGTAAATTATATTTTTATTTTCTATGTTTCTAAATTTTTTTGTTTCAGAATAACATCATGGTTACTTGTGTAACCTCCGTTCCCTGATGGAGGGAACGAGACGTTGTGTCGATGTAGTGACACTAGGGGTCACTCTTGGGAGCCCGAGACACCTCTGGTCTTTGATAAAAGGCCAATGAAAATTGGCGAGTGGTATTTGCATGCCACTCCCCCGGACATACGGGTATAAAAGGAGCTGGTATGCAACCATTCATTCAGGTTTTATGCTGAGGAGCCGAGACAAGGTCCGGCCATTTCAGCGGGTAGTTCAGCGTTGCGGCAGGAGGGACACAACGTCTCGTTCCCTCCATCAGGGAACAGAGGTTACACAAGTAACCATGACCTTCCCTATCTGTCACTCACTCGATGTTGTGTCGATGTAGTGACACTAGGGGTCCCTATATAAAACGCCACAACTGGCTGAACAGTGTTACGTGAACTGGCGGTGTGTGGTGGGCAGACCACTGTGTGCCACGTAGCCAGCACACCAGGTCGACACGTAACCTCCCCCAACATAGTTATGAGTGTCGAATGGCCCTTTGGGGATAAGTCGACTACCCAAAAGATAGAGACAGGCTAACCCAGTCGTGGCCTCTTTTCCCCTTCTTTTTTTTCCACTCCCTAAAAAAGAAGGGGGATTATCCGACTGGGCAACCAGGTCTATTCGGGGGGTGTCCCTCCCAAGGGGAAGATACCGCGGAGACCACACCTCGCCCAAAGAGAGGGGGGGATATTTAAGTGGAAGAATATGTCACATGGTCTTTCCGACCATGTGGAGAGTCTTCAAGGTAGATCCTACCCAATGGGGGAGGAGTTACTACAAACATGGAGACTGGGGCAGAGAGGCTCAGCCCATGGAAGATGCAGTTTTCCAACAGGGAAACGAATTAGAGGAAGATATACATCGCATGGGGTTAGCCTTACAGGGAACCACCACATACAGAGCACCTACCTCAGAACAAGACTCTTAGTTAGCATGTGTACTAGGCCGGCAGCGAGTCTCTCCGAACACTCGACTGCCACAGGGCTCGGAGGAAGTCAACCAGGGAACAAAGTTTGTGAACACTACTGGGAATTAATGGTGCACGTCTTCAGCTCAAAAGGAGGTGGAAGGCGCTATGTGCAAGTGATACACCCGGCCAGCTATCCCGGGCTTATCCGCTTGTATTGTGTGCCACTACCTGGGACGAAACCGGTTCCACCCGGAGGTTGTAGAACCTTGCAAAGGTGTTGGGTGTTGCCCAGCCTGCTGCTCTGCAAATGTCTGTTAGAGAGGCACCCCTGGCCAGGGCCCAGGAGGCCACTACACCCCTGGTAGAATGGGCTCGTAGCCCTACTGGGGGTGGCATGTCCTGGGCGTGATATGCCATAGTTATGGCATCAATGAGCCAGTGGGCGATCCTCTGCTTGGAGACAGCGCTTCCTTTCCGCTGTGCACCAAAGCAGACAAAGAGGTGCTCAGAGATCCTAAAGCTCTGTGTGCAATCCAAATAGATTCATAAAGCGCGCATCGGACAGAGCAACGACAGGGCTGGGTCTGCCTTCTCCTGGGGCAGCACTTGCATGTTCACCACCTGGTCCCTAAAAGCGGTCGTGGGAACCTTGGGCACATAGCCCGGTCAGGGTCACAGGATCACGTGAGAGTAGCCCAGACCGAACTCCAGGCACGTTTCGCTGACAGAGAACGCTTGCAGGTCTCCTAACCTCTTGATGGAAGTGAGCGCAGTCAGGAGGGCAGTCTTCAAGGAGAGTGCCTTAAGCTCGGCTGACTGCAAAGACTCAAAGGGGGCTCTCTGTAGACCCTGAAGAACTACAGAGAGGTCCCATGAGGGAACGAGGCACGGTCTGGAGGGATTCAGCCTCCTGGTGCCTCTTAGGAACCTGATGATCAGATCGTGCTTCCCTAAGGACCTACCGTCGACTGCGTCGTGGTGTGCTGCTATGGCGGCAACATACACCTTCAAGGTGGAAGGGGACAACCTCCCTTCCAACCTCTCCTGCAGGAAGGAAAGCACTGATCCGACTGCACATCTCTGGGGGTCTTCCCATTGGGAAGAACACCACTTAGCGAACAGATGCCACTTAAAGGCATACAGGCACCTCGTAGAGGGGGCCCTAGCCTGAGTGATCATGTCTACCACCGCAGGTCTTCCACGTCCCGTCCAGGGGCCAGACATGGAGATTCCAGAGGTCTGGTCACAGGTGCCAGATGGTGCCCCATCCCTGAGAAAGAAGGTCCTTCCTCAGGGAAATTCACCAGGGGGGGCTGTCACGAGGAGCGTGAGGTCCAAGAACCACGTCTGGGTGGGCCAGTAGGGTGCTACCAGGATGACCTACTCCTCATCCTCCCTGACCTTGCACAGGGTCTGTGCAAGTAGGCTCACTGGGGGAAATGCATATTTGCGCAGGCCAGGGGGCCAGCTGTGTGCCAGCGTGTCTATGCTGAGGGGGGCCTCGGTCAGGGTGTACCAGAGCGGGCAGTGGGAGGATTCTTGGGAGGCGAACAGGTTCACCTGTGCCCATCCAAATCGACTCCAAATCAGCTGGACCACCTGAGGGTGGAGTCTCCACTCTCCTCTGAGGGTAACCTGCCGTGACAGCGTGTCTGCTGTAGTGTTGAGGTTGCCCGGGATGTGAGTGGCTCGCAGCGACTTGAAGTGCTGCTGACTCCAGAGGAGGAGACGGCGGGCAAGTTGTGACATACAATGAGAGCGCAGACCACCTTGGCGGTTGACATATGCTACCGTTGCCATGTTGTCTGTCCGAACTAACACGTGTTTGCCCTGGATCAATGGCCGAAACCTCAGCAGATTTGCCAACAACTCGAGGCAGTTGATGTGCCAATGCAGTCAAGGGCCTGTCCACAGGCTGGCGGCTGCATGCCCGTTGCAAACAGCGGCCCAGCCCGAATGCGTTTTTGCGTCAGCATCTTGAACGGGAGTCTGTGTAAGGCCCGGTTCAGTACTCGCATTTCCAATATTGGCCGCAACCCACCACCTTTTTTTGGTACGATGAAGTAGGGGCTGTAAAACCCCTTCTTCATCTCGGCCGGAGGGACAGGTTCTATCATGCCCTCCTGTAGGAGGCTAGCGATCTCTGCACGCAAGGTAGCAGCGTTTTCATCCTTGACCAAGGTGAAGTGGATATCGCTGAACCTGGGTAGGTGCCTGGAGAACTGAATTGCGTAGCCGAGTCGGACGGCCCGGATCAGCCATCACGACGGATTGGAAAGCGCAAGCCACGCATCCAAGTTCCGCGCAAGGGGGACCAAGGGGACAACGTCGTCGGACTTACTGGCAGGTGGGGCCTCGCAGCGGGGCACAGCTCGAGGTGCCACACTACATTGTGGCCGTGCTGAGTCTAGGGACATCGAAGCACTTACCTGGCTCCTTGTGACCACCCCCGGAACAGCCAGGGATGGGGGAGGCCTGTCTTCATAACCCATGGAGACTGCCACATCGGGGGCGGCTGTGTGCCACAGCTGGGCACTCAGGGGCGGGAAGACCACCGCTGGAGTGCCAATCCTGCAAGGAAAAACCTGTGGACAGTAGTCGTGATGACGACCGTGCACACCAGGTATGTGACCCAGGGAGGAAGGAAACCACTCTTTTGCTGAACTGTTGGGTACCGCAGCCACTTGGGCATGTGGCAAAATCAAACAAAAAGGCAACAAAAGATTTTCCACCCGGCCCTCCACCGGGGGATGGAGTGGTCTTCTTACCAGCTCCAGGTGAGTGGGTTTCGTCATCCCTGGAGTGGGGCTTGGCTGCTTTGAGCGGCGCCGCGAGCCCAGGAACCAATCATCAAGCCGCGAGGGTTCAGGGGAGAGCAGAGGGTTCCACTCTAACCCGACGCTTGCGGCCGCCCAGGAAAGCATGTCCATCATTTCAGCATCAGCCTGTGACTGGGCAATCGTCCCCTGGGGGGGAGCCCAGCTGAGGCTTCTGCATCCGACTGGACAAGCCCGCTTTCCGATGCTGCGCTCGAGAGCTCATCATCTTCGCAGGCTCCGAACAAGAGGCCAGACTCGCCATGAGACGAGCCGGCGGACTCATCCGGAAGACCGATCGGGGCAGAAGAGCATGCTGGGGAATGGGAGGTCCGCGGGGGGATACCCGGCGGAGGCGATCCCATTGGGGTCGCCCCCAGTGCTAGCTGCGCTGGCCTCATACCCGTAGGTAGAAGGACCGAGGAGGGGAAAGCAAGCTGCAACCGCAACGTTGCCATGGTCATGTTCTTGCAGTGAGAACATGAACCATCCACAAAGGGAGTGGCATGCAAATACCACTCACCAATTTTCATTGGCCTTTTATCAAAGACCAGAGGTGTCTCGGGCTCCCAAGAGTGACCCCTAGTGTCGCTACATCGACACAACGTTGAGTGAGTGACAGATAGGGAACTGGTTTCAGTTATAAACAAAACACTGAAACAAAAATCACATTAACACACATTAATGTATTTGTGTGTGGGTTTTGGGGGGTTTAAATCCTGAGGAAATTGTATGTATGCATAAATAAATCCCATGGACACTGGCAAGTTCTTTAACAATACTTTTCTGTGCCGTTTTTCTTCTTTCTGTCTGCCCATTATGGTTCAACACGTCAAAATAAAAGTAATTTCCAAAATTCCATGAAATCCATTACTAAAATAAAAAAATAAATTCATTTCTTAATAAATATACATTCATAAAAATGTATGTAACCATTATTAACATTATACATTTACTTAATTTACTTAATACAAACACAAAAATATCTTCATAATTTGACTCTTACAATAACAAATTTTTTTTTGTCCCCTTTTCTCCCCAATTTGGAATGCCCAGTTCCCAATGTGCTCTAAATCCTTGCGGTGGCGTAGTGACTCGCCTAAATCTGGGTGGCGGAGGACGAATCTCAGTTGCCTCCGCATCTGAGACCGTCAATCCGCACATCTTATCACGTGGCTTGTTGAGTGCGTTACCGCGGAGATGTGGCGTGTGTGGAGGCCCATGCTATTCTCCGCGGAATCCACGCACAACTCACCACGTGCCCCACCTAGAGCAAGAACCACACATTAAGGCGACCACGAGGAGGTTACCCCATGTGACTCTACCCTCCCTAGCAACCGGGCCAATTTGGTTGCTTAGGAAACTTGGCTGGAGCCACTCAGCATGCCCTGGATTCGAACTTGCGACTCCAGGGGTGGTAGTCAGTGTTAATACTCGCTGAGCTACCCAGGTCCACGAAACCTGACCATTTTTAGCTAAAGCAGCCTCTGATGTAGCTTTAACAAACTCAACCTATTCCTTGCTGTTAGTTGTGTTAAAAGATTTAACAATAGCTCCACTTCATGAAATTCCAGCAGTGCAAATTAACAGCTCACAAATTGCAACTCTGCTAACATTGTGACCTAATTCAATGTAATTCCACACAAAGTAATGAATGGGAGATTGTTGTGAATGGCACAGTTTTTGGCTAAATATTCTCATAAACTGAATTAATAATATTCTTACGTGGACTAGAAAGAAACATGATATTGCAAAGCATTTTTAGCTGATGTTTGTTTGTAAAAGAAATTGTTAAATTATGCCACAGTGTGATTGAAAACTGTAGAGACTGTGAATCAGAATCAAGGCAAATGATCATCACAGTAACCTGAAAAGAGAAAAGCATAATTTTTCTTTTGCTGATTACACACCTGATAACTTTAGAGTAAGTGAACAGAACTGCTAATAACATCTCATAACTCACTCTGATGCTGTAAACACTTTCCACTTTTAAGGAGGAGCTTAGTGTAGGGTCAATTGTATGACGTGTTTTCCGCCCCCTTTTGACAGGAAATAATTTGCCTTGATCATCAGTTGCTTTTGTTGGTTCGTTGGTTTTGGTTTAGATCTGTATTTATTTGTTTCTTTACTCACAATGGTGCATTTGTGTGCTTAACCTGGATGTCTCAGCTGAGTGGAGAACGTGAGATTATGTCCGTAACATGGCAACACAAATACTTAACACGAGAGACCGCGTAAACTCCACCCTCTCATGAAGCTTAGCAGAAGTGATGAATTATAGTTAAAATGTACTTAAGATCTTTTTCACATCAAAAGTGATCATGTTGCTTTAGCAGGGGCGTAGATTCCAGGGTGGATTGGGGGGGGATTGGGGGGGTAACTCCCCCAATAATCAAAACAACCAAGTAACCCCCCCCCGCCCCCCCACACCAAAGTTCAAGCCAAATCTATGCTCTTGCGCTTTAGAAGACATTCATTTAACTGCTGGAGTCATATCGATGATGTTTATGCTGACTGTCTGTTCTTCTTGGAGCTTCAAAGGTCTGAACACCATCCACTTACATATCAAGGACCTACTGAGCTGAGATATTTTTAAATTTTTCTTCAAATGTGTTCTGGTCAAGAAAGACATACACACCTGAGACATCATGAGGGTGAGTAAATGATGAGAGGCTTTTATTTATTTTTTATTATTGTACTTTTAACACATTATAAGGCATTACAACTCATGACATATGACATATGACAATATGACAAGCACATACAAATACACATACACATATACACACACAATAAAATAATATACAAATACATTCATGAGAAAATAGACAAAAAGAGAAACAATTCTTATGGAAAATCTTAGCTCTTACAAAACAGACAAACAGACAGAGGCAGTGTACGAAATTCTATTAAAGCAAGTAGTTGCACATTGTGTTCTGTTTAGGAAGTATATTTGAAAGTAGGAAGGAAGTTAAGGCAAAGATCTCAATTAAAGTCAAAAGAGGACTCAGTTCTCTAGGTATTTTAAAAAAGGGGGGCCCCAGGAGTCTAAATATATATTTTTTCTTTCTCTATTTTTTAAACTTGCTGTTAATTTTTCATAATTGGAGTGTTCTATGAGTAAGCTGAGCCTGTGTGTTATGGATATCTTTGTTCTGTCTTTTCAGTTAAGCAATATAATCTTCTTTCCAACTGTAATGGCTACAGATATGAATTGTTTGATGTGGCTTGCTATTTCTATATCAGATATGTCACCGTGGAGAAGAATAGTTGGGGGAAAAGGGGTTACGAGGTTGACAATCTCTGCAAGTATGAGAAAATGAAAGCATTTTCATTTTTGAGTGAACTAACCCTTTAAGTTTTTTGTTTCAGCAGGAGAGACTCTCAAAGCCTCCCGTTTGCAATTTAGCTTCTCAGATGCACCATACAATTAGATATGCAGTGATAACGATCTGTTATGACACATTGGTCAAACATGCATTTGAATAGATTATATTAGTGTTTAATATAATCACTAGTTCATTTCCACAAATAGACCACTTGGCTTAGTCAGTGCCTTCTTGCTCATCACCTTAGAGACTAAAACGGCAATGAAAAATTTCCCATAATAAATAACACAAATACTTAGCACAGGGGAGAGAATACCTAAAAAAATTCAAGCATTCTGCCCCTTACTTAAAGAATAAATGTCCCGAAAATCAATAACACAGATGAAAATTTGTAAAAGAAAGGTGGAATTAAATGATCAGCCATTCTGTTGCATCTTGCGCCACTTGAAATAGCATAATCAGTCAGAGGCTGTAACTGTAATGATGCTCTTTGTATTCAAACCCCGTCGGCTATTACAGATCGCTAGAGGGATTCCATTCCCTTAGTCTTCATCAAAGTGACACTGTTCCCCAGTGACCAAGTCTACCCTTGTCTCAAGACATTTCATCATGCCAATTCAAAACCCCCAAGTGAAGAATTGGAAATAATAATACAGGCACTTTTGCCCTAGAGAAATACAGTATGCTTCAATCAAATAGCAGGTGGCACACTGAATTCTGGTTAGCAATGAGTGACTGTTTTATTTATGTCTCTTTGTTGGTAAGGTGAAGTCTGTACATGTGGAGTTGCACTTTGTAACAGGCATTACATCAGTATAGCTACAGGAGAAAATTACAGAGCTGTTTTACACTGTATTGCATTTGCTTCAGGGTCTTTCCTGAGACTTCTTAATGCACATGCATGTTGAAAAGATTTAACCCTTCGAGTCACTTAAATAACCCCATATGCATGCATGAAATGTAACACAATCTCCATGTGATTTGTTTTAAAATAACTGTTGGTGACAATTACAAGGTTAGAAAAAAAAATCTTCACATAATCATTGCAACATATGTGTATATGTATCTTTACCAAATCTTATTTCCAATCTCTTGGGAATGGGATGTATTCCAATACATTTCTAAATTATGCTTCTAAATTGCTAAATCTATATTATCCTTTTTTCTATGTACAAAGATGCGTAATGTAGCCACACCATGTGTATGATACAAAGACTGTTTCTTCTACATGTTATTTCCCCTTTCTTGGAATACATTTGAATAAGTTTCTAAATCGTGCATCTAAACTGCAAAATCGATAGTATCCTCTTGTCCATGTGCAAAGATACACATAGATATCATCTGCTCTCAGGCCTCATTCTGCATAATTTGCCAGGTTCATATTCTACTTTGGTGCATGTATCTACATCACTATCAGTGCAAATCAATGCAACTGTTCAGGCACAGCATTAGTAATGCACATGCAAAGATCTTAAAATGTATATGCATTTGTGAGTTTCCATGTGCAAATGTGTAGATGTGTATGTGGATGAGAAAATAACACTGCACCTTCACTATCTCTTATATTCTCTCTCTAGCAGTGAAGTGTGTGCATTTACCACAATGTGGAGGAGGGGCCTCCATAAATGAGGGGGAGTGAGGGAGGGAACAGGAGAGGAACAGAGGGATAGAGACACGGAGAAGCAGAATTGCATTGAGAGTGAGAGGAGATGAAGTGCTTTTAAATTCCGCAAGAGCCACTACCTTGTCTAGAGAATAGGAGCTTCTCAATATTACAATGACTCTGGGCAGTGGATACACAGACATGGTTCATCCGGTGAGCTGGTAAGTCAAAGCAACTGATTTAAATTCTCACACTCATCAGAAATCAGGGTGTTATGTGGATGCTCTGGCATTTGCAGTTAGTACACACTCTGACATTTCCCTAGTCACCTCACTTCAGGAATAGTGCTTGATGAATGTTTAAATTTGTATGATGACCTTGGAAAGCATGGGCTGTGTTTTGACATATATCTTGAATTATTGAATCTTAAATCTTAATACTACAACAGGGATTTATGTTACGTTTGTGGTTGTACATGTAATGCCTCTTTGGGTTAGGCTGTTTTTTCCTGTAATTAATCTGTACACTTGTTTTGTGTATTGTATTTTGTGTATTAAGAAAGACTACTTGTATGCATTAATCACAGCATTTCATAATACCTTTTAATGCTATTTAAATTAATTCTTTGGTAGAATGAATGTCTGTTATCCCACATGATGCAGTTCGCGTACTGAGATGTTTTTATTCTGCAGAGTTCATGAAAGTTTTACTTAATTAATTTTAAATGGCAAATCTGTTTGAAAGGAGTAAGAGACATATGTGGTTCTACACTGCCTGGCCAAAAAAAAAGGTTCTCTAATATTTTGTTAATAGCTTTGATTAAGGTGCGCATTCGTCGACAACCTTATGCAATGTTAAAACATTTATTTCCATCCAGAGTTCCATTATGTTTTGGCCAAGATCTTGTATTGATGACAGGAGAGTCGAACCACTCTGTAAAGTCTCCTCCAGCACATCCCAAAGACTTTCAATGGGGTTAAGGTTAGGACTCTGTGGTGGCATGATGTGTGAAAATGATTCCTCATGCTCCCTGAACCACTCTTTCACAATCTGAGCCCGATGAATCTTGGTATTGTCGTCCTGGAATATGCCCACGCCATCAGGGAAGAAAAAATCCATTGATGGGATAACTTGATCATTCAGTACGTTCAGGTAGTCAGCTGACTTCATTTTATTGCTGCATAACATTGCTAAGCCTAGACCTGACTAACTGAAGCAACCCCAGATCATAACACTGCCTCCAGAGGCTTGTACAATGGGCACTATGCATGACGGGTGCATCGCTTCGTGTGCTTCCCCTGACATGCCCATTGCTTTGGAATAGGGTAAATCTGGACTCATCGGATCACATGACCTTTTTCCATTGCTCCACAGTCCAATCTTTATGCTCCCTAGAAAATTGAAGTCGTTTTTTTCTGATTAGCCTCACTAACAAGTGGCTTTCTTGTGGCCATACAGCTGTTTAGTCCCAATCCTGTAAGTTATCGCCACATTGTGCATGAGGAAATGCTCTAACTTTCACTGTTAAACATAGCCATGAGTTCTACTGTCGATTTTTTATGATGTGACTTCACCAAGCGTTTTAGTGATCTCCGCGATCACAATCATTCAAGATTCTTTTCCGACCACATTTCTTCTGCAAAGCTGATGGTTCACCACTATCCTTCCAGGTTTTAATAATGTGTTGGACAGTCCCAATTCCAGTGATTTCAACAATCTCTTTAGTTGTTTTCTTTGCTTGATGCAGGCCAATATTTCTCCCAATTTAAAATTCCCAATTCCCACTACTTTGTAGGTCCTCATGGTGGTGCGGTTACTCACCTCAATCCAGGTGGCGGAGGACAAGTCTCAGTTGCCTCTGCTTCTGAGACAGTCAATCCGCGCATCTTATCACGTGGCTCATTGTGCATGACACCGCGGAGACTCCCAGCATGTGGAGGCTCATGCTACTCTCCGTGATCCATGCACAACTTACCACGTGCCCCATTGAGAGCGAGAACCATTAATCACGACCACGAGGAGGTTACCCCATGTGACTCTACCCTCCCTAGCAACTGGACAAATTTGGTTTCTTAGGAGACCTGGCTGGAGTCACTCAGCACACCCTGGATTCGAACTCGTGACTCCAGGGGTGGTAGTCAGCGTCAATACTCGCTGAGCTACCCAGGCCCCCGCAGGCCAATAATTTGCCCCTTCTGAAACACAGTAACACAACCATGGGATACGTCTTACGACATGGTTGTTTAAGAAATGCGAAGCTACACACTGCATCAGTTAGGAGAATTGATGCCAGCTGAAACTTATAATTATCCAATCATAGGCTCTGAAGTATCTGTTTATTTAAATCCAAACGGCAGCTTTTATTTTGGCCAGGCAGTGTATGTGATGCGGTTTGCCTCACAGTTTCTGACAAATGACAAAACCGATCCTCTGCGTGACTGTTGCCACAGGGAACAGTTTAATACCCCTTCTTTCTGAAGGACACTTGATGATTGATGAACAGATGATTGTTCACTAATAAAGATGCCGAAGACAGTGGTGTCAGTGTGAAACCCCAAAAGGCAGAGTGTAAGATGCGTCAGATAAAAATTGAGTTAGATAAATATTTAAAAGCATTTGTCAGACAACAGTTGGATTAAATGTATTGAAAAAAATTTTTTTACCTAAAATGTGCTTCATGTGGTAACATCTAAAGGAACTGGTTTTAAAGTTAAAAAATATTATTTAACATCACTGAGTCAACCTGAATATATTAGATTACACCAACAAATGTAATTTTAAGGGTTAAATCAGGTAGAAACAGCTCTTTAAAGGAATAGTTCACCAAAAAATGTAAATCGTTTATTCAGCAGAACACAAAGATTTTTTACAATAATATCTCAGCTCTGCAGGTCCATACAATGCAAGTGAATGGTGGCCAGAACTCTGAAGGTCCAAATATCACATAAAGGCAGCATAAAAATAATCCATAAAATTCCAGTGATTTAATCTTCCAATAATTTTTGGTGAGAACAAAACAAAATATAACTTCTTAGTCATTGTACATCTTGCCATTACAGTCTCTAGGCACAATCATGATTTCAAGATCGATTACTCTTCCTTGTGTTGATGCATGCACAGAGCACTAGATGGTATTATAGGAAGTGTAATCGAGCTTGAAATCTTGATCGCCAAGGAGACTGCTGTCAAGATTTATAGTGAAAAAGGAGTTACATTTTGGTTCTCATACTAAAACCATTTGGATTGCTTCAGAAGACATTGATTAAACCACTGGAGTCGTATGGATTACTTTTATGCTGCCTTTATGTGATATTTGTACCTTCGTAGTTCTGGACACCAATAAATTGCACTGTATGAACCTACAGAGTTGAGATATTCTTCTAAAAATCTTTGTGTTCAGCAGAAAAAAGAAAGTCATACATATCTGGCATGGCATGAGTGTTAGTAAATGATTAGAGAATTTTCATTTTTGAGTGAACTTTCCCTTTAAGGTAGCAATTGCAGGTTATCACATTTACACATTGTACAAAATACAATACAATACAGATCTGTACAGTGTACAGATTTCAGATTTACAGTGTGGTCACTTTGTCTCTTATCTGTAAAAACACAGTGGTAACCTGTGATTATAAACCTTAAGGACTTTTTTCTTCCCGCTCTAACCCTTAAAATTAGTTCTGTTGTTGTAACCTAATGTAGGTTGATTTAGATATGTTAAACAAAATTGTTGGCTTGAATCAACCTAGTTGGTGAAGATGTTACCACATGAAGCACATATTTAGGTTACAAAAAGTTTGTAAATTGCCTGATAAATTAGGTTACATGTACAAAATGTCATTTTTATGGGTTAGCATTAGATCAAGTAGAAATACATCCTTGAGGTAAGGTGAGTTTTTCAGTGCGTGTTGTTCACCAGCAAAACAACCAGTATTGTTTTTCTTTGTAATGTTGGTTAACCAAGGAAGTTTGGTTAAAGTAGTCAAAAAGCCTTGTTGGAACACCAGTACACCAACATCCCATGTTGTGGACTAGCATTCTATACATGCTATAACCAGCTATGCTGTGTTTATTTTTCAGCAGGATTCTGTACTATGAATCTGTAAATAACCTAATGCATTTCTAATCTCTGAAATTAGTTTTACGATACAACCTTCACTGTCCAATCAATAAAACTTAAGTACAATTCACTGGCGGCGCATCCTTCCGCATAGTTGTTGGCTCAGTCCCAAACAAGCTATTTTGCCTAAGCTATTTTTAAACTGCAATTGTGATTTTCTAGTCATTAAAAATAAAAAAAATAATAAATGCATACATACACAAATAAATAAATCAGACTTCAAAGTTGAAGTGTTTATATGAAGCAGAGTAAGATAATAAAAATGAGAGAGGCTCTTGAAGTTTCTTCTGAGAAATAAAAAATTGCTTTTGAGATCACCACCTAATAGCCAATACACATCTACAACCAACTAATTTGTTTTTGAAGAAACTGAAATCTGTTGACTTCCACTCTTTCTTTCCCACATTTTCTCTCCTTTTCTTTCCCTGATTTCCTTTCCACTCTATATTACTTATAAAGGCTTTGTGGAAGCTAGAAAATAACTGTGTGATGAATGTGTCCAGGAGAGCTCACCTCTCTCAGTAAATGACTTCCTGTTCATTAACCCCAATTTACTACTATAAAGGTCTTGTTAAATAATGAGTCACTCTCGGTGTTCCTGCTTACTTCGCTGTCTGGAATAAATCATCTAACACCAACTGATCTTACAGCTTAGAAAGTTTACACAAACAAAACAATCAGTAAATGTGAATGATATTGTCTCTGTAGGGACAGAAGATATCATGATGAATATCTGCCTGCCAATTAAGGCCTTATAAAATGTGTCAAAATTTTTGCACGGTGCAGATTAGTAATGATTTTCATGCACATTTCTTTTTTAATTATCGGCTGGTTATTTCACACCCTGGGTATGCACTTTGTCAAGCTCTTAGGGAGCACTGCACTACATTTATTTGTCCAATTCCCTTAAAAAACAAATCTTGAAAGATCTTGATTTCCTTGCTGAAATCCCTTTGTAATTCAGGTGGGTCTGTATTGCTCTTTCATAATTCAACCTGCATTTGTTTTACTCAAATTGAAGATAGCATACTCCATGTAAACCAGAGACTAAATTGATGTTAGAACTAGAATTTAGCCCAGTTTAATTTAAATCAATCAAATCTATCAAAGTTATAACAATACTATATTTAGTTCATCATCAAATAGGCAGACATTTTATCATTCCTGGCACAAACAGGTATCATTAACTCCATGTGCTTGTTAATGGAAAAGATAAAGTGCAAGATCTTTTTTGTTCCCACAGCCTGATCAATATTTGAAGCGAAGAAATCAATGTTGACTGTTTCTGAGCAACACCTATTGGGAAGCACTCTGGGATTGACTGCTGGTAGGCAATTCCATTCCTTGCAATTTGCTGGGTTTATCCAACAGCAAAATGCCAACATTATCCTGTAATAATCCAATGTATTTCACTCCATTCAACTCCAACTCATGCCTTATTTTGTGACAAAATAAATTTGATTAGCTCTCAAACAGATGGAGCTCTTGATAACTTGCATACCTCGCCGAATGCAGTCATAACCTTATTGCCTCTGAAGAGGTTATCATTGCATTCAGTGATTATAGGTATGACTCCATTTCATCCTTCCATCCTCTTTGTAATTGTACTAGCTTTCATGATCTTTGTGATTGTCATGTACTTTTTTCAGATTCATCAAAATAACTTCTTGAGTCTGATCCTCCTCATTTTTGCTCTCAGTGCGGGTCTAGCTACGCGGCTTATCATCAAAGGTTTTATGTCTCATTCTGATCACTCTGTGATCATACCACTATCTCCGAGCTTCATCTTTTAGACCTTGAAAACCAATGCCGATCTTCACAAGCTCTTATATTTTGAATTTGATAACTTAGATCCACTGAATAGATTCATTGGCCGCCAATGCACCCTTACTATGTAATACCCTGTCTACACTGTACAAGATAGATGACAGATTAAGGCTGTCTACACTGGAAATTTCAAAGTGAACATGCAGCTAACACGGACCTATCAGCTGTAAGCTCAAGGCTAGACTTGAGCAATGGTTAAATGGGTGAACAATCTGTATCGTACAGTACTTTTTTCGAGAGAAATACTTTGAAATAAAAATATTCTTATTATATAAATATTGATATATAATGTTATTATTGGAACAATTGCATTTACATATGGTTAAAAATGATGATTTAAATTAGTAGACCAGTGACCAGAACATCACAAACTGGCTTTGAAGTAACATCAGAAGTTTTTTAAATAAATAGAATAAAATTAATAACATACTGTATATCTATCATATTCGTCAAGTAAATAAATTAGATTTTTGATAGTGAGGATAATAATGGCACTGCAGTAGGAGTGATTTACCATGACACAATGTGATGCTCATGTCTGATGTCGACAGGGTGTAAGGGATAATGTTAAGACAGCCAGTAATTTTTGCAAAATAAACCCTAACAGGGTGATCAGGATGATCACCTGACACAAAGCTGTGTTTATTGCCTATGGAGAGGTGACAATGGTGAAATATAGCTGTCATTATACAAAAATACTGGACCGTTCAATGCTGCAATTGACCAGAATTAAGTATTCCAGAAAGCTTTGTAATAATGTTATTTAAATTTATGGAATCATTCAGGTTCCAAATATTTGCCAGGTTCCATAGATTTCTGAGATTTGCAATGAATTTTATATCATGACCCGTATCCTTAATGTTCTTTGTGAGAGTGAAGTACTTCAGCACTGTCTAAATCTATGTACAAACCACTTCAGTGTCTCATAATCCATGACCTTTTGCAGGGCTGCATCTTAAACTTCACATCTTAAAATGTCAGATCACGAGGACCTAAATAAAGCCATGGGACACTGGAACACCTCCGAGAGCTACCAGCTCAACCCAGCCAGTGTCATTGTGTCTGTGGTCTTCTCACTCATCTTCCTTCTGGGGACCATTGGGAACAGCCTGGTACTGGCTGTTCTCCTCAGAAGTGGGCAAGTCGGATACAACACCACCAATCTGTTCATCCTCAACCTCAGCGTTGCTGATTTCTTCTTCATTATCTTCTGTGTGCCTTTCCAAGCCACCATCTACTCTCTGGAGGGTTGGGTGTTCGGGTCCTTCATGTGCAAGGTGGTTCACTTCTTCATCAACCTCACCATGTACGCTAGCAGCTTCACCCTGGCTGCGGTCTCGGTTGACAGGTACGTTGCATATAAATTACATTAATCCTGTCAAGTGAAGTTCACTCTAGATATAATCACCTTATGACTTACTTTAATGCACCATCTCTAATATAGGCTCATGGTGTTTAAGATGACAGCCTCAAGGAGAACTTAACAGTAATTTAATTGGTCAGGGCCAGGGTTGTAATTTAATTAAATGGATTCGCTGGACACAAGGAAGTCTTGCGAATTGCATCGGCTAAGGTTGGAGTTTAACTGGATGAATGTCAGGAAGAGGTTATCTCCACCCATCCATTTCATTAATGAAACACCTCTACAAACCAGCAGCCCTTTATTCATCTCTTTACAATGAAACAGTGAAAAAAGAAAGGTTCAGCACCCACGCTTACTCACTTACTGGTATTTCGAAAATATGATAGTTTTTCAGGCGATGTTAGCTAAAACTGTGTTAGGTTGCTGGCCTTGTCTATTTTAACATCAGGGTTGACCTAAAGCAGCTGCCACCTTGACTAATTGGACTCGTGAGCTAATTTAGAGCTGACTGCATGGGCAGCAGAGAAATCCAGAGCCAGACAACCTTTTTTCTGAAATAAAGGCATAAATGTAACAACGTCACTCATGAGCAACAGTACCACTGCCCTCCATCACCACTGAAACTGTTTACCTTTAGGAAAAAAGTGCATTAATTTGACAGTTTCCCACTCTGTGAAAAATGGTGTAGGGCTCAGAGGAGAATGAGAATCTCCACTGGCAATTACCTCTCCACTAGGTAGAAAGCGACAAGACACATTCATCTTGTGCAATGAAACATAGTTGCTGCATTGATCATGTGGCGTTTACCAGTATCCCTTCAGGTCAAACTTGAATTTCAGGAAGCACTACTCAGATTTCTTTGTGTATACATTACTAAAGAGGTAATATCTCAAGGTATCATATCGCAATTGGCTTTGACAACTCTATTTAATTGGTGCATTTCCTCTTTTGCAGGTATTTGGCCATTCGTTACCCCCTGCGCTCCAGAGAATTGCGAACGCCATGCAACGCAGTAGTTGCAATGGTAGTCATTTGGGGACTGTCTCTTGTTTTTGCTGGGCCTTACTTGAGTTATTATGACCTCATCGATTTTGAAAACAGCAATGTGTGTGTGCCTGGCTGGGAGGAACATAACCGTAAAGTCCTGGACACCTGCACCTTCATTTTCGGCTATGTCATCCCAGTGCTTATCGTAAGCCTGTCCTATACACGCACAATCAAGTACCTCTGGACAGCCGTTGATCCCCTTGACGGCATGTCTGAGTCGAAACGAGCCAAGCGCAAAGTCACCAAAATGATCATCATAGTCACAGTGCTCTTTTGTATCTGTTGGCTACCATACCACGTGGTCATTTTGTGCTACCTCTATGGAGACTTCCCCTTCAACCAGACCACGTACGCTTTTAGGCTGCTGTCCCACTGCATGGCCTACGCAAACTCCTGCCTCAACCCGATTGTTTATGCCTTGGTGTCGAAACACTTTCGGAAGGGCTTTAAGAAGGTGTTCAGTTGCATCCTCAGCAAAAAGGGACGTAATAAGGTGCATGTGGTCCATGTGGCGAACACTGTTCCTGGCTTTGAAGCTGGCTCCACTGAAGTGTCTCAAATGAATGAAGAGAACGCCAGACAGAACGAGAGTGAAATGGTCAACCGCCCACTAAAGGAGTCACAGGACACAGCTATGACTATAACTTTACCCTTCCAGAATCAGCCCTGAAAATATGGAGAATGGCTAATGATTCCTAACAGAAAGCCTTATTAAAAACTCAAACAGAGCCAGTGGATTGCAGCTGCTTTAATCGACATCACCATGGTTTTTCATTGACTGAGCTAAATAAGGACAGCAGAGACCTTAGTTATTTAAGATTAAAATCTCTCAATTGAAAAAGTATTTTCAATTTTGTTCCTGTACAAAAATACTCCTTTTGGTTTTGCTTGGTTCTTTTTGGTATTAATGCAGGAATATGTCTGATTTATGAGTACTAATTTAGGCAATAAACTGCATTGTTTGTTTGTTTTTATTGAAGTGTTACCTTTGAAGCATGATTCAATTTAATGCTGTGATGACTATTCTCCTGTGAAAATTTGTTACCAATTATCGTGCATAACACACTTTAAAATCTGAAGAGCCTTGTATCTTTATGTGAGCAAAGCTTTGTATTTCCTACCGTGCTTCAGACTTTGATGAGGACACTTTTGATTATGCTCCTCAGCTTAGCTTAACAATCTCTTTTAAAAATATGCTTTCTTTAAGTGTGTTCTTGCTCTTACCACTATTTCTTGGCCATGTTATCTTCTGCTCTTAAAGAATGTCTGAAAACTCGTTTATCATTACGTTTTACATCAATAACCCTTCATATTTCACAGTACTGCTTAGTAATCCTTTAACTTTTATGTCATACAACAGTCATGTAACAGTCATATTAACTGCAGTCCTGATATCATACCATAGTCATCTATGGTTCTTGTGCTGCCTTAACTTTATGAATTGATTTCAGTCAGTATGTATAATGTACTGTAGCTACACAGCAATCAGTATATTGGCAGTTTGGATTTGATGTTGACAGTAAATTTCAATAAAATGTGCATTAATATTCCTCTTGGACCAGTATAGTACTTTAAATCAGGAGCTAAAATGACCCCAAATAAGTTCAGCATTAGCCTGAATAAATTTACAGCCTAAAGCCAGCTTTTGGGAGATTTTTCTTGGTAGATCACACTTTTCCCCTGAGGTTGTGAGAAAGTGAAGCTGCAGTATTAAGTCAGCGAGAATTAAAGTTTAATGTCTTGCATTTAATCTCCATAAAATAAAACAACTTTAAGCCAAAGGAGAAGGGAAAGCACTGTTGCATGCACTTAAAAAAAATAAAATACAAAATACAAAATGGCCAAGACACACTCCCTCCTTTTCTTTTAAAAAAGCAAAAATCTGGGTTACAGTGAGGCACTTACAATGGAAGTGAACAGGGGCCAATTTTTTAACGTTAAAATACTCACTGTTTCAAAAGTATAGCCATAAGATGTAAACAATATGCGTGTTAACATAATTTTAGTGTGATAAAATTATAATAATAATAATAATTCCTTACATTTATATAGTGCTTTTCTAGGCACTCAAAGCGCTTTACATAGTATAGGGGGACTCTCCTCAACCACCACCAGTGTGCAGCATCCACCTGGATGATGCGACGGCAGCCATAGTGCGCCGGTACGCTCACCACACACTATTGGTGGAGAGGAGAGAGGAGAGTGATACAGCCAATTAATGGATAAACCACACACTAACCTTTTTCCCTGCAAATATATATCCAATTGTACAACTTTGTTGCTATGATGACATAATGCTGTAAAACCTCAAATGACTGTTAATACAATTTAATCAACTTTACAGCTCAAATATTACAAAATTTTTAACAGAATAATTAATATAAGTGCTTTCATAAAGTTATAAGCTTCACAGTTCTGTCTTTTAACCCTCCAAAAAACTGGCCCCCCTTCACTTCCATTATGCCTCTTTTTTTTTTTTTTTTTTTTTAAAGAAAAGGAGGGACGAGTCGAAATGTACTCTTTTTTAGTGGAGCAGTAGATTAACAGGTGAGGGGTAGCGCTTTGTTGCTGTCCGGGACACATCAGCATGGCGTTTACTCCTCAAATACGAAGTGGTCATAATGATAGTGGGCGATGATGTGTGACGTCTACCAGTGAATGCACATACCCGATCACAATGCCTCCCCGAATACCTCAGGACCACGACAAGGAGATCAGAACACATTCCAATCACAAACACATTTATACTTCTGCACTTTTGGACAACATCAAGATCAACAATGCAAACTCTGAATCACACTCATCATCGCTTATGTGAATGCAATTACTTCCTGGTTTTTATGGGACCAGAACCAGTCTCTGAGGCTGCTCACACAACATGCTATCAGTAGCGCTAGAGGTAAAAATGACCACAGTTGATGCAGAAATGTCTGATGGGGGTCATTAATTTGGCAGTAGGGGGTTAATTTCCAGGTACATGAACTTTCAGTAGCAACATGTCGATTTCCTGTTGAGGACAGTTGAGGGCAGAAACTTTCACTTGCTGTATTAAGTTTCAGAGTCTGCGGTTAAAAATTAAGATATAAAAATGTTAAATAGCAACAGCAAACATGTTAACTGGACTGTTGAAGAGACAGTATACATTTTTTGTAGTATATTTTAGATTACCTCATTAAGATGACCACAGTGGATTTACATTGCAACATTTCCAGAGATGAACAAGCATTTATTGAAACAGTTTGCATGATCCTCACATGCTGTACATGGCCAATCAATATCTTTAACCTTGTAAAAAACAAATTTAATTTAAGTTAATTCCGGGGTTTACAAATGTACTGTGAAATCTCAACTGATTCATAACCAGCAATACATGTGAAACATGGAACAAGATAATCCAGGATTTTGTAAACCAAGGGTTAAAAATTAACTTAAAAATGTATTCCTTTGATATCCACCATCATTTTCAAGGTAGGCTTTGTAAACCTAATAAATGATAATATTTCACCATTTAGTGAAGCTAAGTATTGTGGTAATTACCGATAGTACAAATCAGTCAAAGGGCTCTGAAAAGGCAATATTTTCAACTACAAGCAGATGCACTAAGTTTGTTTATTATTCATGGTCATGAGCTATTTATTCGTATTGCATTCCTGGTATGGCTTTTCCCAGAAACAGGGAATACCAAAACATTATTCATAAAAATGGAACAAACCAATCATGAAAATGTAAAAAAGCTTCACTTTTACAACAAGCTCTCATTAGCAATGCAGGATAGAAACCATGAAGCCTCAATTGGCTTAGTCATTGATGACTAATTTGAAAGCTTCAGTGCACAATTAAGTACATACTGCCATTTTACCGCATTAACAGACATTAATTCATACCTTCAGTTCAATTCAAGACCTCTTAGAGTTCTCTGCATTATTATTGTTCATTTAGCATTTATGTCAAGACTTAGATTTAAGAAAGCTCTGAGTGATCTGACCACATGAAAGTCTATGTTAAATATATATATATATATATATATATATCCCACACAGCTAAAAAATAATTTAAAATGTAAACATTATTTTGATAGATGATTAATGTGAAGATAAAGCAGCCTGTTATATCCATCCGAGCACCCCATTGTTACAAAACACCATTAGTTATACACCTGCTAACATAACATGTCTTATTTGATATTTAAATGTAAGTAAATGTCGTGACATGATTAGTACTGGTTCTCTTTCAAGAACAGCTCTTTCTCTGATATGTACATTGAAAAGAATAACCCTGTCCCAGACCCATTATAACAAACTTACATTCCATATAGATATTTTATACTGCTGTTAGCTTTTCTTTTACAATGCAGTACCAGAAAATTGTACAGTACAAATGTATTAATTAATAGATAGATATTATGTGTAGCAGCATGGGGTGAGGGCAGTGTAAAATTACAAATTGAGGTTTTAAGTTAGAAAACAGTTAGACTACGCCACCCTGGGAATTTCACCAAGGGAAATGAAAACACCAGATTTGACCAAACAGGTCACACAGGTTCATTCTAAACACAGCGCAGGAGACATGGGTCCAATATCTTTTAGTACAATATATATATATATATATTATAAAATCAGTTCAAACCAATACAGCAAGAACACTTAAATGGTACATGCAGTATTGGGATCAAGTCACAGAGTTCCCATTCACACACACATATATTTTGTGTGTATATTTATATATATATATACACACATACATACATCTACACAAAATATATTTACATATAAAAAGACACAAAAATTTACTTTTAAACAGAAATCATAACTACAGGGCTGAGGCTTACCGGCAGAAGGCAGGCTAGAGCAGGGGAACAATGGATCCCAAGATAAATCACACTCCACCACACAACCATGCACACAAATACACACACACGCAATGAAGTCTGATATAGGTGACAAACACAGCATTCGGTGAGAAGGACACCATCACCAATGAAGGGAAAGAAAGCTAGCCTCTCTGCCTTGGACACACAGCTCCTGCAATAGACAAAATAAACAGAAAATAAATTGACAAAACCAGTTGGCACCATACTTACGCAGATCCAGTGCAAAAGCAGCAGTTTGGGCATGATATATATAAAAACAAATTAAGTTACTCAAAAGCAAGCAAATGCAAGATACTTACAAAACAAAGAATTCCAAAATGTAAGAAAAGAAAATACAAAACACACTGGAAAAAGACACCAACAAGGGCATAAAATCATAAAGAGAAAGCAACTCTGAGTGCCCCAATATAAATCAGCCTGGGGCAGGGAGATGGAAGTGTGTTTCCCTGAGGGCAAAATACAGTGTTTAAATAAATAGCTGCAAAGCTAAACTTGCTTCATAGAAGAATACAAACCACTGCAAGCAGAAGCCCGACTGGCACAAAAATCAAAGAAAACACAACATATGAGCAATAGAAATGAAATAGAAACAAAACAACTAAAATAAAAATGAAGCCTGAACAAAACAGCAGCACTTGCAGAGGGCAACCAGAGTTTTAGCCTCATTGCCCCGGCAACAGAAACACACCGCCAGCCATACAAGAGTGCCTACAGAGAAGACGATACATTTAAAAACAGAAAAACAACAAAATAGACTTACATACAGAGAAGCTGGTCGCTCACTTTACCATGGTTACGATGAACAGCAAGCATTAAAAATGCAAATTAACTGGAACCCACGGGACAGCTAGCTAAAACACAAAGCATAAACAGCTAAGCCCTGTTATGGCCTCAGGACACTAATGCTAAATTAAAATAAACACCCATAAAACATACTTGGGCATAAGCAGGCAGTAGTTAATGCACAGTGAAGCACAGGGACGTCTCTGAATCTCACTCTCAGGAGACGTAAACAATTTTTTGGAACCCAGACCGTGACGCATTTCCAGGTGACATGTACCGGCCTTAAATAGGTGGGCCGTGACAGCTGATATGCTGTCTGCAATGTCATAATGATGTGCACAAGTCACTCATACAGGGAGGGTTTAACCTGCCCTGCCACATATGGGTTGCGAAAAGATAGGTGCACAGAGTGCAAAGTTGTCAGGGGGCCCAAAAAACTTAATGGCGGCCCTGGGCATGTGTGTGTGGGTGCATTTGCACTGAGAAGTATTCCTTAAAGCCAAGAGGCTAAATTACCTTATGCTGTTCCTGCCATTCTGAAACAACAACAGCTGAACCGAGTCAAAGCTTCATGGTGACCATCTAATCCATCACACAATATCATGTGCAAAAAATACTATAACATGTTGCCAGAAAACCCAATAAAATATGTGACTTAGGGGTTTAAAATACTGTTTCTATTAGGACCATGTTAGACAATAAAAACTCAGAAGTTATCAGATCCTTTTTATGTTTAATAGAAAAGAGTTGAAGATCTGGCTTTTTTGCCAATCTTGTAGTGCATACTGACATTTCCTCAAATGAAGGAACAGTACTTTCTGTGGAACATTGTTATTTGTACCTGGGGACAGGGTGACTTAGCTAGGATATAATTTAAAAGACTCTTACATAAAAAATCTTTAAAAAATACACAGAAAGATTTCCCATCCTCCATCGTACAAATTAAACTCTAAATAATTCAATACATTTTTTATATTTAATCATTTTAATTGTGTTCTTCTAATTTGCAACACTTAATAAACCCGTGTTGAACCCGAAATCATCGTCCTTTTTTTCTGTCTTTGTGGACTGTGATGTAGCTCAAAGGAGAACTGCAGGATGAATTAGTAGTGAGTTCAGAACAGATCACATGTTTTATTCAAGTGCTTCTATGCAACATTTCTCCCTATCGTAAGGGCATTTATTGTAATTAAGTATGAAATTGCGTTGAACAAATGTTAAACGCTATACAGATCTTTTGTTTTCACCTCTGTTTTCACCTCTGTCATATATTTCCTAATTAAAAACAGGCCATTGCTTCTCATATCACTTCTATAGACATTGTGCTGCTCTCTAAATACGCATTCTGTGTATAAATAGGCAGTGTGGAGGAAGATCCAGTAATTTCCTGTGAAATATATTTGAAGGTTTGCTGTTAATAAACTTCAGTCCAAGTCCAAGTCATTCACTGCCACTGCACGTCATCAATCATACAATGGTGCTAAAATGCCAGACTCTTATCAGAAACAACCCCAAATACCAGAACACATTCTTCTGATCCAGACTAAAGTCTGTAAAAAACACGTCGTGATAAAGTGCCACAGCTTCTGGCATCATCTGTTGTTCTATCTGTGACTGTCAGGCATGCCCATGCTATCCAGAATGAGCCACAGCCTGTGGGAGCATGGCAGTGCTTTTGTTATGATTTTAAGGAAGTGGAATATGCCTCAATAATCAAACAAACAGTGTGCTTACGGTGTGAAAAAGTGATAAAAGAGTCTATCAAAATGCAGCCCACTTTAAATGACGCCATTTCGAGTTCAACTATACAGGAGAAGCCTGCTTTATTAAACACAATTGAAATTAAAAGATTATTAGTGATGTTACAATAGTATAGATGTTAAAATGACATGTGTTACAGTTTGAAATAGGAAGATCCAGAAAGATTAGGCAATCATCAAAAAAGACTATTTATTAATTATGAATCACACTGCATGCTGCACACAGAAAATAAAACTGAGACATTTTCAAAAGCACACACTGTAGTAATCCCATGAATGTCTTGTCAGCTGGTCAGCTTGTCACAATGTAAATCTGTGCCATTAAATCAAGTAAGACAATCGTGCTTCTCAAAAGCAGCAGTCCAGAGCATCTTATTAGCACACGAAAACATAAAATGGAATGATTGAATTCCCTTAGGCTTTAATCTGAACTTATTGAGTCTGAAAACACATTTTACACCTGCAAATTACAAATGTGACAAATGGGCCTTCACATTTTAAAACAACAAAGACTTTGCAGTAAAAAGCTGTAACTGCCTTAGACACATCATCTCAGATAGGCCTTCACATTTTAAAACAACAGTTTGCCGTAAAAAGCTGTAACTGCCTTTTATCATCAAACCTCAAACACAAGGTTCTCTCTATCTTCCACTGCAATGTTCCCACTTTTGAGACAGGCTCACAATGATCAAAGCCCACATCCTTGCATAAAGGCAATTAGCCAACAGCTGCTCAGAAAAGTACATTCTCAAAGGCTTGCACAATCTTAAGGGGCAGTGCTATGCAAGACACTACTCCAGTTTTGAGTGTAGTGCATGTGTCCTTTCCAATTATTCATTCTTTATTCATCAACAATTTTAATATTAGGTAAAAAACAAATCAGTTTAAAGGAATAGTTCCTTTCTTTTGTGGTACACAAGGGTAATTTTCCTAATACGATCATGGTTCGGTTTAAGGTTTGTGGTTCAACTTAGGAAAATTACACTGTCCATTGGTATGTTTATTTTTCTCTAGAATTAAAAGTCGTACATTTTGGTCCGAGCCAACTCATACGATTTCACCATCTCGTACTGTTAATTCAACTTGTCATGAGACCAGGCTGGTCTTTGCTCTATAAGCCTCCATATAGTATATGTTGTATTTATTTACTTTTCCAAGCAAGTCCAGTTCCTCTGTATTCTCGGCACACCACTTTCCACAGGCTTTTGAGAGAGCATTAGGCTCAATCTACCATTTCTTTCTGCCTACTGATCCACTTTATTCTTATATTGAAGATGGTTTGTATGGCTCAAATACTTGCACAATTCACCACCTCTTGAACAAAATTGTACAGTTCTCCTGAGAGAGTGGAAACCAGATGGCAAAACTCTCTTCAGCGGCTTATACACTCATTTACCTCTGCACTATTCCCACAATTAGACAGACTTATGTTCTGCGATGTAATAAAAATCCATCTGTACAGGGTCAGGGCTGGACTGGGAACTATAAAAAACTACCATAAAAATGACTTAGGCCTATATTCCACTTATATACCATTTAATATAATTATAATAATAGTAACATTTATTAAACAAACATATATAATGTTTTTGCCAAAACTCCAGTTTATGCAGTAAGGGTTTCTTTATAAGAATGGTGATATATGGATTGAAAAGCCTGTAATTACAGTTGTGAATGACACAGTGTTTTCCTGTTTACCTCCTGACTGCTGTTTAGAATGTCAGGGCTGTTAAATCTGGTTTCAACAAGCTTTGCACGGAGCCTTTAGGGTTCCCATATCTTGCGCTGTTTGCCACAGGACTGCCCAGCACGGCCATCGGATGCGCTGTGCGGTTAAATCGGGTAGTGCTGTTTCATCACACTTTTAGAGTATTTGTTGTTTCCCATGTGCAGCAGTAAATGGCATCATTCAATAAATAAGCGTGGGGCAAGTTTGTCGTTGCAAGAGTGGAAAAAACTGTGGCAAAATGTGACCATTTAGTTGCATCAGCCCCACTACTTGACCGACCGGCCTGATCCTCGAAGGCCCACTGAGAAGAGTCCCAGTGCTCCAGAAGGGCAGTCCATTCCTGTACAGAGTTGATATTTTGCACTGCTGATGAGCAGTCACTTATGGGACAGTGAATATTCTCAAATATAAGCTTGCTTAACATTCTGCACTGCAGCGTTTGCAAACTTGCATGTTCTGTATTTTCTTCTTAGTCCTTTAATTAAACAAATGATGGATGAATGTAATTTGTGTCTTCTTAATTAGCGTAGCTAGTCTTCTATCATTTTTGTGGCTTAATGTTCTTTAATAATTTTTCCTTCATATTGATGTCTTTTGTTTTAAATTACACATGCATTTTTTCTCCACATCAGAGCTGCAGACTATATAAAAGGGAAGGGGTGGTAAAATATTCAAAGACATGTTTTTTCATTCTGTTACACATTTTGTTTCTTTAATTGCGGAAGCATTTTGCACAATCTCAAAAGGTTTTACAGAGCAATTATTTTCTACTTGGCCTCATAGAATCACATTACTAGTGATGAAATTATCACTAGAGGTGCTAAAACAACAATGATTTTTATTCACTTTCACACAAAGAATGAGTAAAATGGCATATAACTTTTCGCCCTGTTCCTCACACAATGCTATCTTATAACACTGAAACACTTTTACTGTAGCACCTGACTTGTAAGACGATACATTATATGTTTGCATTACATAATCAACTACGAATGCAAACTTGTTTGAATGTGATTTTGCTCAACTGATAGATCATTGCACTTGCATTGCAAAGGACTGGGGTACGAGTCTTGTAGAGTACGCGAGTAGACACATGAGCCGAAAAGCATGTTCTGTTGATTTAAAACTTGATGGCCATTGGCATTAAAAACCTCATCTATTTGGGATAACTGGAGGTTGCTTTTAGTGCCACACAGTGGACATTTCACCTCAGAGCTGCTGAGAGCCGTGTAAACGTAATATCATTTTGCAAAAATGGTGCCAAAGTGACGTCATTTTCATGAGATCAGGCTCATTATTTTACCTTTAAATTGTAGTTTTATCAGAAAGAATTCAAATTATTACACCATTTACACTAATTAAATGAATATTCTGGATTTAAACAACTCTTAATCTCTATTGCATGTTGTTGATTACCACAGAAATAATAATAAAAAAGAACTATTAAAACATTGCTGCTTCTAGTAATGCACTTACAGTACAATGGAAGTCTTTGCGGCAATCATACAATACTGGAATGAACGTTAACAAAACATACAAAAATATTCAGTTATGGACAAAATCTTTTATGCCATCTTTTTAAGATTAGTTTTGAAATTTAATATATTTAATTCTAACACTTTTAAAAGGGCATATTGAATGCATGAGCATTATTTCACATAAAACCTATGCTTGCACACATTCACAAATATAGCAAGAAAGGTTGACTGGACTAGCTTTACCTAAATGGCATCTTAATATACAGAGACAACTAAGTAAGCCATTTCTCCCCTTAAATGTGTAAAAACTGTGGCTCTGAGATGCTATCAAACATTGCTCTGTTGCTTGAGCATCCCAACCAGCCTGACAGCATTGGCTAAACCAATGGAGTGAGTTTGAGGTGGGACTATCTGTTTGTTTGACCAATCGCAAAAAGAGGGAGGATTCTAAAAAGATGTTTGAAAACAATCATTATTTTTGAAATTTCTTATGGTGATGCTAGTGGCACAGAAATTACACACCTCAGCTTTCAAATCTGTAGTTCAGCCATATAGATCTATAGTGCTCTATTTTTCACTAAAAACTTACAGCTGCCACACTGCACACCAAGTGAGGAGCAAATTTCAATTTTTCAATCTGCCCATTCCATTCCCACAAAAGCACAAAATTATGTGTGATTTATGTACAAGGACACCAAGCATTTACTATCGGCTCTCTCTCTAAAGAAAAAAGCATGTCTATTCAAAAGTGCATTGCATACTCGTTATAAAAAGAGATGAGTCCAAGCTCTGCAGCTATTCTGTGTGGGTGTGAAAGAGGGCCCATTTCCTAGAGATGCTTTTCTTTAAACAGATTAGATGATAAGCAATAATATTGCAGTGGAGAAAATTCTCACGGGAAATATATTTCTAATTATTTGTGGAAATTATGGAGGCTGTCCTTTGATCATGATTTGGACACCTGCTACTCGACACATCTGTGCATTTTAAACAATGGACAACTCTGAAGTAGAATAGAGGCAAATTGCGTTGTTGGATGCCTCTATTTTCTAAAAATATCTACATATAGGCAAATTAAGGCACACCTTCAAAAATACACTAAAACTTTCTGAAGCAGGGTATGAAGTATGAATATATTGCAGTTTATTTCTATACCAACATTTGCTTTTTACTATTTGTATATGTTCCTTGATTTTGCAAAAATTGCAAGATGGCAAGCAATGTGGTCCTTGAAAAGTGCTCAGTGTGGAGGTGTGACCTGATTTCACACATTTGCTTGTAAGACCAATACACCACATTCCCACACTGTGTTTGTTCCTGTTTACCTCTGGAACAGCAAGTAGAGATAAATGGTGTACTCTAGCTTGACTGAATGGTATAATTAAGGGCACACTCAGCCTGGTGCGTGAGCAGGCGAATGAGCAGTTCAATGCTGAGGGCCCCAGATTGATTACCACACCATACAGAGCTGCTGAGACTATCGGAGGACTGCTAAATAAATAATCCACACGAATAATGCTCCACCACTGCTATCACCATTCTTCTCCTTACTTGGTAATGAAACCTAGGTTAAAACACTTGCAGTTTGATTTTTTAATGCAGCCTAATTTGTCGAAAGATTGAATGGTTGCATTTTTTTATTTATTTTTTGTTCCATTAACTCCAGATTATTGACTAAATCCTTCACTTTGATTTAGAAGTGTGATCATGTAATTAAGAGTAATTAAGTGTGACAATGTAATTAAGAGTGAAATGTTTTTTGCGATATTCTGATTCTAGTGCTAATGTATACTGAAGGGTTTTAAACTGTCCATATAGAGTAATTTACAACCAAAAAGCTACTACCACACTATTCTGTTTTGATACAGCTGTGTTCAGCATCCATAATCACCCATAATATTCATAGTCAACAATGTTTATAATAAAGCTTTTAGGTTAAACCAGTCCTTCTCAAATACAACAGCCACAAGCAGGACAAATTCATCCAATTTCCTTAAACATTTAATGCAAACCCAGTGAAAAACAGTGCAATAATCCTCTAGATAAAACTATTTTAAATGTCTGCCACATATGTAGTCATATATTCTTGAGGATAGCCAGAGATGGTGTTAAACACAAGTGAATAATTGCAGCACCAGCCAGGTGAAGGACATATAACAAAAAAGTTTGGAGGTACTGTACGGTTTCTCACACATTTCAAGTGACAGAACTTTGGTGGTCATCCAGAATTCATAGAACAATGGTCACATTTGTAGCAGTGTTCTGTTACACAGTGCTTGCAAGGCAACAATATTGATATTCTCCAAACATTCTGGTTACAGGTTTGGTCTGTATCTGTTTAACCATCTAAAGCCATTATTTCCCAGCAGTAGTGGCACAAAAGCTGTCATGACAACGGCAAAGTGGCTCTGATGTGACATTTCATCATGCAGAATCAAAGCTTAAACCCTAAGCTTACCTAAAACTTTATCACTGTTCTTTTGCTGCCTTCACTGCTATTTATTTTAGGAAAAGCAAAGCTAGTTCCTATTGACCACCAGAAACTATATGTTAAACACTAGTGGATGACCAATACCAGCAGAGTCACAAGAAATGGAACTCACCAGAAACAGTCTGCACATTGTTGCTTGCTGGTAAGCCAACAAGTGGATAAGGGAAATCTTTACACCACAAGCCCCCAGATAGTTTAAAGTTGAGCGTTGGGATGTTGGCAGAAGCATAACTGTGCAGTTTGTCTGCAGTAATGCAGTGAGTTTCATTCTCAAGGTTGGCATGCTGCACTGTGCCAGCTCACAGACAACTTAATTTGCATGTCTTACACCATGGAGACGTCCAGACCATACAGGTGCCTGGAAACATATATAGACGTATAGACAAGGCATCTACATTCAAGTTATGTATGCCATAGGAAGAATTGTTAGCCTCTTCATTTTAATGGTAGGCAGCCAATTCTTTCAATGATGCCCTGAGATAATCTCTCAAGGTCCTTGACATTGAGCAGTCAGAAGTACTACAGAAAAGGACATATGATGCTCCAAGGCCTCAGACACAGTCCTCTTTGGAGGCCCCCTCTTATCACAGTAGACCCTTTTTATGCTTTTGAGTTTGGAAAGTGAACGATTGCAGGGTAAACTTTGATAGTGGTGAATGGAAGTGGATGGGAGACCACGGCAAGCAGAGTCGGCGCCAGGATGAAATACATGGGGGGGCATTTGGAATTTCAGAGGGGTCCATATTTTGAGAATGATAAGCCCCCCCTCCCCCCCCCCATATAAATGCATATACGTAGATATAAAGTATCAGATACTCTGCACCCCATAATTATTTATTTTATTATAATATAATATTATTGTACATATGTCAGAGAGAAGGAAAAATGACAATAACTTTGAAATTCGACTATATATTGGCTCCTCATCCTCATCTCCTCTTCATTTCTGACTCTCAAGGCCGCTCTCACCCACACCATGCATTGTGTAATATTGTACATGTTGTGTAGCATTGCTGTTACCGTTATCTCTTGTGGGAGTAAAGAGCAGTCCTCCCTTTGATTGGTGAATGTCCCTAAAGCACAGCTTCCACACGTCTCCTTATTTTTTATATTCAATTACTGCTTATCATTAGCAGAACCATACACAGGGCATCTGCTGTCTTCACTGATCCTGGAAATTTTCATCTCGACCAACAGAGCAGTTTGTGAAAACTAAATATTAAAATGTGCACCTGATGAACGAAGCAGTGACTGTGTAAAATAAATAGATCATTCAACACAAAATTATTGCAAAACAATATGTAATTGTGTAATTAATTAGGTTAAATGTGTATAAACTTTTCCAGAGAGGTAAATTACAAATGTTTATAAAGTTCCGCACAAATATAATGAAGTTACACTGACGAGTGGAGCAGCATTATACGGTCACATTTCAGCCCCTCGCACATGGACAGCAACTCTCTTAAGTAGCACTTAAAGTGCATCCTCGTGCATTCATGTTAAGTGCAGTTTTGGGAAATGCACATTAAAATAACAAACGTTCATAAAATTGCTCTTAGAAAACTCTTTTAACTGCTAAGATCAGTCGTTATGGGGAAACATGACCCAGATCAGTCCAGAGCCTTTTGCAATACAGTTTTGCAGGGAGTCAAAATTCAAAACACACCAACTAGCCTATCTAATCCTTCACAACAATCAGTTCAGTTCACCAAATCATACCCTTATATCAGACTATAACCAGAAATAATGCTATGCAACTGCTATGACCTACAGTCCTTAACACATATTTTTTAATGTATTCCTACTGTCACTTGAACACAAATTCCATTTGTCCTGGTTTGAGAATTTCCACAAATTTGTTGTATAAATTGTTACGTTCGCCAAACTTAAACTAGAAATCAGGAAAATTAAAGACAAAGATAATTGATACTTTGTTCATTTTAGGCTAAATATAATAAACAATATATGTTACATCCTGATACATATTATTATTATTACTATTGTTGTTTTTCTTTGTTCTCATGTTGCCTCTGTTGACGAACTGTGTTATGTTTCGTACTTCCTGACCGCCAGGGCAGGGCTTCGAAGTGGATGTTCTCTTCGAGATCGAGAACTGTATACCAAAAATGTCACTCCGTGACCTCTGTGTGTGACATAACCGATGTTATAATACAGCGCGTCACACAACGGACTTCCTCATTTCTCTTCTTGAGACTGATCAGTTCAGAACTTAAACAACTACAGCCTGGTGACTTGTTTGTCGGAGCTTCGAATTAGTTCGTCCTCCACGGGCTGTTGTTAGCGACCCTCCTTGTGATCAGAGTTGTTGTTTTTTTTTTTTTCGATAAAGATCAACGAAGTTTGTGTTAAGAGCGAGTAGCAGCCCTACCTTGAGCGCAGCTCGGTACTGAGCTGGCTGTCGCTGAAGCACGCGTGGCAGCCACGTAACTATTTATCTGTGTTAAATAAGCAGTGCAATAGCCTTCCCCTGAGACAGCTCGGTAACAGGCTATTGTGAAGTGCAAACAGAGTAACACCCCCTTGCTCGGGAAAGCTTACTTAAAGTGGTGAGTTAATTAATTCTTTAATTTTTCAGTCTCTCTATATAGGTATTGCGTGTGTGTGTATATATATATATATATATATATATATATATATATATATATATATATATACACACAGATATGTATATTTTTTGGGATTATTGGACAACCCTGGATAAACTAGAGCAGTGTGTCCAATGCGCCAGCACACTGGAGTCTTATGATGGCCACCAACTTTGTCCACCATGTTTAGGGTTGGATCATCTTTGGGAAGCATTCACCGATCCTTGCATGAATTGTTAAATAATGTCAGTGGCTCAGAGACAGGCTAGGCTCACTAGCCTTGATGTTGCACATGAACAGTCTGTGACCAAGCCTACCCAAGGCATAAAAAAGGCTTTAAAATGTTACACGCCTGATAAGGTTGAAAGGCCTCAAAAGAAGAAAAGAGCGATGCAAGGATTAGCACAGCAGGTGCAGTCGCTGTCATCTGACATGAAGCAGATAAAATCTCTCTTATTGTCATTAAATAAGAACCCTGCCAATGCCGTAGTGGAGGAACCTGCGTTATCAGACAGGGTATACAAAAACACTGACACCCTTTCTACAGCAACATCATATACCACATTCCAATGCAATCTGTTGGAAGTAGAAGACTCATTGTCTGATGCACAATTTGCACCCCACACTGAGCCACATCCAACTACGGCATCTCAAGATTTTAGTGACATCTCACCGACATCTCAAGGTTCTTCAAAAAGCCAGACATTCCCCTGCAGACAGCTATGAAGATAGCTCTTGCTAAGCTGGGCCTGGACACCCTGCCTTGTCATGGGGCAGGACCCAGCGCCTTTTTCAGGAAAGCAACGGCGGCTAGTGATTTCTCTGTGCCAGTGTGTAGGGATTTTGTTGCTGAGTTTTCAACAGCCTTAAGTTCAGAGACACAGAGAACATGGGTGAGCCCGACAGTCCGCACCTTGTCTAGTATGGAGGAGGTGGAAGAGAACAACCTAGCTAACATGCCTGCAGTAGACCCTTGCATTGCAGCGCTGGTAGTTTCACCAGATGAGGCACTGCGACCAAATCCACATTGGCCCAGTACTGAATGCAGACGCACGGATGACCTTATTGTTAAGGCTCACAATACAGTGACCCGGATGGTCCGGCTCTCTAAATCTCTGGCTCACCTACTGCTAGCCTTACAAGTCTCATTAATAGTCAATGGAGGAGACCAGGCACAGGATGATCTTCTGAGTACAGCCCTGCAGACAGTGGGTTACATGGCCCAAGATCTAGGCAGACTGGTAGACACACTAGTGCGTGGCTTCCACCAGGTCTGGCTTGCTCAGACCCCTCTGCCTGATGCATGTAGAGCCACAATCCAAGCCTTGCCTCTCGTTCCAGGACATGTTTTTGGACCGGCAGTGAAGGACGCCCTAGACCACCACACTTCCCTGGCTGAAACATGTCAACAGGAGAGTGCACGGAGAGCCTTTTAATTTAGACCCCCAGTACCCACTGGGAGCTATTCAAGCCTCTCTCGCTTTCCCAACCCTAGACAGATTAGGCAACCACACTGCGCTAGCCACACAATTGTCTCCCTTGAGCGCCGAGCACGGCCTCCACAACAACCACCTCTGTGTTGGGAGACACGACACCCATTCCAATGACTGACATTGGACATTGGGGTGAGGAAAACCAGAAGTTGACCCACACTGGCCGATGATGGTGTTCCTGTCAACTCAACATCTAGCCTACTGGCAAAGTCGTGTCAAGGACCTCTGGGTGATGACAGAAATGACAGAAGGCTACAGACTGCAATTCCATCATCTGCCCCCTCTAAGCCCTCAACCCAAGGTTACCACGGTTTGAGAACCATCTCGGGCCTTGATACTTTCTCAGGAGATTGGTTCCCTCATGAAAAAAGGGAGCAATAGAGAAAGTGGACCCCCACACTCTAAACAAACATTTTATTCAACTAATTTCATAATTCCAAAGAAAGGAGTGGGTCAGCGACCAATACTGGACCTCCGCCAACTAAACAAGTTTTTAAAAGTTCTTTCTTTCCATATGTTGTGCACTGTGGATGTCCTACAAGGGGTTCAACAAGGGGACTGGTTCACCCTCGTGGACCTAAAAGATACCTACTTTCACATTCCAATAGCACCAGAGCACAGAATGTTCCTTTGCTTTGCCTTCAGGGGACACATATACCAGTTCAGGCTTCTTCCATTTGGCCTGTCTCTGGCTCCAAAAATATTTACCAGATGTATACAAGCAGTACTGACCCCATTGATGCTCCATGGAGTGAGGATTTTTCCAAATCTGGACGATTGGCTAGTGTGTGCCCCTTCAGTGGAACAGGCCATCCACGATACGCGTGTACTTTTAGCACACATAGAAGCATTGGGCCTTATAGTAAACAGAGAGAAAAGCAATATGACACCCTCACAATGATGCCAGTTCATAGGGATGATAATAGACTCTCAGTCAATGATGCCCTCACTGCCACCGGACTGTAATCAAACGATAATTACACTGATCAGGAGACTGAGACTGAGATTACGAGTACCCTACTTAACCCTGCTGCGTCTGCAGGGACTGCTTACAGCCGCAGCACAGGTTGTTGCACTAGGGGAGCTTCATGTCAGACTCTTGCAGATGTGGTTGACAGCTCTGCGGTTAAATCCAGTATGTCACAAGCATACTTTGGTGCACATCTCCTGGAAGTGCTGGGCTGCTCTTCAAAGATGGCAATCAATGAACTTCCTTCAATCCAGAGTGACCATGGGACAACTCCCATCATGCATGGAGGTAATAGCAATGGATGCCTCCAAAACTGGCTGGGGTGCAATGTGGCATCAGAGAGGAGTACGGGGCGAATGGTCAGATCATACTGCACAGAAGCATATAAATCTGCTCGAGTTGTGGGCAGTTTGGCTGGGACTAAAACATTTTCTCCCTGTCCAACGGGGTCGTCATGTACTTGTGCATGCAGACAACCTGTGTGCCGTCTTTCATATAAATCACTATGGGGGTACCAGGTCACAAGCTATGCTTGCTCTTACACTGAAGCTCTAGACATTGGCTTACTCCAGGTTGCTCTCTTTAAGGGCAATGCACCTAGCAGGGGTGAGGAACAGCACAGCGGACACCCTGTCCCGCAATGAACTGAACCCCGGCTACTGGAGACTGCATCCAGAGGTTGTAAAGAGTATTTGGCAGACATTCGGCAAGGCAAAGGTGGATCTGTTTGCCTCTGCAGATACAACTCACTGCCATCTTTGGTTCTCGGAACAGGACCAAGACAGCCCAATAGGTCAGGATGCATTCACACACAACTGGACAGACCTATTGCTGTATGCTTTCCCACCAATCCCTCTCATCTATGCACTTTTAGACAGAGTCCAGAGAGAGAGAGAGAGAGACACCATGTTCTCCTTGTGGCTCCAATATGGCCATCACGGACATGGTTTCCCCTTTTGCTTTCACTCCTACAGGGGACTCTGATGGAGATCCCTCTGCGGAAGGACCTCCTATCACAGTTGAGAGGGCAGATATGGCAACCTTGGCCAGAATTTCTCCAGCTGTGGCCCTTAGGAGCAGTGCCAGTCTAGTTTCATGCACTCCAGAAGTTAGACAAATTATTTTGAATGCAAGGGCCCCTTCCACCCATAAAATGTATGATAACAGGTGGAAGATATTTCAGGATTGCTGGGCTCACATCAGCTCGCTGGGATCACATCAGCTGGTAGCTGCATTTCTCAAAGGAGCAAACAGACTGCGACCACCCCAGTGGACAAGACCACCACCATGGGATCTCCCCCTATTCCTGGACTTTTCTGTGGGGCCCCCTTTGAGCCCCTTAACCAAGCCTCCATTAAGTTGCTCTCATTCTCATAAGTTTACCTCTTTTCTCCTTGCAGTGGTAACCGCCAAGCATGTCGGTGAACTACATTCACTTTCTGTCAGTCCGTCATGTCTCCACTGGGGGGTGCAAGACATTAGTGTGAAGTTGAGACCTAACCCAGCTTTCTTGCCCAAGGTCCTTACAGTAGAGTTCATAAATCAGTCCACTGACTTGTCAGCATATTCTGAAATTGATGATGATCGCCGCCGCCTACTATGCCCAGTCAGAACATTGAGGCATTATGTCTCAGTAACAGCTGGGATATGCTGAATGGACCAGCTCTTTGTGTGTTGTTCTGCAGCAAAAAAGGGTCTCCCAGTCTCTAAGCAGCACTTTTCCCACTGGGAGACGGAGGTTATGCAGAGAGCTTACGAACATGCTTGTCACACATTACCTGCTCCTACCACAGGCCATTCCATTAGAGGAGTCACAACATCCTGGGCTGCTCTTAGAGGAGTTCCCCTATCAGAAATATGTGCAGCAGCCACATGGTCATCCCCCTGCACATTCTCTCATTTTTGCAGAGTGAATGTTGCTGCATCCACCAATCTGACATCAGCTGTTCTGTCCCAGGAGTAAAGGTCGTATTTGAACCACTCCTCATGACATTTTGGGCACATGTCATCCACTACAAAGTACCGCCCTGGTCATGCGGAGTGGGCGAGAAGAGACCAGGTATCTGAGGAAGTCTGTTGTGTGACGCCCCGTATTATAACATCTGTGACGTCACACACAGAGGTCATAGAGTGACCTTTTTGGTATACAGCTCTCAATCTGTGATAACCGCATGAGAACATCCACTACGAAGCACCGCCCTGGTGGTCATCCACTACTCACATAACCACAGTTACATAGGTAACTAGTGTTTTTGTTACTTATTGTTTTTTCTCTTTGTTTCCATGGTTTCTGCTGTGCTACCGCCCTGCAGTCAGGTGCTGATTGTGTTCACCTGGTGCTAATTTGCTGCCTGATAACCTCACTTACTTGGCTCTTGCAAGGAGAAGGCCAGCATAAAAGCCAGCCGATGCCTCACAGACAGAGAGAGATGAAAGAGAGATTTCGAGAACTTTTCTCCCCCACAGGGATTCCTTTCCCCTGCACTAAACATTTTGTTGTAGTCCAATTGCTTTTGTTGGAAATTCAGTGTGCTGTTGAATATCTTTTTGTTAGATAAATTTTCTGTTGTAAAACTTATAAGTGATTGAGGAAACCAGTAAGGGTGTGGGTGCCATTTTTATTTGGGAAATCCTTTTTTCCTGTTTATCTGGGCTAGTCAGGGAGATAGGGAAGTTTTATTGTTGTTTATTTAATTTGTTTTGTGTTACAGGAAAGTTACAGGTCTAAAAGTTAGACTAGATTCTTTTTGTTTATTATTTTGGCCTTGCTCCCTCCTGAAGCCATTCCTTTTTTGTGTGTGTGTGTGTGTCAATAAATCCAATTTCAGTTTTACCCTTGTTGAAAGAGTATTTCTAGTGCTGGAGCTGGAGACAAGGAGTTTCCTGGATTTTCTCTCCACTTTTGTTACCTCTGCCCTTAACCCCTAGACTGAAAAGGGAGCAGATCGTAACATAATTTACTTGTATGACTTCTGCTGGTGAACTTTGCGACAGAGTGATAAAGAGCTCAAGTTCAAATACTCAGTGTTCTTGTTTTTAGGGGAAAGAAACTGCATGTCAGTGTATGAAGACTGTATGAACATGAGGCACATCTTATTTTGTGATTTGATTTTCTTAAACCTTTGTACTGTACGGTGCTATTATCATCCGTTCTTTTTTTTTGTTTTTTTTGTGCTTCTATCAAAGAGACTTTTTCATGGGCAGACCGTTAATTCTAAGTGGTGTAGTTTTAGAAGTTTATAATTATGTTTGTTGTATATTCGCCACCCTGTTGTTGTATGTACGGCCACCATGGGCCCCCCGAAGCGCTGACACTGACGAAAAGTATAATTTTTGCTTACCCATTTGCTCCAACCTCAAATGAAAAATGGCACTATAACGTTTCCACAACTTTCCAAATGAAGAAAAAAAATAATAATAATGAGAGCAATGGATTATGACAGTCAGAAGAGAGAAGGCAAATTTACTATCACTTGGGGGGCCTGGGTAGCTCAGCAAGTAAAGACACTGACTACCACACCTGGAGTCGCAAGTTCAAATCCAGGGCATGCTGAGTGACACCAGTCAGGCTTCCTAAGCAACCAATTGGCCCGGTTGCTAGGGTGGGTACATTGGGTTAACCTCCTCATGGTCGCTATAATATGGTTCTCGCTCTTGGTTGGGTGCATGGTGAGTTGTGCATGGATGCCACAGAGAATAGCATGAAGCCTCCACACACACTAGCTCACTGCAGTAACAAGCCACATGATAAGATGTACAGATTGACAGTCTCAGACACAGAGGCAACTGAGATTCATCCTCCACCACCCAGAGTAAGGCAAGTCACTATGCCACCATGAGGACTTAGAGCACATTGGGAATTGGGCATTCCAAATTGGGAAAAGGGGAGAAATTAAGAAATAAACCTGTGGTAATTTGTTTTTTAAAACAAATTTTTGGGTAATAATACAAAGTAATAAATATACACTAAATAGTTAAAAAACTGCAAATATAAAAAGTTTGCTAGATTTACACTGCTAAATAAGGCAGAAACGTGTTATTGCAGTCTGTGAAAAGGGTCCAGTGCAATGTAATGTTCAAACTTTTTATTTTCAGTCATAAAAACAATCCAAAGTGTAATTCAAGAAAGAAGTTGAAGTTGATCTTCACAGTATTTCCAAAACAGTATGCCTATTGGAAACTGAATTAATCCAGAGAAGTTGAGATTAATAAATGTATTTATATTAATAAATATAATCAGTAATGAAATATATGAGCGAGTTGAAAAAGATTAACTCATCAACACACCGTTATAATAATGTAAATAAAAAAGTGCGTGAAACCTGCTCTAAACATTAGGCACGGCCACTACATCGCACATGGTGCACCTAGTGCAGGCAGAAGAAGACGAGAGCAGAATTGTGATCTTTGGTTCGAGCCTAAGTATAAAAAAACATGTTTTAATAATTTCATAACACTGAGGGTGAATTCCAGGCTGATATTTAACTTATCTGAAGTGGAATGGTGGTAATTGTCAAAATTTCGGAATGAAACTTGCATGTGTCATGTGATACACATCCAGTGTTCGTATTCAAAACTTAAAAAAATGAACGAACTACAAGCCAAGAGCAACATCGCTGAGTAAAAAATGAGTTGTTGTTTTTATGTGTAAAACTTGATAAAATGACTGATGAAATTGTTATAGAATGTGATGAAGGCCTATTGAGTGCTTGCACAGTAACTTAATTTACGTTTTATATATATATATATATATACACTGGCGGCCAAAAGTTTGGAATAATGTACAGATTTTGCTGTTTCAGAAGGAAATTGGTACTTCAATTCAAGAAAGTGGCATTCATCTGATCACAAAGTATAGTCCGGACATTACTGATGTAAAAAACAGCACCATCACTATTAGAAATAAAGTATTTTTTGATCAAATCTAGACAGGCCCCATTTCCAGCAGCATCACTCCAACACCTTATCCTTGAGTATTCATGCTAAATTGCTAATTTGGTACTAGATAATCACTTGCCATTATATCAAACACAGTTGGAATCTCTTTGGTTAGCTTAACATTGTCTTTGTGTTTGTTTTTGAGTTGCCACAGTATGCAATAAACTGGAATGTCTTAAGGTCAATATTAGGTCAAAAATGGCAAAAAAGAAACAGCTTTCTCTAGAAACTCGTCAGTCAATCATTGTTTTGAGGAACAAAGGCTATACAATTCTTGAAATTGGTGGACAGCGGAAAGGAAGCACTGTCTCCAAGCAGAGGATCGCCCAATAACAATGGCATATCACGCCCAGGACGTGCCGCCCCCGGCAGGGCTACGAGCCCATTCTACCAGGGGTGTAGCGGCCTCCTGGGCCTTGACCAGTGGCGCCTCTCTAACAGATATTTGCAGAGCAGCGGGCTGGGCAACACCCAACACCTTTGCGAGGTTCTACAATCTCTGGGTGGAACCGGTTTCATCCCGTGTAGTGGCACGCACAAGTAGGTATGTCCGGGACAGCTGGCCAGGTGTATCGCTTGCGCATAGTGCCTTTCACCTCCCCTGAGCTGAAGACGTGCGCTGTTGACTCCCAGTAGTGTTCACAAGCTGTTTTCCCTGGATGATTTCCTCCGAGCCCCGTGGCAGATGAGTTCATGGAGAAACTCACTGCTGGCTCAGTACATGTGCTAACTAAGCCCTGTACTGGGGTAGGTGCTCCACATGTGGTGGTTCCCCGTAGGTAACACCATTTCCCTGTTGGTAAACTGCGTCTTCCTTGGGCAGAGGACCCTCTGCCCCAGTCACCATGTTTTTAGAAACTCCTCCCCCGAAGGGTAGGACCTACCATGGGACTTCTCCACATGGCATACTTCCAACAAAGTTTGGCAAGACCATGTGACGTATTTCCACTCAAAATACCCCCCCCCTTTCGGGGCGGGGTGTGGTCTCCGCAGTGTCTTCCCCTTGGGAGGGACACCCCCCGACGTAGACCTGTAGGTTAATTTATTTTTTTTGGGAGAGGAAAAAAAGAGGATAAGAGGCCACGACTGGGCTAGCCTGTCTCTATCTTTTGGGCAGTCGACTTGTCCCCAAAGGGCCATTCGACACTCATAACAGCGTTACGTGTCGGCCTGGTGCGCTGGCTATGTGGCACACAGTGGTCTGCCCATCACACACCGCCAGTTCAAGTAACACAGTTCAGCCAGTTGCGACGTTTCGTATAGGGACCCCTAGTGTCACTACATCAACACAACGTCGAGTGAGTGACAGATAGGGAACGTCCTGATTACTTGCGTAACCTCCGTTCCCTGATGCAGGGAACGAGACGTTGTGTCCCTCCTGCCACAACGCTGAACTACCCGCTGAAATGGCCGTGACCTTGTCTCGGCTCCTCAGCACAAAACCTGAATGTGTGGTTGCATACCAGCTCCTTTTATACCGTATGTCCGGGGGAGTGGTATGCAAATACCACTCGCCAATTTTCATTGGCCTTTTATCAAAGACCAGAGGTGTTTCGGACTCCCAAGTGTGACCCCTAGTGTCACTACATCGACACAACGTCTCGTTCCCTCCATCAGGGAATGGAGGTTACGCAAGTAACCAGGATATATATATATATATATATATATATATATATATATATATATATATATATATATATAATATATATATTTATTTATATATATATATATATATATATATATATATATATATATATTTTAACCATTGCACTCACCCCCCCCCCCCCCCCCCTTCAGAAAATAACCACCAGTTATTGAAACTAAAATAAAAATTGTATTGTAGGAGACTTACTAGAACTGACTGTGAATTTGAAAGAAAATACTTTTGGATAAAAACAATAACACATATACCGTACAATTCTTTGGAACACTTCTGCATTCAGGAAAAGGATGGATACTCTTTATTTTGCACCTCTTTTATTAAGTTTTCAACAAGCTTCAATGTTAAACTTGTTTATTGTCTCATTATTATCGCATTTGCTATTTGTGCCTCCCTTGTGATCCTACAGTGGTCCACTATCGTTAGACTATTAGTTTAAGGTTGTAACATTGTAACATGAAATCTGCTATAATACATGAATCTTCCTGGCTCCAGATAAGCTGCACTTAAAACAAGATGATAAACCTGATGACAGTGACTGTCTTGATGTATATCTTGTAGGCGATAAAGAAAGGGAGAAAGTGAAAGAGGGAGGATGTGCCGAACAACAGTCGCATATACGTCTCTATATATCTTTATTTATGTGTTTGACCTTTCTAGTTGTTTTATTGTAGTGTTTAACATTGTCTCTGGAACAATGAAAAGCCAACACATGTCTGGGTCTTCAGGATTTCAGTGCTTGTTCACCTTGATGACATTGATATTTCTAAGGGATTTAACAACATTCATGCTTTATCAAAATTTGCTTTATCAAAATTTGCACCTTTCCTTTTGAATTAGAACCATGTGTTGCATAAAAAATAGGCTATAAATTTCACAGCAAGTAACAACTTTTACTATATTGTGCATTTATTACTATTAAAATAATATAATTAATTAGAAAATGTTTCAGCCTATTATGTGTATGAAAACAACTGATGATGCTTAATACATTTTGCAGATTGATTATGTGGATACAGGATAATTTATCCAGTCCCAGTTGAGAGCATTCCCTAGAAGTTCCATAATATTCTCATCGATCTCAAACCTTACCAAACAAAACTCAACAGTGTAATTAGAAGTTGCATATACAAACATACATGTCTATGTACAGTATATATGCAACACAGCCTCCATAAATATTGCATTGTTAATTACTTTTTAAATGTATTAACTCTTGTATACAGTTGTGCTCAGAAGTTTGCACAACCTGGCAGAAATTGTGAAATTTTGGCATTGATTTTGAAAGTATGACTGATCATGCAAAAAAATTGTCTTTTAATTAAGGGTAGTGATCATATGAAGCCATTTATTATCACATAGTTGTTTGGCTCCTTTTTAAATCATAATGGTAACAGAAATCACCCAAATGGCCCTGATCAAAAGTTTACATACTCTTGAATGTTTGGCCTTGTTACAGACACACAAGGTGACATACACAGGTTTAAATGGCAATTAAAGCTTAATTTCCCACACCTATGGCTTTTTAAATTGCAATTAGTGTCTGTGTATAAATAGTCATTGAGGTTGTTAGCTCTCATATGGATGCACTGAGCAGGCTAGATACTGAGCCATGGGGAGCAGAAAAGAACTGTCAAAAGACCTGCGAAACAAGGTAATGGAACTTTATAAAGATGGAAAAGGATATAAAAAGATATCCAAAACCTTGAAAATGCCAGTCAGTACTGTTCAATCTCTTATTAAAAAGTGGAAAATTCGGGGATCTCTTGATACCAAGCCAAGGTCAGGTAGATCAAGAAAGATTTCAGCCACAACTGCCAGAACAATTGTTCAGGATACAAAGAAAAACCCACAGGTAACCTCAGGAGAAATACAGGCTGCTCTGGAAAAAGACGGTGTGGTTGTTTCAAGGAGCACAATATGACAATACTTGAACAAAAATAAGCTGCATGGTCGAGTTGCCAGAAAGAAGCCTTTACTGCATCAATGCCACTAAAAAGCCTGGTTACAATATGCCCGACAACACCTTGATACACCTCACAGCTTCTGGCACACTGTAATTTGGAGTGATGAGACCAAAATAGAGCTTTATGGTCACATCCATAAGCGCTATGTTTGGAGAGGGGTCAACAAGGCCTATAGTGAAAAGAATACCATCCCCACTGTGAAGCATGGTGGTGGCTCACTGGTGTTTTGGGGGTGTGTGAGCTCTAAAGGCATGGGGAATCTTGTGAAAATTGATGGCAAGATGAATGCAGCATGTTATCAGAAAATACTGGCAGACAATTTGCATTCTTCTGCACGAAAGCTGTGTATGGGACGCTCTTGAACTGACTTTCCAGAATGACAATGACCCTAAGCACAAGGCCAAGTTGACCCTCCAGTGGTGCAGGTTCTGGCATGGCCATCACAGTCTCCTGACCTCAATATCATCGAGCCACTCTGGCGAGATCTCAGACGTGCAGTTCATGCAAGACGACTAAAGATTTTGCATGACCTGGAGGCATTTTGCCAAGACAAATGGGCAGCTATACCACCTGCAAGAATTTGGGGCCTCATAGACAACTATTACAAAAGACTGCACACTGTCATTGATGCTAAAGGGGGCAATACACAGTATTAAGAACTAAGGGTACTAACTAAGGGTATGCAGACTTTTGAACAGGGGTCATTTCATTTATTTTTTTCTTTGTTGCCATGTTTTGTTTTATGATTGTGCCATTCTGTTATAACCTACAGTTGAATATGAATCCCATAAGAAATAAAAAATGTGTTTTGCCTGCTCACTTTAAAAATGGTACATATATTACCAATTCTCCAAGGGTATGCAAACTTTTGAGCACAACTTGTAAGACTCTTGTTGCTTGTTAACACATAAGACTCACATAAAAGATCTGTGCAAAGATTGTTGTGTAATGTTCAATATGTGCTGGACATCTGTAGGCATGATTGCATAACTGTCAGTGTAATCATATTGTATATTGCTTTGGTTGTACAGTGTCTACAGCTAAATGACAACAAAGAAAGCTAGACATATTAGACAACTTAACCTGATCCATTAATCCACTCATTTTTATTTTATGTAGAATATTCTAGTTTATGTGTAATTTATTTAATGATTGACTAGCCACATCACCATTTACATCAAGGCAATCAAATAGTGCAACACACAGACATGTCAGAGCCAGAAGCTTTATTTCCCCCACCAAAGCAGTTGAAGTCCACAGAATGTGTTGAAAACCTAAAAGGCTCCATTAATGTTTCCCAGTTACAGTTTGTTAAGTTTGCCGCAAAAAATGTGTCAGCTCAAGCAGGAAACATTTCAAACTAGAAGCACCATCTCCACTAGCACCATTATAAAGATGAATGTAATGAAAAAACAGTAAATAGGGTGAGTTAAAAAATTATTTTCACAAAAAACACCAGATAAAATACGGTTATACATGATTTGTAATGACTCATTAGGTTTATAATGTGTTGTGGAGTGAAATGTTTGTGCTTTCTGGCACTCTCTCAAACACAACAAACAGATTTATGTGTTTATGCAACATTACGATGGACAGACTGTTTGTTAATGCATTTTTTTGTTTAAGTGCAGCGCAACAGTGGGCCTACAATGTGTTTAATGCTACTAATAATAGTATGTTTTCATCATAAAGTACTAAATAGGGTTTACAAAGTGCTTTAGGTGTGCAGGAAATGGACAGTGATACTGTAGCATAAAAAACTGTAAATGTCAACGTTACATTTTTCAGTAGGTATTGTTTTGTGAAACTAAACTACAAAAGCAACCAATTACTGAACTGTTAACCTGGCCAGAAATCTTTACAAGGTTTTTTGTTTTTTAAACAATAAATCTTTAAACAATAATTCAAAAACAATATTTGACAGTATGGCATACAATTAAATTGCAGTAGGTAACATGCCTTCTTTTAGTCTAAATTTAGTTTACATTTAATTAAAACTAAATATTAAACTGCTAATCATGTTATTAATGCACCTTATAATATTGTGATACTGTAATACCATGGCATTTTTTGTAAAGGTTGTCAAACCATGAAAATATCATACCATTACACCCATAGTTGAGACTGCATCCCTACACATTCTGACTTTCTATCTCTTCACACATTGCAGGCCTTGTCTTGTCTATAAGTGATGACATGGTAAAATGGTGTGAAAAAGAAATGCGTTACATATAAAATATAGGTGTTAGAGTGGGAAATGATTGCAGAAGTTGTCTTTTCATGAGTGAGAGTTTATTTAATTAATGCTCTTCACGAAGTGTAGTTCTGCATGATATGGGCAATAACTTAAATGCACCATGTCCATGTGATGCACCATAGCTCTGTTCCAAATCCTAATGAGCTGCCTACTGCCTACATAGGCAGCTGACTTCTAAAGGCCAAAGTGTACTTCGGTGGTCCACGTTGCTGACTGGAAAGCAGTATGCGTGATGTGAATTTCGTAATCAGAACTGTCTGCGTGCACCGTAAGCGTGTGGCCCAGATTCCCTATCTGACACTCACTCGACATTGTGTCAATGTAGTGACACTAGGGGTCACTCTTGGGAGCCCGAGACACCTCTGGTCTTCGATAAAAGGCCAATGAAAATTGGCAGGAGCTGGTATGCAACCATTCATTCAGATTTTCTCTTCAGAGCCGAACGGTGGATGCTCACTGAGCTGAATTCCCACGGCTGTTCATTCACCTCTGCTTGATCTGACGATGCATTTCAGCGGCTTCTCTGGTGCACTGCAGAGAACGCCCCTGGGCACTTCGGCAGAAATAAAAGAGTATATTTCTCTAAAAGATTATATTTCTCTAAAAGAGCAGCACACACGGAATGTCTTTTTAAAGACGCATCTTTTTAAAGATGCCTTTCCGTTTGTGTGATATTCCTGGTTGCGCTCGTTATCTCTCGCCCTCTGATGGCTACGATCACTGTCTTTCGTGTCTGGGCGCTGCTCACACAGAGACAGCGTTCGTGGATGGGTCATGTACTCATTGCGAGAACATGTCCATGGCAATGATGCAGTCACGGCTTACTTTCATAAGAAAGCAAGCCACCCCAGAGGCTCCCCGCCTCGGTCCTTCTACCCATGGGTATGAGGCCAGCGCAGCTAGCACTGGGGGCAATTTGGGGACCCCAATGGGACCACCTCCGCCGGGTATCCCCCCACAGATCTCCCATTCCCCAGCATGCTCATCTGCCCTGATCGGGCTTCCGGATGAGTCCGCTGGCTCATCTCACGGCGAGTTCGACCTCTTATTCGGAGCCCGCGAAAATGATGAGCTCTCGAGCGCAGCATCAGAGAGTGGGCTCGTCCAGTCGGATGCGGAAGCCTCAGCTGGGCTCCTCCCTTCGGGTGTGGTCGCCCAGTCACAGGCTGACGCAGAGATGAGGACATGCTTTCCCGGGCAGCTGCGATCGTCGGGCTAGAGTGGAACCCTCCGCTCTCCCCTGAACCCTTGCGGCTCGATGATTTGTTCCTGGGCTCGCGGCGCCGCTCACAGCCATGCCCCGCCCCCGTTCCTTTCTTCCCGGAAGTGCATGAAGAGCTGACAAGGTCGTGGGAGGCACCTTTTACTGCCCAGTCCCGATCTTTCAGCTTCCCCACCCTCACTACCCTCGATGGTGGGGCGGCCAAGGGCTATTCGGCAATCACCCCCGGTGCACCTATGCCTGCAGAGTGCCGCCACCTGGCACGTGTGACCAAAGCTCCCATCCAAGGCCTGTAGGTTTACGTCGTCCCTGACGGCCAAAGCCAACGGTGCCGCTGGACAAGCCACCTCCGCTCTGCACGCCATGGCTCTCCTGAAAGTCCACCAGGCCAAGGCGCTAAAGGAACTGCACGAGGGTAGTTCCACCCCGGGATTGATGCAGGAGCTACGCTCGGCGACCGACCTCGCTCTCCAGGTGACGTCCACCTTGGTGGTCCAGGAGCGCCAACTTTGGCTCAACCTGGTCGAGATGGGAGAGGCCAACAAGGCACGGTTCCTTGCTGCCCCCATTTCCCAGGTTAGCCAGTCCAACAACACCGTCGAGGACTTTGCCCAGCAGTTCTTGGCAGTGAAGCAGCAGACGGAGGTTATCTGGCACATCCTTCCCCGGCGCGGCTCAAGATCCCGCACCCCATCTGCTCGTCGCCAAGGGCTTCCCCCTGCGGTGACTGCACTGGCTCCACCGCAGCCCACCCTGCGGCCTGGCCCCAGCGTGGAGCCCACCGCCGGAAGCAGACGCCACCCGTCTCGCGACTGCCAAGAACCTGTGAAAGGCTTCGAAGCGCCCCTGAGATGGTTGACCCAGGGACGACGAAACCCGCTGCTCTGGAGCTGGTAAGCAGACCACTCCATCCCCCGGTGGAGGGCCGGGAGGAGAATCTTTTGTTACTTTTGCATTTAATTGCGCCACATGCCCACGTGGCTGCAGTACCCAAGAGACAAACAAGAGTGGTTTCCTTGTTCCCTGGATCACATACCCGGTGTGCACGGCCGTCATCACGACCACCATCCACCACTCCATTTTGGCAGGTTTGGCGCTCCAGCGGTGGTCACAAATCCACCCCCGATGTGACAGTCTCCACGGATCACGAGGACAGGCCTCTTCCTCCCCCATCCCAGGCTGTTCCGGGGGTGGTCACAAGGAGCCAGGTAAGTACTTCGATGTCCCTGAACTCAGCACAGCCACGACACAGTGTGGCACCTCAGGCTCCGCCCCACTGTGAGGCCCCACCCGCCGGTACATCCAATGAGATTGTCCCTCCGGCCGAGATGAAGAAGGGGTTTTACAGCCCCTACTTCATTGTACCGAAAAAAAGGCGGTGGGTTGCGGCCAATCTTGGACCTGCAAGTACTGAACCAGGCTTTACACAGACTCCCGTTCAAGATGCTGATGCAGAGACACACTCTAGCAAACGTCCAGCATCAAGATTGGTTCATGGCGGTAGACCTGAAGGACGCGTACTTCCACGTCTCGATTCTACCTCGACACAGACCCTTCCTGCGATTTGCATTCGAGAGTCGGGCGTATCAGTACAAGGTCCTCCCTTTCGGTGTGTCCTTGTCCCCTGGTGTCTTCACGAAGGTCGCAGAGGCAGCCCTTGCCCCACTAAGGGAAGTGGGCATTCGCATCCTCAACTATCTTGATGATTGGCTAATCCTAGCTCACTCTTGGGATGTGTTGTGTGCACACAGGCACCTGGTGCTCTCGCACCTCAGCCGACTAGGGCTTCGGGTCAACTAGGAAAAGAGCAAGCTCCTCCCGGTTCAGAGCATCTCTTTTCTCAGTTTGGAGTTGGACTCAGTCTCGTTGACGGTGCGCCTCACGAACGAGCGCGCACAGTCGGTGCTGACCTCTTTGAAGGCGTTCAGACAGAAAACAGTGGTTCCACTGAAACTCTTTCAGAGACTTCTGGGGCATATGGCATCCTCAGCGGTGGCCACTTTGCTTGGGTTAATGCACATGAGACCGCTTCAGCACTGGCTTCAGACTCGAGTCCCGAGATGGGCATGGCACCGTGGGACACATCGCGTGGCAATCATGCGGATCTGTCACCACCTCTTCAGCCCTTGTACTGACCTCACGATTCTACGGGCAGGCATGCCCCTAGAGCAGGTCTTCAGGTGCGTTGTGGTTATGACAGACGCCTCCAATACGGGCTGGGGCACTGTATGCAACAGGCAAGCAGCCGCCGGCTTATGGACGGGCCTGGGGCTGCATTGGCACATCAACTGCCTCGAGTTGCTGGCAATTCTGCTCGCCCTGCGGAGGTTCCGGCCATTGATCCAGGGCAAGCACGTGTTAGTTCGGACAGACAACATGGCATCGGTAGCATATGTCAACCATCAAGGCGGTCTGCGCTCACGTTGTATGTCACAACTTGCCCGCCGTCACCTCCTCTGGAGTCAGCAGCACCTCAAGTCGCTGCGAGCCACTCATGTCCCGGGCGACCTCAACACTGCAGCAGACGTGCTGTCACGGAAGGTTACCCTCAGGGGAGAGTGGAGACTCCACCCTCAGGTGGTCCAGCTGATCTGGAGTCGATTTGGGCAGGCACATGTAGACCTGTTTGCCTCCCAAGAACCCTCCCACTGCCCGCTCTGGTATGCCCTGACCGAAGCACCTCTCGGTATAGACGCGTTGGCACACAGCTGACCCCCTGGACTTCGCAAATAAGCGTTTCCCCCAGTGAGCCTACTTGCACAGACCCTGTGCAAGGTCAGGGAGGATGAGGAGCAGGTCATTCTGGTAGCACCCTACTGGCCCACCCAGATGTGGTTCTCGGACATCACGCTCCTCGCGACAGACCCCCCCCCCCCCGGGCAAATTCCCCTGAGGAAGGACCTTCTTTCTCAGGGACGGGGCACCGCGGTGTCCTCCACCCCGACTAGACCTGGTGGCCCCAGTCGGTTAATTCCCTTTGGGAGAGGAAGAAAAGGGGATAAGAGGCCACGACTGGGCTAGCCCGTCTCTATCTTTTGGGTAGTCGACTTGTCCCCAAAGGGCCATTTGACACTCATAACAGTGTTGGGGGAGGTTACATGTTGGCCTGGTGCGCTGCTATGAGGCACACAGTGGTCTGCCTGTCACACACCGCAAGTTCACGTAACACAGTTAAGCCAGTTGCAGTGTTTTTGTATAGGGACCCCTAGTGTCACTACATCGACACAATGTCGAGTGAGTGACAGATAGGGAACGTCCTGGTTACTTGCGTAAACTCCATTTCCTGATGGAGGGAACGAGACGTTGTGTCCCTCCCGCCACAATGCTGAACTACCCACTGAAATGGCTGGGACCTTGTCTCGGCTCCTCAGCACAAAACCTGAATGTGTGGTTGCATACCAGCTCCTTTTATACCCGTATGTCCGGGGGAGTGGTATGCAAATACCACTCGGCAATTTTCATTGGCCCTCTATCAAAGACCAGAGGTGTCTTGGGCTCCCAAGAGTGACCCCTAGTGTCACTACATCGACACAACATCTCATTCCCTCCATCAGGGAATGGAGGTTACGCAAGTAACCAGGACGTTTTCTTGACACGAGGACATGTCTGTGCACATCGAAGACGCATGCACCTGCCATTGACTGTAAAAAAAGAGTATCACAAAACAGTCGGAGTCAAAAGAGTATACTTTGAAAGGCTGAGGGCTCGATTTTGTGTGAGGTGATCCAGAACGTGGAAAAAATGTATACCTGAGCTTTAAGTCATCCTAAAGTTTCTCATAAGTGTCAGATTTGGAACACTATATAGACAGTAAAGGAGGTATCTTAGGAGGCAGCATAATTAAGTTGCCTACCTTTTGGAACAGCCTTCTCATTGGTAACACACAAATTTCCAGCATTAATTTTAGTTATAGTCTTTTATTGATGCTTTCCTTGTGTGCATTTCACTGCATTTTCAATAACCCTTTCTCATCTTGTTATAATGTTTTTTTTTTGTTTTTTTTTACCAACAAATAACTTTTTACCCTAGTTGTTATGCCACACTTTCTAATGCATTGAAAACTCACAGAAATAATTATTTAATTAATTTATTTCACCTTTTCTTCTAATTTTTCTAATTAATTTTCACCTCTTTAAAGTTTTTACTTCGTTTATTATTATTATTTTTTTTACATTTACTTCCCACCAAGCAGTTTCCAGATACACCAAATGCAAATTGGGGAGCTGCTAAACATATGTATAAGGTTACTTTTGTACCTCTCTCCAACAGGTTCTTCTCTGTTTTAACCCTTAATTGAAAGTAATTTATCTTACACTCCTTTCATTTTCAATTTAGAGCCTACTTTATGTCCTACTAATGTGGTACATTCTGCTCCATAGATCCCCGTTTATTGGTTCAAAATTCTTCTTTTTTAATTTGTGCCATAAAACTACTCTAAGCTGCTCTAAACTGTGCATATGGCCATACATACATCTTAAATGATAGGTTAAGATTAAAAAGTTAACATCATTGAGTATACAGTGCATCCGCAAAGTATTCACAGCGCTTCACTTTTTCCACATTTTGTTATGTTACAGCCTTATTCCAAAATGGATTAAATTCATTATTTTCCTCAAAATTCTACAAACAATACCCCATAATGACAATGTGAAAGTTTGTTTGAGATCTTTGCAAATTTATTAAAAATAAAAAATGAAAAAAAAAAAAAAAAGAAAATCACATACATAAGTATGTAAGTATTCACAGCCTTTGCTCAATAATTGGTTGAAGCACCTTTGGCACCAATTACAGCCTCAAGTCTTTTTGAGTATGATGCTACAAGCTTGCCACACCTATTTTTGGGCAGTTTCTCCCATTCTTCTTTGCAGGACCTCTCAATCTCCATCAGGTTGGATGGGGAGCGTCGGTGCACAGCCATTTTCAGATCTCTCCAGAGATGTTCAATCGGTTTCAACTCTGGGCTCTGGCTGGGCCACTCAAGGACATTCACGGAGTTGTCCCAGAGCCACTCCTTTGTTATCTTGGCTGTGTGCTTAGGGTCATTGTCCTGTTGGAAGATGAACCGTCGCCCCAGTCTGAGGTCCAGAGTGCTCTGGAGCAGGTTTTCATCAAGGATGTCTCTGTACATTGCTGAATTCATCTTTCCCTCGATCCTGACTTAGTCTCCCAGTTCCTGCCGCTGAAAAACATCCCCACAGCATGATGCTGCCACCACCATGCTTCGCTGTAGGGATGGTATTGGCCAGGTGATGAGCGGTGCCTGGTTTCCTCAAGACATGACGCTTGCCATTCAGGCCAAAAGAGTTCAATCTTTGTTTCTTATGGTCTGAGAGTCCTTCAGGTGCCTTTTGGCAAACTCCAGGCGGGCTGTCATGTGCCTTTTACTGAGGAGTGGCTTCCGTCTGGCCACTCTACCATACAGGCCTGATTGGTGGAGTGCTGCAGAGATGGTTGTTCTTCTGGAAGGTTCTTCTCTCTCCACAGAGAAATGCTTGAGCTCTGTCAGAGTGACCATTAGGTTCTTGGTCACCTCCCTGACTAAGGCCCTTCTCCCCCGATCACTCAGTCTGGCCAGGCGGCCAGCTCTAGGAAGAGTCCTGGTGGTTCCAAACTTCTTCCATTTACGGATGATGGAGGCCACTGTGCTCACTGGGACCTTTAATGCGATACAATCCTGTCTCGGAGGTCTACAGACAATTCCTTGGACTTCATGGCTTGGTTTGTGCTCTGACATGCACTGTTAACTGTGGGACCTTATATAAACTGCTGTGTGTCTTTCCAAATCATGTCCAATCAACTGAATTTACCACAGGTGGACTCCAATCAAGTAGAAACATCTCAAGGATGATCAGTGGAAACAGGATGCACCTGAGCTCAATTTTGAGTGTTATGGCAAAGGCTGTGAATACTTATGTACATGTGATTTTTTTTTTTTTTTTTCATTTTTTATTTTTAATAAATTTGCAAAGATTTCAAATAAACTTCTTTCATGTTGTCATTATGGGGTATTGTTTGTAGAGTTTTGAGAAAAATAATGAATTTAATCCATTTTGGAATAAGGCTGTAACATAACAAAATGTGGAAAAAGTGAAGCGCTGTGAATACTTTCCGGATGCACTGTAACTTGATCTGTTTAAAATAAAGGAGTGTACATAGAACTGAAACCTTGCCTGCCCGAAAATGGCTTGCTCCAAAATTAGTTTCAATGTCACAAAGTGGAATAGAGAAACACAGGATTGTGTTCATTTACACATCAGCAATGCCTATTCTGTGTAAAGAAACATGTAGGAAGTAGGAAGATAAATACTGTTATTCATGTAGGTCTGACTTTTTGTGCCATTTTGTGCACATTTTGTGCAGCACATTTTAGTGTGGATTGCTTTGTGAACCATCATAATGTAATGCAAGCTTTGCACAGATCCTGTTATTGAAGGATGGGGCAGCCACAACTAAATTTGACCTGACAGCAAACCCGCAAGTAAACGTTGTTACTCGTTTTACATGCAAAGAAGTTAGTCAGTCTCAACATAATTTACTGTTCATAGACATGTTAAATATAGTAGCAAAAATGGCTCATTACTTTTCATTACAGTGCTTACAAAGCAGCATTTTCCTTCTTATCCACAAATTTCTGCAATTAATTTAGCCCAAAATGCATAACTTACAATTTTTTTTTTCCTGCCTTGGAAAATGAGTGGATAATGCAGTATAAAACGAAATTCTTTTAAAAATGTCTGCAAAAAAGCTTGACTAATACCATAAGTAGGCCCCAGTAAAAAAAAATAATAATAATTATATATATATATATATATATATATATATATATATATATATATATATATATATATATATATATATATATATGACTTCTTTACAGCTTTGAAAAGCCAACATGAAAGTAATTTTCAGACTTGACTTTGTAGCCTCTTTCTGTTTCCACAGTCTTCTCGCTGTAATATTTAAATAATCACTCTTAAAGCTACAATTACTAACTTGTAATTTTTATAGTGGTGTAATGATTCACTCGTTTTCTTGATGCATCGATTAGTAATCCTGCTGATTCATATGCATAAATCTTGAAATATGATTTTTGAATCAAGAATCATTAGTGTTGTTCAATAATCTATTTAAACTGTTAAAAATCGAATGATTCGTGGTTCAGCAAATCAGTAAACAATATTTTAGAATATATAAATATTAAATTAGTTACATGTGCGATTTAAATGAGACATGCACTGCTTCATTCTCTAGTGCATCCCGGAGCACGCACCCTCACAGCACTCCCTCTCTCCACAGACGCACGCTGCACTCTTCCATCACCCTTCACAGGGGCGCATGCTCTCTGTTCCATCCGTATAACTCTCACTGAAACTTTTTCTGAGCAGCTTTCCGAATCTTTCAAGCACCTTATGTCTGATATCTCCTCCTCACAAACAAATGACATCTCGCAATAGCACTTTTATCGCGAGTCAAATGCGCTCAAACCATTTGATATAGCTGCCAGCTCACTGCGTGGCCACTACATGGTCTCAAATTAAGGGGAGCTTGAGGCAAAAATGCCATTAAAAATAATTAAAATGCTCCCAAAATGTAAAATGTGGAAGCAAAAAATGCCCCTCGTAATGAATTCTTCTATTTTTATATTTGTAACCTATGATATAGTGTTACAAACTGATGTTGATGTAATGTTTTGGGTAAGACGTAATACATTCTTAGACTTAAGAATTTGTATTAATGAATGTCAAATAATCGAAATAAGTGAGTCTGCCTTCACTGCTGTGGGAACGTTAACATGTTTATTGACACAGTATATGCCATCAACCAGATGGCTCTTTTCTCTCTTTTCTCCTCCCTTCCTGACTCCCCTGTAACCTTACGTCTCATTTGCATAACCACTGAGCTTTCAGTAGATCATCCCACATCTCCCCTTCTAGATAATTATATCTTGCTTAACATTCAAGAAGGCAGTGAACTTTGCTTTTCAACAATACTTTAACACTCTGTGATGTTTGTTTTAACTCTAACATAGGGACAATTCTTATCCTCTTATTAAGCCATAAATGTAAAAAACATTTTTTATATTCAGCAACACTTCAACAGAAATATTACTTACAGAAGCAATGTCTCTTGAACTTTTTTCAAAACAATTTCCACATATTTTCCATCAGCCTACAAGTTTACTTATAAAGACTTGTTTGACTTTACTGCAAATTTGGCTTCATAAATTGAGTCTGTTTGGCTCTACCACAGCTCTCCCAGATCTTGTAAGTCTGATTTCATAATTTTGATCTCAGCCGATTTTTCTTTAGCCAAAATCGGCATACGTTGACTGAATTTGAAAACACTGCCTTCAGAGGCTAAAGCGGTAAGTGTTTCAGAGCATATAAACAAGTGTGACATCCATTTATATCCAGGAGAGGTAGCCAGAAGCCAGTCGTAAAAAGAATTGTTTTCAGCTGAACAGGGTGTAAAACAGTGAATAGAAATGCTTATTTTATTGAATCTAGCCCCCAACCAAAACCCAAATCTAACCCTAACCATTAGTAGACACAAAATGCAATGTTAGGGATAAAATGCAGCCACCTTATCACGCTCATGATTGTTTATACAAATGTGATTACTTCCTCGTTTGAATGGGGGTTGAACTGTGGTCTCCCATGCAACTAACGCAACGTGCTACCAGTTGTGCCATGAGGGAAAGACAGTGTCAGTGAGTCGGCATACTGTTGCTGATCCTAGGGTACCGGAACTTTCAGATATAGCATGCCGACTTCCCGTGCGATCATGTTGATCTAGTTCTTGGAGTTGAGGGCAGTTTCGGTGTAGCATTAAGCACTTGTTCGGGTGATGCAGAAAGAGACTGTTCTACAGTTTCTGAAGGCTGCTCCTGCATACTGTTGAAATGATCACCAGTGGGGGATCGCATGGGAATCAAATGGTAGCAATTTCGTCGCACAGTCCCATGAGGCACATCCACTAGGTAAAATCAAGTTGAATTTTCCTGAACCACAGTTCCTGGCACATTTTAATTAGTCACCCAGACTTCACTTCCAAGTGGAAGCTTGTACAAATTCCTGACTCGATGGCAGGTATTGAAATTTCACATGTCAGCCAGTCTCTTTCTACTTTCCCTAGAGCGAACAGCAGCATCATCAGGGGTTGAAGGATGCAACAACTGAGGAAGAACTGGCACTGTCGTGCGAAGCTATCTACGCATTAAGAGCTGGGCAGGGCTGTATCCATTCTGCAAAGGAGTAGATCGGTAGGTAAATAATGCCAGGTAAGGGTCGGATGCCTTTTTCAGCATTGCCTTGATTGTCTGAACAGCACGTTCAGCTTCTCCATTACTCTGGGGAAATTTTGGGCTACCTGTAACATGGAAAAATCCATAGTTTTCTGCTAGCCCCAGAAAATTGTGGCCCATTATCAGTGATCAATGTCTCTGGTATGCCATGACAAGAGAAGATTGTTTTTAGATGAACAATGACATCAGACGATTTGGTGGTGGTCAAGAGTGCAATTTCCATGTACCTTGAGTAGTAATGATATGTTATCCGTCGACCATTAGGAAGAGACAGTCATAGAAGTGGGCAGAGATGTGGAAAGAGGGCAGAATGGTGTTAGTTTGCATTAGGCAATAGGTGATCCTTATTAAAGTACAGGAGAAGGAAATAAGTGATTTTTTTTTTGACAGCACATTTACACTGCTTTGCAGTGTCATGAGAGGTTTAGTTGCTCGGCCTAAAGTCCCTGCAGTTGCGGCACCTGAACAGCACATTTGCTCAGCAGGCTGAGTAGATGACAAACATAATGGATTATGATTGGACACCGCTGATTATGAATTAAGATGTGTAAGCCACAGAGGGAATATTCAAGTATTTAATATCTTGTACTTGAACAGTAGGTGCAATCATGCGATACAGCCTCAGATGCTATTGGTATTGTTATTGGTAGATTTGTCAACAATTTCTTCCGTGTCAGGTTCTTTTTCAGGTTTTCTGTTTCTCTTTTCTCTTCTAGGGTGAAATTCTGCTGCACGTGGATCCAGATCTGTTCCTGTTCTTTCCGTTGGAACCCACAAGTCAAACTCTTCGTGGCTGGAACTTTCTGTGCTGTCATGGTGAGTATTCCATCGTGGTTGTGCTTCCCATTTTGACCTATCCCTCTGACATCCTTTTCTTTCCAGACGAACATCGGCTGTTGCCCGCTTATCAACCAGGTAAGGGCAAGGTAATAGAAGGTTCCGGTGCAGCACTCTTTCCTTTCCAGTTCCATCCAATGGTTCTACTACATACACCGGGCCATCCCCTCCTCTCCTTTCTTTCACCACATATGTTTGTTTTTCCCAGTACACTCGCAGCTTTCCTGGGCCGCCTCTTTCTGGCAAGTTCCTCACCAACACATACTCCAGGACAGAACACCACGCCTTCCGGTTGTAATTCCTCTGCCCCCTTGCAGCAGCCTTCTTCATATTCTTTATTGCAATCTCATATGCTTCTTGCATAGACCTTTTCCATTTTTCAGCATAGTCACCGTGAGTCTGCATATTCTGGACTTGCTTTGTAGGGAGTACCAAATCAATGGGAAGAACTGGCTCTCGGCCAAAAAGGAGAAAGAATGGAGAAAATCCAGTTGACTCATGCACCGTAGAATTATAGGCGTGGACAACTTTGTTAAGATGGTCTGCCCAATTCGACTTTTCTGTCTCCTCTAGCATCTGCAACATCCCCAACAGTGTCCTGTTAAACCTTTCTGCTGGGTTAGCTTGAGGATGGTAGGGGGTGGTACATGAATGCCTAATTCCACAGTAACTTTGCAGCTTTTGAAACAGGTTATTCTTGAATTCCCTCCCCTGGTCATGATGGATCTTTGCAGGGAAACCAAAACGCATAACAAAATCTTCAAAGATCTTCAGGGCTGCTGTCTTTCCAGACTTGTTTCTGGTGGCGTATGCCTGGACAAACTTTGAAAAATGGTCTATGACCACGAGGATATACTCTGCTCCCCCTTTACTTTTTCCAGGTGCAGGTAGTCAGTTTAGATAATCTCCAATGGAGCTGTGGTCTCAGTGCTCTGGATTGGTGTTCTGGTGATCTGATTGGTTTCTTCTGTCTTAGGCATCGACACACTCTTGTGACGTAATGCTCCATCTCTTCTCTCATTCTTGGCCAGAAGAAACATATACGAGCTGCTGCCACCATATGATCAGCGCCCAGGTGAGCCATGTCTTCATGTAAGTACTTGTATATCATACTTTTTAAGTTTTCTGAGACAACTAATTGAGTTCTGGTCATTATTTTCCTTTGCAAGATACCTTCCTCATCAATCTGCAGGTGATGCCATTCTCGCAGGAGTCGTTTTACAGCTCCTTCAGTTTGTCTTTGTGTTTGAAGTAGAGTTGTTTCTGTTTCAGCTCGAGTACTCAGCTGATGACTGGATCACTCAGTTGGGTGTTCCTGATATCCTGAGGTGTTAGCCATTGACTGGTCTTTGATCCACCCTTCAGCTCCTCAGGTAAGACATCTATTTTGCAGGTGATTGCAGATATCCAGTCCACTTCTCCCCATCATTGTGCTTTCAGGGCTTCTCCGATTGATCCCAGAACTTCTGGTTCACATTCCTGAGTACACACTCTGACTGTGACTTCAATGGGCACTGGTCTCCGTGACAAGAAGTCCGCATCTCGATTTGTCGTTCCTGGTCTATACTTCAACGTGAAACGGTAGTCTGCCAGCTCAGAAACCCACCGTTGCCCCTCTGCATTGAGTTTTGCAGTTTTCATGACATATGTCAGCGGGTTATTATCACTGTAGACAGTGAAATGCGGTGCATGAAAGTGCTACAGGTGTTTGCTCGAGCAGGTGGAAATTGATTACGAGTGAATCTCTGGTTACTGTTTCTGATTGTCTGAGGTTGTGATGTTTGAGCAAGACACACCACTTGAGAAGTAAGGCTCTGAATCGCTTCACAGATCACTTTGTCCCGTGCGTCCAGCTTTTCCATCAGGTTGTTAGGCTTTGGAGCTTTCTCTTTCTTCGTACTGACACCTTTATCTTGTTCTGCGTGTGCCTGTTCCTCCTTATTAACTGAGGCTAACTTGGCGATCTTGGGTTGAGTGGTTGAGAACTTGGATTTTCTTTCAAGTTCTAGGCTATATGACATGTTCATTTTCTCCAAAAGCACTTCATCTTGTTCTCCAGGTAAGGTTTTAGATCTGTGTGTATGCTGTCATCATGAAGACCAGTCAGAACTGTCTGCAAAAACTGATTCTGAATTAGTTCATGATTATATCTTAATCCTGTCTTTACGTTTTCAGATGCTGCCAAAATCCTCTGTCTAAGATCCATAGCTCAGACTAAGAACTGAATAGGCATTTCTTTGGGTTCTTGAATTGCACGTGTGAGTGAGTGATACAATCCTGTTGCATCCTTTTCAATAAAATGTGCTCTGAGAATTTGTTTCAAGACAGGCAATGTTAAGTCTGTTCTACACTCCAGGTAGCTTCTCAGACTGACACCTGGGATGATGGCTTGGATAACTGCTTCAACAATTTCTCCCTCATCATAACCTTTTTTAAATGCCCTGTGAATCTGTCTGTCTAGGCTGGTAAAGTTGAATTTATCCCTCTGACCAGGTTCCCCAATTTGCCCAATTATTTTGAGTTCTTTTTTATACACTGAATACATTAGTGGGACATTTTCTTCTGAAACAGATGGATTTAGCATTTTTCTGTTTGTTTTGGCACATTGTGATTCTGTTGCACTGATTCTCACAGATTTTTCTGGTGCAATTCCCTTGCAGCCCCCAGGATGGCGCTCCAAGTCCATTTTTCGCTGTCCCTCATTGCTTGTTTCACGCTCTCCACTGGATGAACTATTAGTTCCCTATCTGTCACTCACTCGAGTGTCGATTGTGTCGTTGTGTCGATGTAGTGACACTAGGGGTCACTCTTAGGAGCCCCAAACACCTCTGCTTTTTGAAAAAAAGCCAATGGGAATTGGCGAGTGGAATTTGCATACCACTCCCCTGGACATATCGGTATAAAAGGAGCTGGTATGCAACCACTCATTCAGATTTTCTCTTCTGAGATGAGCGGTTGCACTCAGTGCACTGAATTCAATTTCTCCCTACCAATCACCTCAAATTGCTGGATTTTACGGCACATTTCAGCGGCTTCTCCCCCTCTGTACCCGTGGAGTGCAGAGAATGCCCCTGGGCACTTCGGCAGTACAACAAAAAGAGTATATTCTAAAAAAGAGTATATTTTCAATTCTAAAAGAGCGGCACACACGGAACGTCTTTTTAAAGATGCCTTTCCGTTTGTGTGTTATTCCTGGTTGTGGTCGTTATCTCTCTGCTTCTGATGGTCACAATCGCTGTCTTACATGTCTGGGTGCTGCCCATGTGGAGACTTTGTTTGTGGATGGGTCTTGTCCTCATTGCAAGAATATGACCATGGCAACGTTGCGGTCGCGGCTTGCCTTCGTAAGAAAGCAAGCCACCCCAGCGGCTCCCCGCCTAGGTCCTTCTAGCTACGGGTATGAGGCCGCGTCGGTTAGCACTGGGGGCAATTTGGGGACTCCAAAGGGACCACCTCCGCCGGTAACCCACCACGGACCTCCCATTCCTCAGCACGCTCGCTTGACCCGGTTGGGCTCTCGGATGAGACCGCCAGCTCGTCTCAGGGCGAGTTCGACCTCTTATTTGGGCCCCGGGAAGACGATGAGCTATCGAGGGCAGCATCGGAGAGCAGGCTCATCCACTCTGATGCGAAGGCTTTGGCTGGGCTTCCCCCTTCGGGTGTTGTCGCCCAGTCTCAGGCCGACGTGGAGATGACGGACATGCTTTCCCGGGCAGCCACGAGCGTTGGGCTAGAGTGGAACCCTCCACTCTCCCCTGAACCCTTGTGGCTTAATGATTGGTTCCTGGGCCCAGAGCGCCGCTCACGGCCGTGCCCCGCACCGGTTTCTTTCTTCCCGGAAGTGCATGAGGAGCTGACAAGATCATGGGGGGCACCTTTTACTACCTGGTCCCGATCTTTCAGCTCCCCCGCTCTCACTACCCTCAATGGTGGGGCGGCCAAGGGGTATTTGGTGATCCCCCAGGTGGATAAGGTGCTCGCAGTGCACTTGTGCCTGCAGAGCGCCACCACCTGGCACGGGCGCCCGAAGCTCCCATCCAGGGCCTGTAGGTTTACATCATCTCTGACGGCTAAGGCCTACGGTGCCGCTGGACAAGCCTCCTCCACCCTGCACGCCATGGCTCTCCTGCAAGTACACCAAGCCTGCACGAGGGTAGTTCTGACCCGGGATTGATGCAGGAACTGTGCTCGGTGACCGACCTCACTCTCCGGGCAACGAAGGTTACGGCATGTCCACCCTGGTGGTCCAAGAACGCCACCTTTGGCTCAACCTGGTCGACATGAGAGAAGCTGACAAGGCACTGTTCTTTGATGCCCCCATCTCTCAGGTTGGCATGTTCGGCGACACTGTCGCAGAGTTTTCCCAGCAGTTCTCGGTGGTGAAGCAGCAGACAGAGGCCATTCAACACATCCTGCCCCGGCGTGGCTCAAGACACCACACCCCATCTGCTCATCACCAAGGGCATCCTCCTGCATCAACAGCACCAGCTCCGCCACAGCCCACCCCCATGGCCCGGTCCCAGCGTGGAGCCCACCGCAGGAAGCAGACGTCACCCATCTCATGCCCGGCCGCCAAGAACCCTAGGAAGGCTTTGAATATCCCTGAGACGTGTGACCCAGGGACGTGGAGACCCGCTTCTACGGAGCTGGTAGACAGACCACTCCATCCCCCAGTGGAGGGCCGGGAGGAGAATCTTTTGTTTCATTTTTTGCAGCATGCCCAAGTGGCTGCGGTACCCAAAACTTCAACAAAAGAGTGGTTTCCTTGTTCTCTGGGTCATCCGGCATCTAGATTGGTTCATGGCGGTAGACCTGAAGGACGTGTACTTCCACGTCTCGGTCTTACCTCAACACAGACCCTTCCTGCAGTTTGCTTTCAAGGGCCGGGCTTTCCAGTACAAGGTCCTCCCCTTCGGCCTGTCCTTGTCCCCTCGCATCTTCACGAAGGTCGCAGAGGTAGCCCTTGCCCCGCTAAGGGAAGTGTGGCATTCGCATCCTCAAATATCTTGATGACTGGCTAATCCTAGCTCACTCTCGGGATGTATTGTGTGCGCACAGGGACCTGGTGCTCACGCACCTCATCCGACTGGGGCTTCGGGTCAGCTGGGAAAAGAGCAAGCTCTCCCCGGTTCAGAGCATCTCTTTTTTCAGCTTGGAGTTGGACTCAGTCTTGATGATGGCGCGCCTCACGAACGAGCATGCACAGTCGGTGCTGAACTGTCTGAAGGCATTCAGACAGAAGACAGTGGCTCCACTGAAACTTTTTCAGAGGCTCCTGGGGCATATGGCATCCACAGCGGTGGCCACACCTCTCGGGTTGATGCATATGAGACCGCTTCAGCACTGGCTTCAGACTCGAGTCCCAAGATGGGCATGGCACCATGGGACACATCGCATGGTCTCCTCCTCTGGAGTCACCAGCGCCTCAAGTCGTTATTAGCCACTCACATCCTGGGCGACCTCAACACCGCAGTGGATGCGCTGTCATGACAGGTTACTCTCAGGGGAGAGTGGAGAATCCACCCCAGGTGGTCCAGCTGATTTGGAGTCGATTCGGTCAAGCACAGGTAGACCTGTTTGCTTCCTGGGAATCCTCCCACTGCCCGCTTTGGTACACCCTGACCGAGGCACCCCTCGGTATAGACGTGCTGGCACACAGCTGGCCCCCGGGATTATGCAAATATGCGTTTCCCCCAGTGAGCCTACTTGCACAGACCCTGTGAAAGGTCAGGGAGAATGAGGAGCAGGTCGTCCTAGTAGCACCCAACTGGCCCAGCCAGACATGGTTCTCGGACCTCACGCTCCTCGCGACAGCACCCCAGCGAATTGTCCTGAGGAAGGACCTTCTTTCTCAGGGATGGGGCACCATCTGGCACCTGTGACCAGACCTCTGGAATCTCCATGTCTGGCCCTTGGAGGGGACGCGGAAGACCTAAGTGGCCTACCACCCGCAGTGGTAGACATGATCACTCAGGCTAGGGATCCCTCTACGAGGCGCCTGTATGCCTTGAAGTTGCATCTGTTCGCTAAGTGGTGTTCTTCCCAATGCGAAGACCCCCAGAGATGCGCAGTCAGTTTGGTGCTTTCCTTCCTGCAGGAGAGGCTGGAGGGGTGATTGTCCCCCTCCACCTTGAAGGTGTATGAAGCCTCCATTTCGGCACATCACGATGCAGTGGATGGTAAGTATTTGGGGAAGCATGACTTGATCATCAGGTTCCTGAGAGGAACTAGGAGGTTGAATCCCTCCAGACCACGCCTCATCCCCTTGTGGGACCTCTCTGTAGTCCTTTGGGGTCTACGGGGAGCTCCTTTTGTGCCTCTGGAGTCAGTTGAGCTTAAGGCACTCTCTTTGAAGACTGCCCTCCTGACTGTGCTCACTTCCATCAAGAGGGTTGGGGACCTGCAGGCATTCTCTGTCAGTGAACCCCTTTTAGGGATCAGGTGGTGAACCAGCAAGTGCTGCCCCAGGAGGAGGCAGACCCAGCCTTGGCGTTGCTGTGTCCAGTGTGTGCTTTACGCATCTATTTGGATCGCACGCAGAGCTTTAGAAGCTCCGAGCAGCTCTTTGTCTGCTTTGGTGGACAGCAGAAAGGAAGCGCTGTCTCCAAACAGAGGATCACCCACTAGGTCATTGACACCATCGTGATGGCATATCACGCTCAGGATGTGACGCACCCTGTGGGGCTAGGAGCCCACTCTACTAGGAGTGTAGCGGCCTCCTGGGCCCTGACCAGTGGCACTTTTTGGTAGACATCTGCAGAGCAGTGGGCTGGGCAACACCCAACACCTTTGCGAGGTTCTATAATCTCTGGGTTGAGCCGGTTTCATCCCGTGTGTTGTCAGGTACAAGCAGGTAAGTTCTGGGACAGCTGGCCGGGTGTACCACTTGCACATAGCGCCTTTCCCCTCCCATGAGGTGAATACGTGTGCTTTTGACTTCCAGTCGTGTTCACAAGCTGTGATCCCTAGATGACTTTCCTCCTTAGCTCTGTGGCAGACAAGTTTGCGGAGAAACTCGCTGCCGGCCCAGTACGTGTGCTAATTAGGCCCTGTACTGAGGTAGGTGCTCCACATGTGCTGTTTCCCTGTAGGTGACCCTATGTGATATCTTCCAGTAAATCGTTTCCCTGATAGGTAGACTGCGTCTTCCTTGGGCAGAGGCCCCTCTGCCTCCGGTCACCATATTTGTAGAAACTCCTCTCCCTCGGGTAGGACCTACCATGGGACTTCTCCACATCACATACTTCCGACAAGACTCGGTAAGACCATGTGATTTATTTACACTCAAAATACCCCCCACCCCCTTTTTTTCTCTGGGCAGGGTGTGGTCTCCATGGTGTCTTCCCCTTGGGAGTGACACCCTCCCATGTAGACATTTATGGCCCCCAGCTGGTTAACAATTTCCACTCTTTTTGGGGAGAAAAAAAGAGGAAAAGAGGCCACGGCTGGGCTTGCCTGTCCCTATTTTTTGGGCAGTCGACTTGTTCCCGAAGGACCGTTCGATGCTCATAAGAGTGTTGGGAGAGGTTATGTGACAGCCTGGTGCGCTGGCTACGAGGCACACAGCGGTCTGCCCGTCTCGCACTGCCAGTACACATAACACAGTTCAGCTAGTTGTGGCATTTTGTATATGGACCCCTAGTGTCACTACATCGACACAACATCGAGTGAGTGACAGATAGGGAACGTCCTGGTTACTTTCGTAACCTCCGTTCCCTGATGGAGGGAACGAGACATTTTGTCCCTCTTGCCACAACACTAAACTACCCGCTGAAATGGCCGGGACCTTGTCTGAATGAGTGGTTGCATACCAGCTCCTTTTATACCCATATGTCCGGGGGAGTGGCATGCAAATTCCACTCGCCAATTCCCATTGGCCTTTTTTCAAAAAGCAGAGGTGTTTGGGGCTCCCAAGAGTGACCCCTAGTGTCACTACATCGACACAACATCTCGTTCCCTCCATCAGGGAATGGAGGTTTCAAAAGTAACCAGGACGTTTCCTCTTCATCATAATTTCTCAAACTGTCAATTTTCTCCTTTGTATCTAACAATATAGATAGTCCTTCATCTTCAAGTAAAACAACATCATCTCCCTCTAAATGCTGCAGAATGCATCTCCTTAACGCGCAGGCGTATGTGCTTCCCCCTCCCTCACATTTAGCTTGAGTGATTCACACAGATTTCTCAGCTGTGAAGTGGATAACTTGAGTAATTTACTCTCAATTTCATCCAGTGTAGCTTCCCACACAGGCAACAATATGACCACTCACTGAACAAACTCATGTAACTCCCGTTTGCAGTTATTTTTTCTGCTTTTTCACAGTTCTCTCCCTCTCTGTGACTCGGGGCTCGGTTCACCGCTCGCTGGCCACTCTGTTGCCCGCACTTGCTGCTTTCTTCCTTCCGAAATCCATCACAACTGGGTGGAAACACCCATTTTATGTTGCCCCCTCGGACAATGACCACGACAAGCTTTTGACAAGTAGATTTATTTGCCCCAGTTATTTTCTCTTTTGTTTTCTGCAACAGATTCGGGGCGGAAAACATCAACACTCACAACTTGCATTAACTCCGTTTATTCTCTATATTTTTACTCTCTAGTCTTACTTCTTACAGCGCCCCCCACAGTATATATTTTCTTAGGTTTGCCATATATTATCCTCTTAATATATTAGTGCCAATTATCTAAAATATACATAAAGACATGAAACAAATTTAAAAACAATTCTTTGAGGTCATTACAGTATGTTGGTATGAATTTGTTTCTGCATTACACAAGCGGTATGTCTTTCAAAGCGTATAATGCTTGTCGTGCGTGAGTGACCCTAGATGATACATACCGATTTATGCAAATCGAATGTACGAATAAACTGACTAACTAAAAGCAAAAATGACAGACAGGAGTATGCTGACCATGCAAATAAAGTCATCATATCCACAGGATCTTATGGCATAACTGGTTGCTTAAAATTTCAAAGCATGCAAAATACAGCCTTATGTCCAATTACTGCATGCCTGCTGATTTCATTTTTAATGATACACTGAAACAATTTGTGGAAGGAAGCTTCCATGATGGTCAGTCTGATATTACCATGAGAGGGTCCGAACAGTATATCTCTGGAAGATGCCTAGCAAGGGTTTCTGCAAGGGAAGACTCTAGACCGACACTGAAAAGGTAGAATAGAAGCTGCATCTAAAACACTGGTTCTCAACCAGGGGTGGGGACCCACTTAGGGGCCTCGGCACACTTCCAAGGGGCCTCAAGATCTTTACAATTATTTAGATAAGGAAGATTATTATGATTTAAATATTTATTACATTATATACTTTATGAAAATGTTCAAATAAAAATAATACTCCCTTCAACATCTTGCTTTTAATGAAGAATGTACAGTTCTAAATGTACTGGAGTTCAAATTATGATGATTAATATTTTTTATCTATTGTCGATAGTGTTTTTTTTTTACTTGAAAATAGCTTTGTCATCATTACAGTAGAAATTGAGGAATATCTTATAATAATGAAAAATATCCTACATAGAAGGCCTTCAAATATTTTCTCTGACAGGTGGGGGGCTTTGAAGCCAAAGGGTGGAGAACCAATGATCAAAATGCATTAAGGTACATTTTCAAAAAGATTAATGGTATTCAGTGGGCATGCATGCATTTATACATCAGTTATGTTGAAACAACTGAGATGGCCTATTTAGTTTAAAATATGAAATCAAATATGCTTATATGACAAGTTTAAAGCTGCTCTGAAACTGCCATTATTATGCAACCAGAGTACAAAACTTACACCGAGGCTCAGTTTGTAGAGTAGGGAGATATATGCAGAGTTCAGAATGGCACACCACCCCCACTACCTCCGCCGCATGTGTCAATGGCAGAAATAGCATGAGAAGTACAATAGTATGCAATTCCAAACCCAGCCCTAGTCTGGTTTCAATGTGGCACTGCATTCAAACTAGACAGATAACTGTCTGCTGAAATACTATACCAAAGCGTTTAAAACAAATGATTAAAAGCAATTCTGTTCACTTGAAACTGATTGAGCAGGTACAGAGCAGGCTTAACACAGATATGTAAAGATACTTTTAAAAGCTTTAATTCTCTTCTAGAAAAACAAATATGAAATTGATCTCGTTACCTGCTAAAATCTCCTACGAAGGATGGTGGTATGATGCTGCAGAAGGAATCATACAGCTCTAGATAAAGGATTTGCTGCTGCCAAAAGAACGGTGTGACATCACGATCAGCCAAAGGACCCCAGCGGTCCCTGCAGGTGATGCCGGAGATCTTTTATATACTCTTGACGACAAATCTGAAGAAAAATCTTGATCTGCTCTCCAGCGTAGCTCCCATAGTTGACGGAAGACTGCTGCGTTAGCTGAATTAGTAGGCTTCCTTTATAAGTGCTCCGGTGATAGCTGCCTGTGATAACATTCTAAAATAATGCTCTAAAATAATGCTGTCGTGCTCATCTATGAGGTCTTTCAATAACATAATCGCTTCCATGATCGGGTCGTCAGCTGCAGTTTATATGTTGCATTTAGCGGCAGCGTGGGTAGATCGGCACCACCGTTGAAACGTTAACACTCGGCCTATTAGGCTCGGGCATGCCCGGGAGATTACATTTCCTTCGGTGTGTTTGCAGATAGGGATTCTAAGAACTCGTAAGATACTTGATCAGCTCCCCGATCTTCTAGGAATAATTGACTTTATGGTCTGAAGCTTGATATGAGGCATGAAGATGGGAAAACAAGGAGAAATAGCAAAAATTATGACTGCAGGAGTCTTCAGAAACACTGCGTGTTACCATGCTGCTACGGCCGTGCCGCTACAATGCATAGGCGGGTTATATAATTTGATGAGTGAAAAAAGAGGTTCTGATTGGTTAACGTAGCAAGGTGTGCCAGGGTGACCTATCAGACTGCGCCACAGAGTTTCCTAACTGAACTTAATTTGTCATTTATTTGAAGTCCCAGCCACCACACTGATTGGCATGCATGCTCCCTGCACTTTGTCACTTCCTGTTGTCCTTCGTGAAGTTTGGCAAGAACATAATTTCTCAATGCTGATGGTATGATGAGCCTATTGACCTTCAAAAGCAAGCCATCTTGCACTGTGAGAAAGGCACGCTCTGCCCAATACAACTTCAGAGGACCTTCACACCTGGCCTGGGCTGGCCAAACTTTTGCACACATGGACATGATCTTGAGCATATACTGTCAGTTCTCAAGTGTTCTTTCAAAATTTCCATGTATGGAGTGTTGAAGGGGAGGTTATTTATTATCGAGTCCATACAGACTTTCGTGCTCTCCATCAACTCTGTGTCATTTGGATCCACTTTTGTATTGAGAGGAGCACTCGATATGGTAACAGCGGTTTCACTGGTTTTCCCCTGGCACATGGGCTATTGAATATCAGAATCAGAATGAGCTTTAATGTCAGGTGTGCTTACTCACTCAAGGAAATATTTTTTTTTTTTTTTTTTGGTGATAGGAGAAACAAGCAAGTGCACACAGAACATTACAGTAAGACACAGAATATTTAACAAGGTAAGAGTATAAATAGACATACAAAACAAATAGGACATATAAAATAGAATAGTGTATGTACATGTGCAAGTGGTAATACATGTGCAAGACAGGGGAATGGACAGTTTTTTAATTAAATATGAGTGAATTTACAAATGTACATGACATATTTATACATTATTGTACTATGGGAGTCCTGAAGGCAGTTTAATTGTTCATGTGGTAAATGGCCTGAAGGTAAAAACTGTTCTTGTGCCTGGATGTCCTGGCGCTCAGTACTCTGTAGTGCTGGCCTGAGGGCAACATTTCAAAGTGGAAGTGGGCAGGGTGTGTGGAGTACAGAGTGATTCTACCTGCACATTTCCTCACTCTGGAGATGAATAGGTCTTGGAGGGTGGGCAGGGGGGCACAAATAATCCTCTCAGCAGTGCTGACTCTCTGTTGTAGTCTCCTTCTGTCTGATTTGGTGGCTGAACCAAACCAGACAGTTATAGATGTACACAGGACAGACTCAATGATGGCTGAGTAGAACTGAGTCAGCAGCTCCAGAGGTAAGTTGAACTTCCTCAGCTGGCAGGAAGTACAACCTCTGCTGAGCCTTCTTCACAAAGTCTATGTGGGTGTCCCACTTCAGGTGCTGAGAGATGGTAGAGCCCAGGAACCTGAATGGGTGATTGAGTGAGGGGGGATTTCTCCTGAAGTCCACTATCATCTCCAGTGTTTGAGCGTGTTCAGCTCAAGGTTGTTGTGACCACACCAGACAGCCAGTTATTCAGCCTCCTGTCTGTATGCATACTCATCACCGTCGCGGATGAGGCCAATGACCGTGGTATCGTCTGAAAACTTCAGGAGCTTGACAGAGGGGTCCTTTGCAGTGCAGTCATTCGTGTAAAGGGAGAAGAGCAGTGGAGAGAGAACACATCCCTGAGGAGCACCAGTGCTAATAGTGTGGGTCCCTGATGTGATTTTCTCTCTTTTTCCTCCCTTCCTAACTCCCCTGTAACCTTACATCTCATTTGCATAACCAATAAGCTTTCAGTAGATCACCCCACAAATAATTGATTAAATGTACATTTTTACATTAACGGATAAGACACAGTTTTAAATTGTTAGAAAAATTTAATCCCTCATAAAGGAAAAAATTCCACTAAAAATCAAATAGAGGGGGCAAATATTGACCATACTTGTAGAAGTTCATTTCTGACACTGGGTCACTACTGAAATAAAGTGATTTAATTGTGAGGAAACTTATTAAGTCATTATTTTCTATAAAATAAAATAATGCCATTTTACTGGTATCATTGTTTAGTTGGGGACTTGGTGTGCAGAAATCATTTAAATTGAAGTCATCAATATGATTGCTTTTCTCTTTTCTTTGAAACTGAATGTAGACAGATGATGTTACTTTAATGTTGTAATATTTGGATTAGTTTAATGATTCAGCATCCCCACTGTCATAGAAAACCTGGAAATATCAGGGAATTTTACAACTGTGATTTCAAGGCCTGGAAAAGTAAGGCAAATTAAAAAAAAATACTTTTATAGTGAAATATGGAATATGGAATACTTTTCTAGCTATGTTCAGCTCTGAAATATTTTATTGGCACATTGTACTCTTGTACTATTATTGCATTCCAAGTAGTCTGTATGTACACTACATCTATTTAATGTGTTTTAATGTGTGTTTACATTTGGTGGAATAAACAATGTTATGTAGTTTGTCTTTCTTTTTCTTATTTAAGACACGTTAGGGGAAGTATTTAAAGAATACTATAAATGCATTTTTTTTTTAAATGCAGAACTGAATCGTTAATCGAATCGAATTTCATTGTGAATCAACTCGAATCCTTTTGAATTTGCAAAAATCATTCTTAAAATGAATCGAAAACCTATGAATCGAATCGCTTTCAACCCAAAGATTCACACCCCTAAATTTTTATATATAAAAATGTGCAAATTAAAAAGACATTAACTATTTTCAGTGAATCCATCTACAATCCCCCAATTTCACTATTTTTAATAAAGGAAAACAATTACTTTACATTGTGCCGCTGAAGTCGCTGATTCTGAGTGCCACTGATGTCCTCACATAGGGAGGCCTTTGATTCACAGCTTTGTATTCAGGGGGTGTTTGCACAAAAGTACAGCACGAAAGATCTGTATCATTGCATGAGGAGTTGCACCTTATGCAAGCAGGAAATCAATGACAAATGACTTCCAGGACTGACCTTTTTTTTTTCTTTTTTGGCTGGAACAAAGCCACAAACCCAGCCGAGACAAAGAACAACAGGTTAACAATTATCAACCTCTTGTTCTAAGATGTTACATTAATGGCTGAAAATAGCTGTCTGAAACTAAATAGCTGAATCAATTTCTGACCATTTACTGTAGGTTAAATGAGGTCAGATAAAACAGATGGAGCACTGAAGAAGGGCCATACTATATCAGTAGCAAGAGTGTCCATACAGTATAACAGTTGGTTGCAGTTGGTAGACTGGTTGACAGGTCTAATGGGTCCATACCTAGCCACCAGTATGCTGTAGCTTTCTGAGATGTAACTTAATAGGATTCAAGCTGGATGAGTTTAGGTTGTAAGTCTCTTAGAACCGCAACATGACGTTTACCACAGTTGAGAAACTCTTGTTCTGCAGTGAGAGCTTTTATTCATTTATTTATTATTTTTTTGGATGCAAAGAATGGTCCCTAAATGAGGCTTTGACTTGTTTAGCCATAACAGTAGACATCAGCTAATTCCACCATCTCATTCTCAAGGTCTTGACATTAGCAATGTCTCAAACGACCACCTGCTTCTCATGGCAGCACTGCCCCATTCTTTGATTGCTGCCCTAGAGAGGCCATGAGAGAAGAAGGCCACCACAGAGTGTTCTGCTGGCAGTGTATGATGATCTGCACCTGAACTCAATGGGACCTTGTCACTACTGCCATAAATTGCAGGTACTGCGCACTGAGCTGAGCTGCCAGATCTGTGTTCCAGATTTGATAACAATAAGAGCATCTGTTCAGGATGCCAGTGGCACCATACCCCTTACTCTGCTGGTCTAAGGATGCTGAGTTGCTACAGAAGCCCCCACACCTCGCCTCATACAGGGATATGTTTTCCAAAAGCATCGTTAGTGAACTATGGTCGCAAGTTTCGTCGTTACCAACATAGTTCAACAATTTTTTGTTTCTTGAAACTGTAGTTCCAACAAACATTCATAAACAGCATCACAGAGTTGAGTGGTTTGAGCTACAACTCTTTACCTGTGGTCAGAAGCATAGTTTCTTTGTTAGTTTGCTGTGTGGACATCATCTGACTTCACTGAGGCTTCTGTATCTTTCATTCCATATCTTTCATTCTGTCAAGATTTTGCCACATTTAAATTAATTTAAGGAAATGACTTCTTCATTACTTATTTTAAACATCATGTAAAAGCGAATGTAGCCATTTCAGGGATTAAAGACTGTTAAGAGAAAGCACTTTTACACACTTTCTTTCAGAGAATACAGCTTTTATGTGTTTAAGTGGCGTTTATATGTTTTTGAAGTGTGCATATGTGCTCAGGTACGACAGGGGAACCTGAATCTGATGCAGAGGGAAACCCCACTATTGCAGCACAATACAAGTGTCACACAGTGCATGTGCATTTTTTTATCCCCATCTAATATTTATGTTCACTTTTAATTACAAAAAAAAAAAAAATGTCTCAGAGGCCTGACGCCACACAAAATGTCTGTCTTCGCTCACACTGCCACAGTCTGAACCAAAGAACAACTGAGGTGTTTGTGTAGCAAGAATTCCCAAGCTCATGGGTTATATAAGTTCAGTTGTACATACAGAGACAACATGCAACCTTTTCTTTACGATTGTTGAATGCATTATTTCACAGCCTGAGGTGTGTGACGTAAAAACAATAGTTTTCTTTTAACTTCTTGCAGCTCTTTGTGCATTCACCACTGCCAAAGCCGTAGGTGTCAGTTGTCACAGTTGTAAGCCAGGCAGGATCAAACTGGCCAAGAGCAGGACAAAAAGCTTTATTATTGAGTACATGCATGATGTGCAGTGTCAGTTCAGAAAAAAATTCTACTTTCCTCAGTAGATCACACAGTGGTGTGATTTTTTTTTTTCTTTTTTTTTTTCTCTGTTGTATTTCAAAAGAATTACTCTGTGCAAAAGACTGGTTTGCTCTAATAGCCCCCAAGGGATAGGCTCTGTTAAGAAATTCATTGATCCAGGTGCTTGTATATTCCATAATTAATTCAGTTAAGCTCTACAAGCACAAACATGAAATCACACCACAGTGAGGTACAGCAGAGAGATTGATCTAATGCATGTGAATTATAAACAATCTGCGCAAATTTTGCATATCTTATTCTGTATCATGTGGTCCCTAGCAGCTAAAATTGTGTGTATTTTATGTAGGTTATTCTGACACCACTGATTATTTCTAGGCTTACTGAGAGGCCTTATGTGAATCAGGAACCTTCTCTGACTTTGTAATGAGACAAGAGCAGCATCAATGTGTCATATGCAGAGAGAGCACCAAAAATAAATGTATTTTTCCTGACGCTCAGCAGACTAGCTAATCAATTCAAAGGACCACTGTTGATTCTCTGCTGAGCAAGGATGATGTGATTGATTTCAAGCTTATTATGTGTACAACAGAAGGGCTGATCCATGAACAGTAATACATGAGCCAAAGAGAATTACTATATTATTACAGTTCAGTTGTTTTGTGTCATTAATCAGTCAGCCATATAGTCATTAGCACATGGTTATAAATATAATAAGGCCCAGTTCTTGACATGGTCCTCTCTGATTGCATAATTAATACACAACTCCCCAGATGAATTAATGTGACGGGATTATTTAATAATTCAGACAGAAATTAGGTTTCTGGCATTTAAAGATGTAAAGAGAGGAAACTGAAAACTTTTTAAGCTCAAACAAGACTTTACTCACCCTCTTTTTGTTCCAAACCCATATGGCTTACTTCTGTGTAACACAAAAGATGTTAGGTGGTATGTCTCAGTCACTATTCACTTTCATTGCATCTTTCCATCATTTTGTATTCCACAGAAGAAAGAAAGTCAAATGGGTTTGGAACAATGTGATGGTGAGTAAATGTTCTTTGGGTGAACTATCCCCTTAAAGTAGGCCATGTGTTTTGTGCTTGATTGCAGTGAGACAGAAAAGCACACTTTTCAGAATGCTTTTGGAGTCCAAAATAAATTAAGAGAAAAAACTCAATAAAAAGGAAACAAAGTCTATGCAGCTATATCTGATGGTGCTCAATCTCAAAGCAGTGAAAAGCTAGATTAATATGGTAAAGGTATCTGAAATGGTGTTAGCTGATGGTGATGGTCTCCATTCTAAGCAGGCATTAATAAGCATTCAATGGAGATTTATGTCAAGGGGGAAGGGCCTCCCACTCCTTACTCTTTGTAGAGAAATTATACAAGTCAAAGAAGGTCAGGGAATGGTCATGATTCTAATGTTTGAAAAATATGACCTAAAGAGAAGAAGCATCTCACTGACAAACATATACAGTAGCCATTTCTTGAGATTGCCCATTGATTTCTATACTGAGATTCCCTACTTTCATTGGATAGTTTAGAAACACCCATCCTAGTTTGAAAATGCAGGTGGCACATAAACGCTCACACCGACAATAAACACTGAAGGAACTTGAGGAAGAAATCCCAAAACAGTAGTGAGACAATGCCTTATAAACTAAAAAAAAAAAAAAATTCCTCATATGGGTTCTCTTAACATGTAAATGATATTGCTGCATTGCTGCCTAGCATCCCCTTAAAAACTCTGATCTTATGTGTCTTGTCTTAATGTATTCCATATTGCTGCAATTATTGCCTTTGCATTTAATCTAACGTGAGTTCTCTAATATGACATATATCGTGGCATATTTGCCTTTGTATCACCTTTTTAATAAACAACTTTAATGATCAGAAGTGTTTTTCTTCACCAAATAAATTTTTAATCATATTACTACTATTGCTGTGACTTGCAGTGTGCTGTATACATGTCTTTGTATCAAAATGCCTTTGTAAACTAAAAATGTGGTGGTGTCTTGGTCTCCACAAAATCGTGCAATGTGAAGAAACATTCAGTATTGTTCAAATTGACAACATCTGTTACAACAGCCATTTTATGTGTGTGCATTTTGCAGTGAATTTATACATATGCACTTATCACAAGATAAAGAGAATGCCTGGCAGTGGCATGTTGTCAGGTGTGCGGATAGAACCAAATCGCAGGCAGTGTGAATCCAAACAGTCTTTATTATGTAGCCAAGTGGAGAAATTTCATGAAATTTAACTCTTATCATAAATTGGACGTGGCCCCTTTAAGAACCAGAGTTTTGCAACACCTGCTTTCTGACACTCTCTCATGTTAGAAACATGAGAACATGCACTGGGAAGGAGATCTCCTTGTTTTGTTCATTGGTTGATCATTATTTGGGTAATTATAAAAGTTTACACAAAATGCTGATAAATTACATTAAATATGTGTTCAGGAGAGTTGTATGTTAAAATTGATTGTTTATTATGGATCATTTCTGAAGGATGCATATGGAATAAATGTGTGGAGTTTGACCACATTTTGCATACATGTGAGAACTGGGTAAATTTAGTATTAATCAGATCTTATTTAAAGGGGCATTCAGTAGTTCTCTAGCTAGCGTTAGCATTGCTCTTCTTCGTGTACTTTAAGTACCGATGTTACAGTGGTGTTAGATTCTATACTGCCATCTTTTGACATGGATCAGCATGATCATCTCTGCTGCCCCCGTCAGCTTTGGAATATCATTTGCATCTGGAAAATGTTGGAGTTTGAGGTAATTTCTAAAGTTATTTATTACTCCTATAATATAAATGCTTTGCCTAAAAACAAATGTCAGAAATCAAGTGAACATGTTTCTACTGTGAAGGATAGATTAATGTCCATCATATCAATAATCTTTGGAGACTGTCTATGTTTCATGTTATTTCTAAAGACAGTTATTACCTTTATTAGTGAACTGCTTAGTGTAAAATAAACCTCAATTATCTAGCAATACAGAATGTCATGGTAAAGGAAAGATTAGAATTGTTTTTGATCAAATTTAGCATGTCCATGAATACTGTATTTGAAGAACTTGTTTTATTTCCAGGCAACCAACATCATGGTTTACACAAAATCCACAACAGTCGCTGTGCCAAGCTACTTTGCACTAAACGAATGAAGACATAGATGCCTTACCGTTACCGTTTTTTGCCTTTCTGTCTTCTTGCTTGAAGCAAGTTGTTTCAGACCTTTTTTTTGCTTCTTCAGCAGTACAGCTACTGGATCTCCAGTTGTCTCAGCTGCTAAAGCACAATAAATAAATATGTTCCATTGTGTTCTGTCACCATGACAAATTCCTTGTGTGTGCAAGTATACTTGACAATAAAGCTCATTCTGATTATTTTCGCTCTTCGCGTCACCAAACAACAATGTTCTAAGCATAGCCAAGCGTATCTATCTACACAGGCGGCAGCCAATGAGCGCGAGGATTCTCTTCTTCGACGTTTAGTGAAACACCGCGGGTCATGCGATTTCAACTTGGTGGAAAACATTTAAGGGGGTGACCCACACCATGTAGAATAAAACACTTTTTATAGAAAACTATTATGAGTACAGTCTTCATTTCATGTGAGTGTACACCATTCAGATCAAACTTCTCAAAAACACAGTTAATTTGTTAATGTGTAAAACTTTTTAAATTGTTTATTTACAACCCACCAGCTACAATTAAAAAAAGAAGACATTAAGCATTGTCATGCAATTATCCAAGTAAAAAAGTTACTTGTCCAGAGAGAAAAAAAGGACATGTATTGGTTACATGCTCAAGTCAGAACATGTCAAAGTTTCTGTTGTATGTTTTCTAAAATTACAACAGATGACCAACCTAATAGGCTACTGTAGTGGAGTGGGGGGTAGAGGACAGAGCTGTAGCACCAGCAGAGAGGGGAGAATGCTACTGATGCTAATATTTTAGGGAAAACCAGTAGAAAAGCTGACTACACCACCCTGTAATTAATAGGGAAATACTAACCCAATCAAAAATAGAAAGGGCATACAGGTTCATGGTTCCAAAACAAAAGGGCAAGAGGTGTGGATACCAAAGTACAAAAATAATTCTTTATTTTGAGATACATGTATCAGAAGGGCACTGGACACTCAATCATTTAAAAGTGTATTAAAATTATGAGCACATGCAATCTGCTGCTTGGTTCGCAATAGGCTTTACACACAAAAGAAAGACAAATCTTTGCTTGTGCAACACAGAGGGCTGAGGCTTACAAGAAGCAGGTAGGCTAGCCAAGCGCAGCGATCCCCCTATAAAAAGACACTTCACCCAAAGGTGTACACTCACTCACACAAAACACACTGGTGAATCAGCATGTGACAAGGGCACCACCACCATTTTGCTGGGAATGGCTAGCCCCCTACACTGAGGCCCTCAGCTCCTGAGAAAAGACAAGAGAAAATTAGCTAAATAAAAGGATCATAATAAACTAACAAAACCAAGACAAAAACTCTGGACACAGAGCTAACTAACTCAAACAAGGGTTTTAACCTACACAAAACAAAAAAGTGTGAAGAGCAGGGGAGAGAGAGGCTGATAACAAATCACCCTGCTACAATCAACTTCACATAAATAATAACAAAAATGAACATCAGAATAAAATGATGACAACATCATTGGCTCAAGACATACAGACACGTCTCTGAGTCCCAAAACCGAGTTTTAAATGGAAACATACCAAAACAGAACCAAAACAAAAAGCAAAACAAAAAACTAAACAAAACAGCAGCGTTGGAAGTTCAGCCCTGCAGCTTCAGTGCAGACAGATGCACTATGGTGAGCAGTTTATTTCACCTAAAAAGGACAAACAATTACAAAAAGCAAAAAAAAAAAAAAAAAAAAAAAAAACATTAAACCACACACATTTTAAAATTGCCATTGTATATAACAATTTGACGTACTATTAAAATATATAATGCATAAAAGGTAAAGTCACCATTAGGGTCGCGCAGTATACCAGTACTAACAAAATATCACGAAACCAAAAAATGTAAAATGGTACGATATCATCTTGTTAATTTCGATACCATATTAAAGTATGCTGTCATTAGAAAAATGTAATGTAATGTGAGAGTTTTGAGATTAAATCAAAGACCATTTGAAAATAATAATACAAAAGTCTCTATATGGCCAAGTGTGATCATTAAACAGCAGAAGGATGTAATTTAATGAAATAATATACACTCATGTGCTGCGTGCCACAGTATGAATAAGAGGCACCTTTCTGCCCCGTCATCTCCTTCACACACACACACACACACACACAGACACACACACCTGAACACACACACACAGGCACGCACACCAACACATACACAATCGCAACACACACTACTAATGCTTGATTTTCATGCAGTGTGTCCAGTAGTATCCATCTGCAGAGCCACGGATCAGTGTGTTGTGTGTATAAACGGCTGTGAACTCTCAAATGAACTCTTTCTCCATTGCAGCTCAGAGATTTCAGCTCGCGAGTCGCGGGATTATTGTTACTCATAGTAACAATAATATAATATTAAATGGTTATATTATTATTATTATCTGTAAGCAATATCACATAAGCAAATGTACTGAATATCAGCATGCCTCAGGTAATCAGATTGTTTTCATTTAATGTTTTCAATGTTTTCGATACCAAAAGACAACGCGCAAACAATGTGTGAAAAATCACCATGTAAACAACACATAGATGACGGGCAAACAATGCGCAAACAACACGTTGACAACATGCAAACAACACGTTAACAACGTGTGATCTCAGATGTCAATTTCACATACTTCTGAGTCATTTGGCAACTTGTCCAGTTTGAACGGATGAGTGTCATAAATTCCCATTGGCTGCTGAGAACTAGGATTAAACTATTTCTGTAAGCCTAGGTGGGTTGCCTACCCACTCATAGACTCTATGCTACCTCTATTTAACATACTAAGGATCCTCTTGTTTCTTTGTCCTTTTCTTCCTTTTTTGTGTAGCCTGCGATACAAGAATAACTCTCATGTGTTTATTGAACACACTACAACCACCTGTCGTGCACTCTAACGCTGTGTCTCCAAGTCCCCCTCCATTACCTGGCAACACTGGACCTCACAGTTAACATCCAACCACAATCTAACATATACATGTCATGTCACCATATCTCCCCTCTTAAGATTTGTTCTTCTTTTCCCCACTTTTTAAGCTGAAACATTCAATTACAGACATATCTCTTAACCTCTTGTTCATGGATGTCTGCAGCAATCTTTTGCCATGGACCTTCAGGAAGGAGAGTGATAATCAATGGCTCTTTCTTTTGTGTAGGTTTATTGATTTGGCAAAATTCACATGACTCCACAGTTTTTGTGATATCTTTTCCAATACCTGGCCAGACATGTTTGCTCTTTCTCTGCACTTGGTAATACCTTGATGACCTGTGTGAAGTTGCAGCAGCACTTCCTGTCTTTGTGAAGTAGTAATCAAATCACTATCCTCTCCTCATACAGCAAAAGTCCATCCACTTCAGAGAGTTGCACTCTGACAGTGTGGTATCCATGCAACGTTTGTGGCAACTGAGATAATTGATTCGGTCATCCATTGCGAATGTAGTTACACACACTCTGGAGATTTGTGTCTTGTGTAGCTTGTCTTATGGCATTTAGTCTGTCCTCGCTCACAGGCGTATTTGACAACACTGCTTGCACAATCACTGTGACATCTCGTTCTGAGTCAGACTCGCTATCGGTCAATGGATTTCTCGACAATGTGTCTGCCACGACCAGTTCTTTACCTGGCACATGCACAGCTTTGACATTAAACCTCATCAAACACATCAGTAAGTGTTGACACCTTGGGGGAGCTTTGTCAATGTCATTTGTGTTTATCAAAGGCACTAATGGTTTGTGATCAGTCTGTAGCTCTAACTTGTCCATACCTTGCAAGTACCTTGAAAACACTCCTGCTAGGCACTCAGTCAAGGTCTCAGTCAAGGTCCTAGAACAGAAAGCAACAGGACGTAGTCCATTCTCCTGCTCCTGCAGAAGAGCGGCACCTAATCCATAACTGCTGGCATCAGCACTGACCACTGTAGCCTTCTTAGCGCTGTAGAATGCTAAGGCTGGTGCTGTACTCAGCATACTCTTTACCTTGGCGAATGCCTGAGTTTGTGCCTCACCCCAAGTCCATTCTGTATCACTCTTTAACACTCACTGATAGTCTTTAGAACTGCTCTCAGGTTACAATCATGCTCCTCTTTGTCTTTGCCGTACACCAGTATATCATCAATCTCGGCTACTTGGTGGTGTTTCAGAAGAGTGCTCATTTCTCTCTGAAATATTTCTGGTGCCGAAGTGATCACGAAGGGAAGTCCACAGAAACAGAAACGACCCACTGGCATGATAAACGTGGTAAGTTTCCTGCAGCTGGCATCTAGCAGTATCTGCCAAAACCCACTGGACGCATCTAATGTGGAGAATACGCATGCACCAGACAGTTGCGGTGCAATGTCCTTGAGAGTAGGCAGTATAAATCTCTCACGCTTCACTGCTTCATTTAGTTTCTTGAGATCAACACAGATCCTCACTTTTCCATTCTTTTTGATCAGAGGTACCATAGGAGCACACCAGTCTGTTGCTTCAGTGACCTCTTCAATAATCCCTAATTTTAGCATATTTTGCAGCTCCGATGAGGAGTGGAGAGACTGTATGGTTTAGCATCTGATCTGAGCTCAATTTTGATTGTCTCACAATTTAACATTACAAAGTCTCCAAAAAACATCATTCTCAGTACTGACAGGGTCAATCCTACTCACCAGTTTTATTTTGCATGCATCTTCACGGCTGAGCAGATTGTTAGTTTATGGTCCTTTTACAACATATGTCCAAAACCTTACATTTTGTCCTTTCCTTTCCGTACAGGATAGGAATTTGCCAATACAGTCCAGCTTACCACCTGGACTCCGAATATCAGCAAGTGTTTCTGTCAGCTGAGGACACCTGGGTAAGTTCAGGAATGTTCTTTCCGACATTACTGTAATATCTGCACCTGTATCAATTTTAAACTCCACAGTAGCACCATTTATTGGTAGCTTTACTTGCCACTCATCCTTGTTTACGTCATCAGAGACTGACCCCTGGAACCACATGCTGTCCTTGCCATCATCATGTCTGGCACTGGTCACTTCTTTCACAGTCTTTGTTTTACATGCGACTTTAAAATGGCCAGTTTTGTTACATTTGAACTGTTGTGGACCAAAAGCTCACATTATCACCTTTGAAAAAGGGGAAAGGCGCAATGCAAGTGGTACACCCAACTGGCCGCCCATCGTACCTGCTGTTACTGTATAACACTTGGGTCGAAACCAGGTCTATGTGTAGGTTATAAAACCTCACAAAGGTATTAATCGGTTAGCCAGAGTTTTTGACAATATTTTTACGTCTAGCTGGATTAGGGAAATTGGAGGGTAACTCTTACACTCGCTTGGATCTTTGTCCTTTTTAAGAATCAGACTGATCCGGGCTTGCGTCATGGTTGGCGGAAGCTTTCCATTCTTTAATGATTCCGTATAAATTCTAACAAAAAATGGAGCCAGTTCTGTAGCATGAGATCTAAAAAATTCATCTTCTCAAATTTTTCAGCTTCCTGTGGGGAAAGATTCATTTCTTGAAGAAACACTATATCATATTTCTTACATTCAAAAAAAGAAATAACCTTCCTTCTTTTTATGGGGTGCCCCAGCCCATTCACATTCCACGTTGAGAGAGATAATCCACTCATATTTTTTTTCCTTTTTCTCCCAATTTGGAATGCCCAATTCCCAATGTGCTTTTAAGTCCTCGTGGTTGCGTAGTGATTCGCCTCAGTCTGGGTGGCGGAGGACGAATCCCAGTTGCCTCCACTTCTGAGACCATCAACCCACGCATCTTATCATGTGGCTTGTTGAGCGTGTTGCCACGGAGACATAGCACGTAGAGGCTTCACGCCATCCACCGCGGCAACCACGGTCAACTCACCACGTGCCCCACCAAGAACAAACCACATTATAGCGATCATGAGGAGTTTACCCCATGTGACTCTACCCTCCCTAGCAACCGGGCCAATTTGGTTGCTTAGGAGACCTGGCTGGAGTCACGATAATCCACTCATATTAACATTTGACATATTAGATAAAATAGATTGTGTGTCAAAAACAAGATTATAAAGACCACATTCCAACATTAGTGTAACAATCAAACCCCAAACTTCCCCCCGAACCAAAAAACAGAAAAAAGAAAAACATGCGCATTAACACGACAGCATCAACTGGAGTCCATCCCTCTAAACTCAAACAGTCCATGTACGCCTACGAAAGCCCCCGTGACAACTTTGCTGTCGGATTGCTCAAGTCCGGTGCTTCTGTACAAATTTTGTGATACAGAATTACACAGCAAAAATAGTCTATAAAACAAACTCCAGCCAAAAAGTGGAATAAACACAAAAAACATGTAGATTCATCCACAAGCTGTCCTGAAGAAATTATAGTGGCACCACTCCTCGAGCGCCAGCTTGATGGCTAGAAGCTCCCGGTTGCCAATGTCGTAGTTCTGCTCCACCGGAGACAGCTTATGGGAGAAGAATCCGCATGGGTGCAGTTTGGTGGGACTCCCCTGCCACTGGGAGAGGACAGTTCTGACACCGGTGGTGGAGGCATCTACTTCGACCACGAAAGGTAAATCGGGGTTAGGATATACGAGGATGGGAGCGGAGGTGAAGGCATCCTTGAGTCATTGGAAGGCGCTGGCAGCGGATGTAGGCCAGGACAGGGACTTGAGCTTGAAACGGAGGAGTGAGGTGAAGGGTAAGTCAAGGGTGCTGTAATTTTGATTGAACCGGCGGTAGAAATTGGCAAATCTGAGGAAACATTGTAACTCCTTTACAGTGGCCGATGGTGGCCAAGACTGGACTGCCTGGACCTTCCCTTGGTCCATCTCCACTCCCTCTGGGCTGATGTTATATCCTAGGAATTGGACAGAGTGCTGATGGAAAGTACACTTCTCTGCTTTGAGGAACAAATGGTGTTCATGGAGCTTTTGCATGACCAGTGTCACATGGTGAATGTGTACAGGGAGGTTTCGGGAGAAGATGAGGATATTGTCTATGTATATGATCACGAAGCGCTGGAGGTATTCCCTGAAGATCTCATTCATAAAGCCTTGGAAAACGGAGGGGGCGTTAGCCAGGCCATTAGCATCGCCCTATATTTGTAATGCCCTGTGGGCGTGACGAAGGCGGTCTTCCACTCATCCCCCTTCCGTATCCGGATCAGGTTGTATGTGCTGCAGAGGTCCAGTTTGGTGAACACCGTTGCTCCTCTGAGTAATTCCAGGACAGCTGGAACCAAGGGAAGGGGGATATTTAACTGTGACGTTGTTGAGAACTCGGTAATCAATGCAAGATCGTAAGCCTCCATCCTTCTTGGCCACAAAGAAGAAGCTTGAAGCGGCAGGGGAGGTTGACGATCGTATATACCCTTGGGACAAAGCTTGCTCCACATACTCCACCATAGCCTTTTGTTCCATAAGTGAGAGGGGGTAGACACATCCCTGAGGCAGCTGGGCACCGAGAAGCAGGTCAATGGCACAGTCCCATGGCCAGTGGGAAGGAAGTTGAGTGGCGAGTTGAGGACTGAAGACATCTTGGAATTCAGAGTAGGCATGGGGAATGTAGATCTGGTGTTTTTTTAGGGGACGATAGAGGTAGAACAGATACGGGTAGGAGTTGAGCTCTTAGTCCAGCAGCTGACGAGGGAGGATTAGGCATCCGTGGAAACAGTTTGCACCCCATGACAGCACCTCTTCTGAAGTCCAGGACACCACAGGAGAATGTTGTACCAGCCAAGGTCGACCGAGGATGACATCGGAAGTTGAACCATCAAAATGGGTAGCACCCACATGCAGGTGAATGAGAGCAGTCTGGTGAGTAACATGTCCTTTCCCCAATGGCTGGCCGATGACAGAGTGGATAGGATGCACGTTGGGGCGAGCAATCACAGTAGTGCTCAAGGGCGAGTAAATGGTTGGAGAGTAGGTGACAGAACTCACTGTTTGTCTGGGTGGTCTGATTGGGCAATCTGCAATGTGGTGGCCAGCAGCCCCGCAGTATGAGCAGAGGTGATCTTGAATGCAGCGTTGTTGCTCAGTGGGGGTTAAACAAAATGCATCAATTTGCATTGGCTCTTCAATAGGTCTGGAGTGGTGGATGGGAGGTGTTGGCATGGGTGGTGAGACTGTTGTGGCAGTGCTCTCAGCCAGGCAGGACCTCGTTCGGTTGGCCACATGGATGGAGAGTTGGATAAATTGTTCCAGTCCCATGTTGTCATCATAGGCTGAGAGCTGTAGCCAGAGGGTCGGTTCCAGCCCTTGGCAGTAGGTGGTAAGGAGAGCTGGCTCATTCCAGCCACTGGCAGCCACCAGGGTCCGGAACTGTAGGGCGTAATCGGAGACTGGTCTTTTCCCTTGGCGGAGATGGTACAATTGCTTGTGAATCTGAGAGTCACCAAAGGGGCGGCCAAACACCTCCTTAAAATGTGCAACGAAGGTACTGTAGGATTGGATCACAGGGCCTATTTTTTCCCATATTGTCGTTGCCCACAGTAGGGCTCGACCAGAAAGCAGTGATATGAGATACGCCACCTTCGCTCACTCTGTGGTGAATCTGCCAGAGTGCATCTCCATAGAGAGTGAACACTGCTGTAAAAATCTGCTGCAGTCCTCCGCCGTTCCAGAGAAGGGCGCTGGTGTCGCCATGGATCTGGGAGCGTGCATTGAGGAAGAAGATGCGGAAGTAGTGCCTGCAGAGGTATCGTTTGGGCTTTGCTGAGGTATAACAGGGACATTCACTGCTGCAGCGATGAGCAATGTCTGTCGCATTTGATTCACTAGGGTGTCAATCGTATCATTGAAGGTGCTCAGATTGGCTTCCGCTGGATTCGTGGTTGCTGGTCTAGTCTTCTGTCACAACACAACACACACAGATGACAGGTTGAACTCAGTAGCGGGAGCTTTATTTAAGATGGTAACTTTTCAGGTGAGTCAACAGTTGTAGGAGGAATTGGTAACTTAGTTCTTGTTTCCAGGGAGACTGCGGAAGGTGTGCCACTCAAGGAAGTCGAAGGAGGAAGATGAGCCCTCGGGATATCGTGGAAGAGGAATTCGAGGATATGAATGTAGCTTCACGTAAGTATAATTACTCAAGGTCAGCAGGTAAGTCTGAGTGTTCCTTGCGGAGACTAGACAAGGATAGAGTGGCGGGGGTTAAGTATTTATAGAGGGAACGTGATTACATGATGGATTGGGATCAGGTGTGAGTGATTAGTAGTCCGGGGAGAGAGAACGGAGTGTGGGATGAGAGGGGGAGTCTGGTGTGGATGTGACAGGCTTGATGAAACCTGTACACGTCATTGGAACGCAAAAGACACTCTACAGTTTGTTTGAACATTTCCACTGCTCTGATACTTTAATATTTGTGCTGAGTTATCTTAATGCTATTTTAAAAGCAATCAATCACTTTCCTTCAGCAGCAGAAAATGGAGTGTAGAACCGTTTCTGTGCTGAGTGAAGATACTGTGCAGAGTATTTCAAAAGATGCCAGATGAGTGAAAAACAAGAAAATAGCGATCCTGCTGGCTTAGACTTCAGTTGTACTTTTTCTGCCTTACAGCAGATCAGAATTATTTATTATGTCTACACTTCATGAAATACACGTAACGAGAGTTTAATTACTAGAAAAAAAAACTTCCAAGCAGTCCAAGAAAAACTCCTCCATGTAATGAAAGAACCTATATCTTTAAAAAAAAGTGGTTCTCCCTTTAATAAATGATTATTTCAAGGATGACATCTGTTGCATGTTTATGAATACTATGAGAGTAGCTCGTTCACAGTGGCACACATTCATGCGGAAACTTGTCTTGGTTTTAACGCGAAACAATGCTCAACATGTTGTCGCATGAACACGCATCCCTCTGCCATTAAATTGAAAAGATGGACCACAATATTCATTTAAACATTTACTTTTGTGTTACTTTTGATCACGCTTAAACTGCGTGCTTTACCGCTTTAGATCGCACCGTCTCCAGGACGTTAGCGGGGTCCGACTTGGGGTGGCAAGTGTTGTGGCTTCTGCCTCCTCTGTGAAGAATCACTCTCAAAGTCTTGGGGTTTTGATGCCAGAAGATAGACTTTATTATCAGAGATAGCAAAGCCGATTCAGTCTGAAGAGCAACTCCCGCAAAATGGGTTTGTCCCCCTTTATACATATGATCTCCCAAGGCATGGCTAATATATTCCATATGTGTCACTGTGTAACGATTGGCTGCTGGCGCTGACGATGATGAAGACAATGACGAAGGAGTGAAGAACCCAAGTGCAATTTTATTAACAAACGTGAAATCCAAATAACCCTAACTATAAACGTGAATGAAACATAAAACATGAACTTGACTTGGCTTGACATAAACTTAGCTTGACATAAACTTGGCTAGAAATAACATGATAATGTTACCAAACACACAACCAAAGTTACATTCAACAATACCTGACAAAGCACAATGGGAAAACATGAGAGCTTAAATACATGGACATGGGAGAACACATGACAAAGATAACCAATGAACAAACAGAACTGATAACAGAATAACAAGACAATAAACCAATGAAAACAAGACACATGAACAACATGGAGGGAAAACAGGACATCACCTGACTAGGGACACATAACGTAAAACAGGAAATATACTTTTCAAAATAAAAGACATGAAAAACATAAATCAACAAAACACACGACACACTGGACACCACTATGGGAGACTTCACCATACTTACTTTAGCATTAATACAGGAGACTCTGTTCACCATGTGCGAGGGGCCCCACATTCCACAGACACAGCAAGTCACATGCTTTACCACCAGAAACAATTGTAGAATAAAATGGCTATATTAACATTGATTATACTTGATAAATATATACTCGACTTTATAAAAATATTCTACATTATCCCTCCTCTGGGACTTACATAAGTCCCACCTTCACTGTCTTTACCCAGAGTGCAGTTTCATAATTCAGTCGCCTCAGTTATGCTATCTAGTGACTAAGTTAAGTCACACAGCTTCATTACCAATGACCAGATTATGCAACCACACTCCGGTGGAGACTGCAGAACCAAACATCTCCATTCAAGTTTGATTAAGAACGGAGTAAATGATTCTGTCCCCTTATACTTTCATTCAATAATTGAAACGTATAAGCATGTTATAAGCATAAGCATGCAATTGGTTCAGCCTTGCCTGTGGCTGTCACAGTTATGTAGAGTATATCAAACATAAAACAAAATATTCATCATAATATTAAGAGTTCTTTTTTGTAGTGTAGATATCTTCAACCCAGATACTTTGCGCATCGTAGAGGGTCACCCTTTGGGGAGAGGTTAGGCTAGCATTTACACCCAGGTTGTGGCTCATCTTTATTCATCTTCTTCATCTTCATTTGAGGTACTTCAATCCTCCTCCAATGTTTGTGAATCCCAATTTGGTTTATAAAGCCAATCCTGATAATATACACTTTGGTTACCCTCTAATATCACTTTCCTATTATCTTGACATCTTAGCATTTCCATTTGCTTTGATAACTAGTGACCTCAATAAAGCAAAACAATAGCCCTCCTATCATTATTGCAATTCCCAAAAACATTCCCAATTTAGCAAACCATGCTCCCCATGCTCCTAACTTTAGATCAAACCAGTCCCACATTTGATTATCTCTTCCAGCATTTGCTTTAACTTCGGTTCTTACATTTTTTAATTTAATCATGACTTCACTAAATGTTCCTCCCGGAACAGTATTATTTGGTATAAAAGTACAGCATTGATCTCCAAACATAACACATACACCCCCTTTGTCTGCCAATAACCAATTAAGAGCCTGCCTATTTTGCCATGTCATTCTACTTGTTTCATGTATTTGTTGTCCTAATGCAGATAAAGCATAATCAATGTAATTAATAAATCTCTGTTGATTATAGTAAATATAATTGATCCATTCTGTGTTTTTATTTTGTGTAATCCAAATGAATATTGATTCAAATCCTGCTTTGACTTCATCTCTAGCCTTAAATTCATTAGGTATACCCCTGGGTTGACCAATTGAGTCTATAAACACATTAGGGTCTGTTTTATAAGCTCTCTTAGTTCTATTCTTATCTTCCTTCATGAACTGCCCTATTTCCCATTGTGCCATGGTAATTTCCTGAATCAATCGTACTCAACACATATCCCTTTCCATCCTAGTGGTAAGGAGGCCATAAGTTGTTCTTTTCCACAGACACAAAAGAAGTCTGCCACCACTATTGTCTGGTCTTCATATAACTCTATTGATGTTAATGCTATAGTTTGATTTTCACATTCTTCTGGATATATTTTCATTCCCTTTCTTAATCCTTGTGCTTGAAGTACTCGGGCTCTTACTGGTACATTTGATTTCCAAGCATTTGTTTTGTCTAAGTACCAAATAGTATTCTTCCCTTGAATTCTCATCTTCCCTTGAATTCTCCCAAATCATGAGTTACTTCAGGCTTACTATAGCACTCATACTCTTGGCTATAATCTATGTCGTACCATTTTGTGATTTCTACCTTTCCTTATTTTATTTTAATATTTTCATTTATATGCCCATATCTACACCAATCTCCCCAATGTGGTTTATTAAATTTATCCTTAAGTATAGAATTACCCAAAAAACCAAACACTAAGCTGAGCAATAGGGTCTAAAATGCTTTTTTAGATGACAAATGTTTCTATTAAATTCAGCACATTTTCTATAGTCATGTGGATTTGGAACTACTATTACCTTATACCATGGGTGATTTGGAACACAGTCGGCAATTTTCCATACCTGCCTCACTTGCTGTAAATGTTGCCCATTCGTACCATTCATTATTTTGCCCTGTTTCCCATAAAATATCTAATTTTTTAATTTTCCCATTACTATTGATATCATTATCAATGTTTCTACGTTGTTTTGATATCTTTTGTTCTTTATTCAATTCTTGTTCTGTTGGGGTTATTATTGAGTTGTTACTGGGTCTGACCGAGGGCTGAAAAATCAATTGTTGGGAAGTCTGGTTGAAATTTTGAGTTGTGGTGTTGGCTGTAGCTTGGGCTTGTAGTAGAGAAGCTTGGGTGGTATTGATTGTGGCTTGAGCTTGTAGTATCAGACGCAGTAGATATGTGATGATCATCAGACATGCTATTAGACTCATTCTTTCCACTCTCTTGATTCTTTCTGCTTTGCTTAGCTGTTTGTGCATCTCTTTCTGAGCTTCTGACATTCTGCACTCTTTCATCCTTCTCTTTCCTTCCTTACTCTGGGAACCCTTGTGCAGTGGTTTAGATGATACCAGGTGGTGCTTCCTTCTACTTGGACTGCTGTTGGAGTAGCTGTCATCACTTTGTAGGGTCCCTCTCTCCTGGGCTCATTCCACTTTCTCCTGAATACCCTCAAATATACTTGGTCACCTGGGACGACTGGACATGATGTCTCTGTCTCCTCTTTGGGCTCCTTTCTCTTTTCCTGTAAATAAATAGCTTTATGTATTGCAGTTAGTTTCTTCATATAAGACCTAATTTCCATTTGCAATTGTTCTAGAGGGGGTCCTTTGTAGGGACCTCTGCAATATGGCACAGGCATGGGTCAACCCGTGAGCATCTCATGCGGTGTTAAGTGCATGCTTCTGTTAGTTTGCATGCGATAGCTCATTAGTGCAAGAGGTAAAGCATCAATCCAGTTGTTTATTACTATCACATATTTTGTTAAGTTTGGCCTTGAGGGTACCATTTACCCTTTCTACCATCCCTTGTGATTGTGGGTGATAAACACACCCTAGTCTCTGTTTTATTCTCAATTGCTGCAATACTTGTTTTATAGTTTTTTGAATGAATGCTGATCCATTATCTGAACTTATTTCTGATGGTATTCTAAATCTAGGGATTACTTCTCTTGTTAGAAATTTAATTACTGTTCCTGCCCCCTCATCTGCTGATGGTATTGCTTCTACCCATCTGCTAAATCTGTCTATTACCACAAGCATATACCTTTTTCCTTGTACTTGCTTTATCATGTCCATATAATCCATCACCAGGTGCTTGAATGGTCCTTCTGGTATTGGTATGTGGCCTATTGGTGTCACTGTTCCTTTCCTAACATTGTTTTGGCACAAACTTCATATGTGGACAGAAAATCGTCTATCATTGCATGTAAGTATGGAGACCAATATCCCTGCTGTTTAATTTTCCTTATCACTTCGCCCCTTGCGCATGGTCAAAACCATGAGCATCTGGAATGAGAATGCTTAAAAGTGAGGTTGGTGCAATGATCTGTCCTTCATGTGAGCACCAAATATCTTGTGTGTCTTTCGTGGCTCCTCTTTGGTGCCACATGGAGTGTTCATAAGTACCTGATTGTTGCTGAATTCGAATAATATCATCCAACTGAGGTTGTGGTTCTATAAGAACTACTGGAGCTAATATTGCTATCTGACATCTTGATGTATTTTTAGCTTCCAAATCTGTTTTGTTGTTACCCTTAATGACATAGTCATTTCCTTTTTTTTTTGATCCTGACATTTGATGACTGCTAATCGTTTTGGTAGCATCATAGCATAAATTAATTGACCTATCTGTTCAGCATGTTGAATGGGAGTTCCATCACTCTTTTTGAAGCCTCTCTGCTTCCACACTGCTCCAAACAGATGACATACACCATGCGCATAAGCTGAATCAGTGAAAATATTTGCTGTTTGTCCCTTTGCTAATTGACACGCAGTTGTGAGAGCTTTTAATTCTGCTAATTGAGCAGAACAAGGTTGTACACACTGTTGGGATATTACAGGCACAAATTCCTCCATGTCTTTCTTTACAATTGAATATCCTGTATGATTTCCCAAATAATCTCTAAAACTAGAACCATCCACAAAGTAAGTGACTTCTGCCTCAGAGATTGGCATAGACTCAAGATCTGGCCGTAGCCTAGTGAATGCCAATTAATTAGCTACACAATCATGTGGCTCACCTTCATAAGCCAAAGGAATCAATTCAGCTGGATTAACTGTATTACATCACTTAATGGTAACATCTGGATACGTAGGTAATGATGAATATGCTAGAATGCGGGCTTGAGTCAGAACAAATTTTCCTTGTTCTAGTAACTCCACAATTTTGTGATGCATATAAATGGTTACTGGGTATCCCATGGTTAATGTAGATGCTTTCTCATATGCATAACGTACTGCTGCAAGGCCTTGTTGATAACATGGTGGGTAACCTTGCGCTACGTTGTCCAGCTTAGTGCTATAGTAAGTTATGTGTTGTTTTTTCCTACAACTGCAGGTCTCTTGCATCAATACAGCTGATGCATAACCATCAGCTCTGATTGCCACATACAGGTGAAACGGTATAGTGTAGTCAGGATTAAAGAGGGCAGGTGCCCTTTGTAGTTCTTTCTTTATAGACTCAAATGATAGCAATGCATCTGTATTCCATTTTAGTGGTCCTGCTTGTTTCATGATTTCTCTCAGTTGAGCTGTTTTTACTGCATATTCCTCTATCCAATCAGAACTGAAGCCACTCATTCCTAGGAAAGTCATCATCTGTCCTACTGTTTGAGGCGATGGTGTTTTACTTATGATTTGGCGCTATAGCTTTTGTGCCATATGAGATCAATTGTCCTAAATATTCAACCTGCTGTTGGCAATACTGTAGTTTTGTTTTGGATGCCTTGTGACCTGCTTGAGCTAATTTAGTAAGTACTTTAATAGAATCTCTATGGCATTGTTCCAATGATGTGGAACAAATCATCAAATCATCTACATACTGTAGCAGAGTATTGTCTATCATTAGGTCTTCTAAATCAGCCTTGAGAACCTGATTGAATATATGTGGTGAGTGTTTAAATCCCTGCGGCATTCTAGTATAGGTATACTGTTTACCAGCATATGTGAATGCAAACAAGTGTCTACTTTCCTCTGCCACCAGAACACTGAAAATGGCTGAGCATAAATCAATCACAGTAAAGTATTTGGCATCAGGAGGGACATTTGTCAGCAGTGTGTGCGGGTTTGGAACATCAGCTGGCCAATCCTCTACTATTTCATTGATACTCTTGCTTTCACTAGACCTTCAGTAGTGTCTTTTATGCCTGTTTGAGCCTCAGGCCGCAAAGGGTATTGTGATTTTCTTGGCAGGCGTGCACCTGGCTTAAGTTGTATTCTTATTGGGCTGGCTGAATTTACCAGTCCTACATCTGTGTCATGCTGAGACCATAACTCATTTGGTACCTGACGCTCCACTTCCTTAAATAGTTCAGCATCAATAGTCTCTACCAATTTGGGTGTTGTTATCATCTGCATTTGTATTTTTATATTAATGACTACTTCCTGAGGAGTACCCATCAATATAGTCTCACACAAAATGTTGATGTAATTTTTGTCAGCAGAATTTACTGTTGGTTCCCATTGGCACTGTATAGCCTTTTTCATCATTGGTCCTAAATCTTTTTCTTTCCAATTTTTCCCTGCATATAAGGATACATGTAGAGCAGAATCTGTTACATTAAACCAATTTTTTACAAATTCACTCTCAGTTATATTCAAAGCTGCACCTTGTTTGCCTATTATGATGTATTGCGAGGTAATTTCGATTTTTTTTGTCCTTCAGTTCCTTCCTGCCATTTCTTTTCTATTTTTGCATCTCTCTCAGGATCATATATCATCGTACAGTGAAATTCTGATTTTGGCAACTGTGCTTCAGGAATCTGTGCTTCAGTAAATTTTCCCCATTTATTAATTGTCTGTCTCACATCATGTTCTATCTGTCCTATCCAGTACACATTTGCTCTTGGCTCAGAAATCATCATTTGAGTTCTTATTCCCTGTAAGCCTATATACACTCCCTCTGGAGAACACCGAATTTGAAGCCCCAATTTACAAATTAACAGGAGTCAGATTTGATACCAGGATAGGTATGGTTGCACTCTTGTTTTTAGTTTATAGACACACTGGAGCAGTCATAGGAATTAGCTGCATTTGTCCCAAGAATCCTACTGTCTTTGCAAATTTTCCAGACAAGGGGAGATGTGAGGCATAATTTGAATTTACTCCTGTGTCTACTAGCATGGGTGTGCTTTTTCCCTCTATTTTAACCTGCAGCATAGGTTCTTGATCAGCATTGCTTTTTAAAATTGGAAGCTGACTCTCCCCTGTAGGATTCTCTAGGCATCCCTAATATCCTTGATTTGGACCTCCCCAAGGGTTTACTGGGCCTTGAGATGGACCCTGAAAGGGCTGTTGCCAACTCCCCCCCTTCCACCCCCAGGTGGCTGTTGCCATGTATTTATGGGGCAATCGCTCTTGTTATGTCCAGGCTGTCCACATCCCCAGCACACTCCCAGAGGAAAGTTTTTATGCCTGCCTCTTCCTCTCTATCCCCCTTGTGATGGTTTTCTTTTCCATCCCATCATCCCTGGCTGTTGAGCACAGACATTGACAATGGGTGCAGGGATCTGGTGTGTATTTGTAGGGATTGCTGTAGGTGGATTTAGCTGGATAGTTGGTGATGGAGCATTTACAGGAGCCATTACTGTCATTTGCTCTGATTCTTCTTTCTTTACTGTAGCGTGAATCTTTTTCTTATGCTTATTTGTTAGTTCTTCAAGTTGTAACTGAGTCAGTTTTCTCTGTAGCTTTTTCTTTGGTTCTTGAGCTTCTGTTCATTTTTTCTGTATTGCTCCACTGCATGAGTCACATGGTCGCAAAATTCCTTGTGTGTTTTGGAGGTTAAGCTGACCACGTCCTCCAGCTTGCTCTTTACAGCTTGTGGCATGGCATCTATTACAGCATTTCTAAACAATGTAGTCATTGTTGCTTCCATCATTTTAGTTGTCTCTGGACATATGTGATTGGGTTTTCTGTTACATACTGTCCCTGTGCACCTTTAATTAAAATGGAGAGTTGCTGTGCCAGTGGTCTAAGCCTTCCTCTTTCTCTTCCCTGTGCCCACCTTCCTCCATCAAATGATGACTCCTCTTCACTTTCTCTCTCCCTACTGTCCAATAGTCTACTTCTATTTCTCACCAACTTATCTGTGTCTTGTATTAATTTTTCTGTTTCTCTAATGTTCCTATCTATTTGTGTTTCTATTACTTGCGCTTCTGCTTCAATCTCCTCTTGATCTCTTCTCACTTGCCCTAAAGGTTCTTCTTCACATACTTTTTATTTTTTATACTGTACTTTTATTTTCTCTAACGCTGTCCTTGCCTGTTCATAACAATCTAATGGCAAGTTTCTTTCACTTTTTCTATCCTGTTTCTTCTTCGGTCTCACCGTTTGTTTTCCAACTCCACATGACCCTCCATCTGCATTTCTCCTAAAACTTCTACAGTTCCCTTGAGTATTGGGAACTGACCTTCTGAGGGCACATATGGAGGTGGTTTAACAAGGACCTACTTTTTCTGCATCCTTCAGTATTTTCTTGCCTGTCTTATATTTTTCAGATAATTTTCTCCTTCTGTTTTGAACAGTGCTAGCACTTTTCTCTCTTTTTCCCTCTTTGTTTCTCACTTTTTATTGTATTTTTTTTACTCTTATCTTTAGTTTTATAATTTTTTATCAACGTTTCCATTTCCTCGCACAACGCTACATTAAATGTCCCTTCCTTTGGCCATTTTGTCATCAAATCTTTGGTTCTCTTTTGCCATTTGCTTGAAAGCTTATAAATTCTTTACACAATGGATATTTTAATCCTAATATCTCCACAGGAGTGGCGGCCATGATTTTTCTTATAATACAACAAACCCTATCTTTAGGAAAAATGTATCAATGTATCAACTTTTGTAACAATTTTTATTTGTTAAAATAATATGATCTTCCAAAAGAAATTAAATTATTTTAATTTATTTATAAACCAATTTCCCATATCTTCTCCTATAACATGCATTTAAATTGTAATAATTATTATACCACATACGTGTTCAAATTTACTATGTGTAGTCAATTTACTTTTAGGATCACTCTGTATCCAAATAGTGCCAAACCACAATAACAGCTACTTTTTCTTAGATAAGCTGAGTCTTTATTTCTTTCACTGTTATTTTTACTTGGCATTCCATGAATGAAAAATTATTTTATCACCCTTCATTTAGATAAATCATTACATTTAGAGGATGAACGTATTATCTTACTATTTTAATTTATTTCCTACTACAATAATCTGCAAAGCCAATATCTTGAAACAATTTTTCTAATTCTTTCACCTTCACTTTTTAATACACAACATTCATACAAGTCCCTTTATTATTTTGTGGGGCTCAAATTCTCATATATACCTATTTTCATACATGTTCCGTTTTTTTGGCTCATACTCTCATTCTTTGTCCTTTTATTATTTAAGGCTTATTCTCTCATCCTTTGCCCCTATTATTATTTAGGGTTCATTCTCTCATCCACTCCTCTTAAATGTGACAATAACTGTGCCCCTCTGTTTAGTCACACTCATGTAACGGTCCAGGAGGTACCCACTGTCCACAAGATACAGAGTTTATTTTCTCATACAGCCACAGTCACAGATATACTCACACAGACACACACAATGACACAGACAAATACACATATATACAGTTGTGCTCAAAAGTTTGCATACCCTTGGAGAATTGGTAATATATGTACCATTTTTAAAGAAAATATGAGTGAGCAGGCAAAACACATTTATTTTATTCCTTATGGGATTCATATTCAACTGTAGGTTATAACAGAATGGCACAATCATAAAACAAAACATGGCAACAAAGAAAAAAATGAAATGACCCCTGTTCAAAAGTCTGCATACCCTTAGTTCTTAATACTGTGTATTGCCCCCTTTAGCATCAATGACAGCATGCAGTCTTTTGTAATAGTTGCCTATGAGGCCCCAAATTCTTGCAGGTGGTATAGCTGACCATTCGTCTTGGCAAAATGCCTCCAGGTCATGCAAAGTCTTTGGTTGTCTTGCATGAACCGCACGTTTGAGATCTCCTCAGAGTGGCTCAATGATATTAAGGTCAGGAGACTGTGATGGCCACTCCAGAACCTTCACCTTTTTCTGCTGTCACCACTGGAGGGTCAACTTGGCCTTTGGGTCGATATTAGGGTCATTGTCGTGCTGGAAAGTCCAAGGGCGTCCCATGTGCAGCTTTCATGCAGAAGAATGCAAATTGTCTGCCAGTATTTTCTGATAACATACATTCATCTTGCCATAAATTTTCACAAGATTACCCGTGCCTTTAGAGCTCACACACCCCCAAAACATCAGTGAGCCACCACCATGCTTCACAGTGGGGATGGTATTCTTTTCACTATAGGCCTTGTTGACCCCTCTCCAATATAGCATATGGTTGTGACCATAAAGCTCTATTGTGGTCTCGTCACTCCAAATTACAGTGTGCCAGAAGCTGTGAGGCGTGTCAAGGTGTTGTCGGGCATATTGTAACCAGGCTTTTTGTGGCATTGGTGCAGTAAAGGCTTCTTTCTGGCAACTCGACCATGCAGCTCATTTTTGTTCAAGTATTGTGCTCCTTGAAACAACCACACCTTCTTTTTCCAGAGCAGCCTGTATTTCTCCTGAGGTTACCTGTGGGTTTTTCTTTGTATCCCAAACAATTCCTCTGGCAGTTGTGGCTGAAATCTTTCTTGGTCTACCTGACCTTGGCTTGGTAACAAGAGATCCCTGAATTTTCCACTTCTTAATAAGTGATTGAACAGTACTGACTGGCATTTTCAAGGCTTTGGATATCTTTTTATATCCTTTTCCATCTTTATAAAGTTCCATTACCTTGTTACGCAGGTCTTTTGACAGTTCTTTTTTGCTCCCCATGGCTCAGTATCTAGCCTGCTCAGTGCATCCACGTGAGAGCTAACAAACTCATTAACTATTTATTCACAGACACTCATTGCAATTTAAAAAGCCACAGGTGTGGGAAATTAACTTTTAATTGCCATTTAAACCTGTGTGTGTCACCTTGTGTGTCTGTAACAAGGCCAAACATTCAAGGGTATGTAAACTTTTGATCAGGGCCATTTGGGTGATTTCTGTTATCATTATGATTTAAAAAGGAGCCAAACAACTATGTTATAATAAATGGCTTCATATGATCACTATCCTTAAATAAAAGACAGGGTTTTTTTGCATGATCAGTCATATTTTCAAAATCAATGCCAACATTTTACAATTTCTGCCACGGTATGCAAACTTTTGAGCACAACTGTGCATACACTTTTCCTATTCTACACACCCCTGAGTGACATGTATGTTCTGCTCTTCAGTGATACACTTTTTGCCTACCCGGTCAAACCTGTGATTCACTTCCTCAACACAGCAGGGCAATGCCCTGCAAGATTTCTGCCTACCCGGTCAAAAACCTGTGATTCTTGCCTACCCGGCTTCTTTAAACTTTATCTGCTTTCATTTACTGATATCCGTCAAGGCCCTCTTAACAGTAAAAACAGATCATTGCATGCAATTATTTCTTCTGGAATCAGAACCCTTTTATTCTTTTTTCTTTTAAAAATTGGAGAAGCTTTTTGAGTGTCCTTACCACCACGGGCAAACTCTGGCAAGCAACACAAACTAATTATATAAGCAAAAAATGCTTACCTTTAGGTGGCCACCTTTTGTGTTGCCTGTTTAGCCAGCCCGCTGTGGTCTTTCACTCTTCTGCTCCTTCCAGTCCCATCTAGGTTGCCAATTTGTTGTGGCTTCTGCATCCTCTGTGAAGAATCACTCTCAAAGTCTTGGGGTTTTGATGCAAGAAGGTAGACTTTATTATCAGAGATAGCAAAGCCGAGTTAGTCTGCAGAGCAACTCCCGCAAAATGGGTTTGTCCCCCTTTATACATATGATCTCCCAAGGCATGGCTAATATATTCCATATGTGTCACTGGACACCACTATGATGAGACTTCACCATATTTTCTTTAGCCTTAACACAGGAGACTCAGCTTACCATATTCGAGGTGCCCCACATTCCACAGACACAGCAAGTCACATGCTTGACCACCAGAATCAATTGTAGAATAAAATGGCTATATTAACATTAGAGCCCGACCGATATGGGATTTTTGAGACTGATACGATACCGATTTTAGAGAGGGAAAATTCACTGATTACCGATATGGTGACCGATATAGCTAATTTTTGAGCTGGAATGAAAACAGACCTTTTCTATGTGGATTGTGCACCGATTTTGCACCGATATGACTATGCAAAGGTACTCAGAAGGCTGCTTTCTTAAACAAATATTTTTATCAAAGAACATTTTACATTATTACTATACATTGTCAACAAATTCTAGAAATGAACACTGAGAAAATAAAGAATAAATAAAAATCAGTTGCTGACCAATTAAAAAAAGAATAAAATAAATAAAATAAAAATCAGTACTGTATCCGGAAAGTATTCACAGTGCTTCTCTTTTTCCACATTTTGTTATGTTACAGCCTTATTCCAAAATGGATTAAATTCATTATTTTCCTCAAAATTCTACAAACAATACCCCATAATGACAATGTGAAAGATGTTTGTTTGAAATCTTTGCAAATTTATTAAAAATAAAAAAACGGAAGAAAAAAAATCACATGTACATAAATATTCACAGCCTTTGCTCAATACTTTGTTGAAGCACCTTTGGCACCAATTACAGCCTCAAGTCTTTTTGAGTATGATGCTACAAGCTTGGCACACCTATTTTTGGGCTGTTTCTCCCATTCTTCTTTGCAGGACCTCTCAAGCTCCATCAGGTTGGATGGGGAGCGTCAGTGCACAGCCATTTTCAGATCTCTCCAGAGACGTTCAATCGGGTTCAAGTCTGGGCTCTGGCTGGGCCACTCAAAGACATTCACAGAGTTGTCCCGTAGCCGCTCCTTTGTTATCTTGACTGTGTGCTAAGGGTCGTTGTCCTGTTGGAAGATGAACCTTCACCCTAGTCTGAGGTCCAGAGCGCTCTGGAGCAGGTTTTCATCAAGGATGTCTCTGTACATTGCTGCATTCATCTTTCCCTCGATCCTGACTAGTCTCCCAGTTCCTGCCACTGAAAAACATCCCCACAGCATGATGCTGCCACCACCATGCTTCACTGTAGGGATGGTATTGGCCAGGTGATGAGCGGTGCCTGGTTTCCTCAAGACATGACGCTTGCCATTCAGGCCAAAGAGACCAGAGAATTTTGTTTCTCATGGTCTGAGAGTCATTCAGGTGCCTTTTGGCAAACTCCAGGCAGGCTGTCATGTGCCTTTTACTGAGGAGTGGCTTCCGTCTGGCCACTCTACCATACAGGCCTGATTGGTGGAGTGCTGCAGAGATGGTTGTTCTTCTGGAAGGTTCTCCTCTCTCCACAGAGAAACACTGGAGCTCTGTCAGAGTGACCATCAGGTTCTTGGTCACCTCCCTGACTAAGGCCCTTCTCCCCCGATCGCTCAGTTTGGCCAGGCAGCCAGCTCTAGGAAGAGTCCTGGTGGTTCCAAACTTCTTTCATTTATGAATGATGGAGGCCACTGTGCACATTGGGACCTTCAATGCTGCAGAAATTTTTCTGTACCCATCCCCAGATCTGTGCCTCGATACAATCCTGTCTCAAAGGTCTATAGACAATTCCTTGGACTTCATGGTTTGGTTTGTGCTCTGACATGCACTGTTAACAGTGGGACCTTATATAGACAGGTGTGTGCCTTTCCAAATCATGTCCAATCAACTGAATTTACCACAGGTGGACTCCAATCAAGTTGTAGAAACATCTCAAGGATGATCAGTGGAAACAGGATGCACCTGAGCTCAATTTTGAGTGTCATGGCAAAGGCTGTGAATACTGTTTTTTATTTTTAATACATTTGCAAAGATTTCAAACAAACTTCTTTCACATTGTCATTATGGGGTATTGTTTGTAGAATTTTGAGGAAAATAATGAATTTAATCCATTTTGGAATAAGGCTGTAACATAACAAAATGTGGAAAAAGTGAAGCGCTGTGAATACTTTCCAGATGCACTGTATGTTTAGTATCAGTCAACTGCTGACCATTTAAATAAAGAATAAATAAAAATACAATAAATAGCTAAATAAAAATCAGTACTGTATGTTTAGTGTCAATTGCCCACCATTAAAATAAAGAATAAATAAAAAATAAAATAAATAGCTTAATTAACATTAGTACTCTATGTTTAGTATCAGTCAATTGCTGACCATTTAAATAAAGAATAGATACAAATACAATAAATAGCTAAATAAACATCAGTACTGTATGTTTAGTGTCAGTCAATTGCTGACCATTTAAATAAAGAATCAAAATACAATACATAGCTAAATAAACAGTACTGTTTAGTATCAGTCAAATGCTGACCAGTAAAATAATGAATAAATAAAAATAAAATAAATAGCTAAATAAACAACAGTACTGTTTAGTATCAGTCAAATGCTGACCAGTAAAATAAAGAATAAATAAAAATAAAATAAATAGCTAAATAAACATCAGGGGCCGGTTGCACCAGTTATACGCACATTACAACTTAGCCTAGTTGTGGCGTAAATGGGCACTAAGTCACAGTTTACACTCTACTAAATATTTGAGCGTTGCACCATTAAATTTATTTTACACCATTATATTTAGGAGGTAACCCTACTTATAAACTAAATATATATGGTAGCCTCCGACCAGGAGTAACTTATGGAATAAAAAAGCAGACTGATATTTAATGACATCAGTGAGTTCATGTTTTGGTTGACAGGCATCAGTTCTTTCGTCATATATGATGGTGTTGAAATTTACACTCATTTACATTTACGAGAGAGAAAAAAACGTACTTTTAAGCGGCTCTTCAGCATGAAACCGTTCTAACGGTGCCGTTTTTAGGGTGCGTCGCCCAGTGTCAAGTTTCAACACATTCAAAATATATATATATAGGATATTAAAATGAATAAATGTCTATTTTTCCAGCCTGTTGTATTAGTATGTATCACCCCTCATTTATTTTAGATACAGTTCCTATATATAATTATTTACACAGGGCAAATATACTATTTATTAAATCTACTTTTATTACGTATCCTATTTTAATGTCTGAAAAACCAGACTTTTAAATATTACATTTTATATATGCAATGACTGGAATTGTTCGGAAGAAGGGGGTACAAATCTGTGAATCCTGAACAAAACATTATACATGTTTACTCATTAGCTTTCACTCCGTGATTAGCTAGTTAGCTATAAGCTCGCTGTCACGGAGAGTAAAAGATGGACTTTATTTACTTTCCAGCATTGTTTCTCACCAACTAGGTAACAACATAGCGTGAAATCAACACTCACCACACACAATCCACCACTGCACCGTCTACTGAGCTGCAAAAAGATGCTATGATGTTTACCTTTCAATCTGCTACATTACTGACTGCACTGACAAACTATAGCTGGCTAACAGCCAACAGATGTGATAAACATGAGTGACATGGTTGTCAGGGACAGGGTTAACGTTATATTAGTTATATAAAATGATGGGGTAATTTTTATTAACTTTCCAGTATGTATTTCACAAACTAGTTAGCAATTTAATGAGAAGAGATCGCTCAAATCCACAAGTGTTGTTTGATTGGTCAGTGACATTCAAAAATCGATATAGCGTATATTGCGTGGTGTGCGCCTCAAGCAGTCGTGCACAACCAAGCAGCAGGATTCTCGTGAATGACCTTGGAACGCGGCACCGCTTCGACTGTCGCCTCTGTTTTGAATAGGGAAATAGGGAAAGAGCGGTGACCGCGTCCCATGTAAAACAGTGATGCAAAGCAGGGGAACATTTAGAATGAAGCACACAAAAAACACAATTAGAAAGTGCTCGTAACATGATTGCAGCGGCCATTTGAACACCTGCCTTGCTCTGCGCACCAGAGTTTTAGTGCTGGTCAACGAACATTGGAAAAAATCCGCTCATCTCATCTCTAAGGATGCACATTTGTAGCTCTGTTAATTCAAGTATTACACTATATTACTTCGAATTCTGCTTGTAATATCATGTTTGAGCTTAGATTAAATGCAAGCATAATTAAGAGAAACGGTGCACGTTTTAAGCGCTTTCTTCTTTTACTTTTTGCGCTGTATCATGCAATAATACACTGACATAGGCCTAATGATTAATGCGTCATTATACCAGAGTCTCTCCCGTGAAATCCAAAAACATGTGGTAAAAAAAAAAGAAGCATAATAGCACACAAAAAACACAGAAAGTGCTCGTAACATGATCGCAGCAGCCATTTGAACACCTGCCTTGCTCTGCGCACCAGTTGAGTAATGAGTTTTAGTGCTGGTCAATGTGTCCAGGAATGATAAAGTTTCCAGATACATTGGAAAAAATCCACTCAATCATCTCTAAGCACGCACATTTGTCTCGCTTGTCCACTTCTGACTGAATCACACCAAACGGGTGCGAGACGTTCTTTTATGTTGTTTGTTTACGTTATCATGAATTAACTCTCCCGTTGAATTTGTGCATGAATTTCAGGATCTACTCACCTGTTAATCAACCGATGCACTAAAGGAAGAGTTTTAAACTGGCACTAGAGACGGGAATAACGCAGGCTGCTTTTGAACTTCGCAAACCGCCAGGAAAGTCCTCCGTGGCAGTGTAGCGCAAATAATTTTTGAATTTGTAGGACATTTCCAGCTAACGGAAACCCTGCTGCACACAGTCTCCAAGGTTCTGTCACAGTGTCTCTGCATAAGAGTGCGTTTGATAGTGCACTAGCAACTGCAGAACAGCAGAAGATGCTGGAACCCTGCAGGTAATCTACATTGCCATTAGCCAATATAATCCCACCGAACGGGGTGAAAGGGGTCTAAAAGGAGTTGCTGATGTATTGTACACAGAGTTGTTAGTTGTAAATGACTTGTAATTGTAAATTTTTCGCATGAGTGGTGGAATTAGTCACATGATCAGAGCTATTTAATTACACTGTGCTCCTCAAAACACTGTCTGTTAAAACACCATAAAAGGAAGTACAACAGTATATAGACCACCAGGGCCATATTCTGAATTTGCTGATTTTCTTTCAGATCTAGTAGTGTAATGATGAGGGTCTGGCAAGTAGGAGTTTAGAACCCAAATGCAGCACGTTTATTAAGTAAATGAAAATCAAAAGCCATAAAGGTCTAATTGAAACGAGAGCTGAGCTAAGCAAACAAAAACTAAGCAAAACAAGCAAGACCTCACCAAACTACAAAGACATCAAATAATGCAAGACAAATGACAGGGAAAACATTAGGGCTATATACTAAGGACTAACAAGGGTAACAAGACACAGCTGGAATGAATCAAAGGGAACACAGAGAACAGAGGCACAACAAAAATCAAACTTCAAACTAAAAGTCTTAAACCTCGTAGCAACCTCTAGTGGCCGCCAGGGGAAATGTCTCAAATATTACAGAGCCTCACATCTAAGGAGCGGCTGCTGAAGCTCCTTAACACATAAAAAACAAAAATAGTTCATGGGAGGAACAGGAAGTGGAAGCCCAGGGGGCGGAGCCACAGGAGGTGGAGGCCTAGTGGGTGGAGCCACAGGAGGTGGAGGCCCAGGGGGTGCAGTTTCAGGAGGTGGAGGCCCATGGAAGACTCGAAGGGCAGAGCCATGGAAGACTCGGAGGTCACTGGGGGCTGGACAGGCTCGTCAACGGACACAGGGAACTGGACAGGCTCGTCGACAGCCTCAGGGAACTGGACAGGCTCGTTGACAGCCTCAGGGAACTGGACAGGCTCGTCAACAGCCTCAGGGAACTGGACAGGCTCGTCAACAGCCTCCGTGGCTGAGAGCATTGACAGTGACTGGGGAACGGCCTCCATGGCCATGAGCACAGGCAGCGACAGGAAAATGACCTTTGTGGTCATGGGCACTGGCAGTGACAGGGGAACAGCCTCCGTGGCCATGGGCACTGGCAGTGACAGGGGAACAGCCTCAGTGGCCATGATCACTGGCAGTGACAGGGGAACGGCCTCAGTGGCCATGAGCACTGGCAGTGACAGGGGAACGGCCTCAGTGGCCATGAGCACTGGCAGTGACAGGGGAACGGCCTCAGTGGCCATGAGCACTGGCAGTGACAGGGGAACGGCCTCAGTGGCCGTGAGCACTGGCAGTGACAGGGGAACGGCCTCCGTGGCCGTGAGCACTGGCAGTGACAGGGGAACGGCCTCCGTGGTCGTGAGCACAGGCAGTGACAGGGGAACAACCTCCGTGACCGTGGGAACTGGCAGTGACGGGGACGGCCTCCGTGGCTGTGGGCACTGACAGTGATGGGAACGGCCTCCATGGCCGTGAGCACAGGCAGTGACAGGGGAACGGCCTCCGTGAGCACTGGCAGTGACAGAGAAACAAGCTCCATGGCCGTGGGCACTGACAGTGACAGGGGAACCACCTTCGTGGCGTGGACACTGGCAGTGATGGGGAATGGCCTCCGTGGCCGTGAGCACAAGCAGTGACAGGGGAACAGCCTCCATGGCCGTGGGCACTGGCAGTGACAGGGGAACGGCCTCCGTGAGCACTGGCAGTGACAGGGAAACGAGCTCCGTGGACATGGGCACTGGCAGTGACAGGGGAACAGCCTCTGTGGCCATGAGCGCTGGCAGCTAATGGTGAGCAGGAGCCCTTCTCCTCCTCCTCTTCCAGACGGCCAGGAGCACTGCTGTGGAAATTGCCTCTGTGCTGGCTCTGGGACAGATGAGGCTTCAGGCGCTAGCTCTGGGATGGCAGAGGCTTCAGGAATTGGTTCTTTGACCGTGGCAGGTGTGAACGCTGGCTCGTTGACTGTGGCGGCTATGACGGGGGACACAGATGTGGTGGCCGCCGAGGGAGGGATAACATCCTTATCCTCCACTCTTACAGTAAATGCCAAACCACTGAGCAACAGGGCGTCCAAGGAACTCCACCACAGGGCAGCATGGAGTACATAGGCTCATTTACTTGCACAGTAAAAGAATTGGCTAATTATAGAAAGATTTAAAATTTATGTTGAATATACTAGAAAAGGTAGTGTCCTTCCAACTATGTTCATTTTTACAGAGAAATTGTATATATGAAGAATTTCAGTCAGGATTTAGGCTCCATTATACTACAGAGACTGCACTTATCAGAGTTACAAATGACTTGCTCTTATCATCTGATCATGGCTGCATTTCTCTTCTAGTGCTCTTAGATCTTAGTGCTGCCACCGACACCATAGATCATAGGGCTGCACAATTAATCGAAAAACTAATCACAGCCGCCACGATTATGTAATCATGAAAACTGACAATTACAGCGTTCAATTTAAGTCTGCTCCTGTTGCATCAATGGTTTCTATTTACAACGTGTTTTTGCAGCGGTTGAGTATTCTAACCAATAACTAACATGTCCGTTGAGCAGTGAAATGGCAATGGCCAAATCAGAGCCGCTTAGATTAGTCCTCCATCCTATCTGTAATGACAACTGATCCTAATACGCAAGTTTTAAACCATCTGAATGCCCAGATGCTTGCTTTACATTCTAGCTCTGTTCGCGTGGCACACGAAAATTAATACTGAAGAAACATCACCTGACACTTGAAAAGAAGCTGTAGAACAAGAGCGAAAAGCACTTTGGAATTATTTTGGATTCATTACATATTCCACAGCTCGCTTTGAATGTAGATGTTAAATACACTGCAAATAAGCAACACGACAAAACTAAAACAATCCTGTTCTATCAAGGCACAGACGCGGTGTAAATAACTGATTTATTATGCTGATTAGACAGCTTTGTTTTTAATGAGAGCATTCGTGAGAGTGCAGAACTTTGTGCTGAGCATTATTGAGCTCGCGTCGAAATGTAGGTCTCAAAGAGTGTAAACCTGCAGTGAGTGACAGCAGTCATTGTAATGGGAGAGTTTGTCGCGTTACTCGATTTCTGTGTACAATTTATAAAAATGTAATAACAGTTTTGTTTTGTCATGTTAATAAGTAGGCCAATGTGAATTTGATTTGTACAAAATAGCAACAAAGTAATTCAGCTTAACTGTTCTAAGTGTGATTCGGAGGTGTAGTGAACATAAAGAATATGGCATGAATAGCATATTTCAGGAATCGCCATCATTGTTATCGCGTATGCTCTAATAAGACCATTTTCCACACTGCTGGTATTAGTAGATTAAACATTTTCACGAATTGCACAAATTCCGATAGCAAATGTCTATTTTTAATTTCCAAAGTGTGAACACTGAGGCCAAAAATGATCTAACGATGATCGTACATGAACAAGATCACCATTGAAGATCTAATGGGATGAATGGTCCCCTGTCTCACCACCAAAGGGCTTACTGAATGCAGTAACTTGGTCGATTTAAATTGGCTGTTAATAAGTTTGAATATTGAATGTCATATTATTTACTGTACATGGACTAATAATTTAAGCAGTAATTTAGCAAAAATTGTATTTATTCTATACCATAGATATAAATTTAAAATAATTTTTATTTGCCTTACTTTAACAAACATTATTACAATATAAAATACAATACAATATAATGCTTAAAATTTGCTTAAAAGAAACTGGAGCACAGCTCATATCCACCATTGAAATCTGCTACTCTGAAGAACCACAGGGTTGCTTACTTTGTGACGTCACGGTAATTTAATATTTTAATCGACATTAATAATCGCGATTACAATATCAAGGGCAAAAATTGACAATTATGATTTTTGCTATAATCTATTTTTGCATGATCTATTAGGGCTGATTTTTGCAGCCCTAATAGATCATGACATTCTCTTGGATAGGCTTGAAAATTATGTTGGCATTTGTGGATAGGCATTAGCTTGATTTAGGTCCTATCTCTCTGATTGCTACCACTTTGTCTGTGTAAATGAGGAACTGTCCGATCAAATTAAAGTATGGAGTGCCACAGGGATCAGTTTTAGGGCCAATGCTTTTCTCCCAATATATACTCCCCCTGGGAGACATTGTCAGGAACCATGGAATTAGTTTTCACTGTTATGCCGACGATACCCAACTTAATATTTCTTCGAAACCCGACGAAATTTCACAGTTTTCCAAATTAACAGTGTATAAATGATATCAAAAAATGGATGGCTAGAAATTTCCTTCAACTCAATTCCAATAAAACATAAGTTCTAATTATTGGAACAAAAACCTAAACAAATAAGATGCTAAAATATAATCTGTCTCTTGATGGATGTAATGTATATCAATTTCTACAGCAAAATATTTAGGTGTTATATTTGATAGCGATCTAATCTTTGAAAAACAAATTTCCAATATTTGTAGAATTGCATTCTTCCACCTCAGAAATATTGCTAAGTTACGGCACATGCTATTTGTTTCTGATGCAAAAAAACTAATTCATGGGTTCATGACCTCAAGACTAGATTTTTGTAATGCATTACTAGGTGGATGTCCTGCAGGTTTAATAAATAAACTTCAGTTGGTTCGAAATGCAGCAGTTAGAGTGCTAACTAGCACTAGAAAGAAATAGGATCATATCAGCCCAATTATATCGCTGTTAAATTGGCGATAAATATATTGTTAAGTTTCGTATTAATTTGGAAATTCTGTTAATTACTTACAAAGCTTTGAATGGTTTAGCTCCAAAGTACTTAAGTGACCTTCTATCACGCTATAATCCATCACGCTCACTATGATCGCAAAACTCCTTCCTGTTAACAAGGCTAATCTGTTAGTGTGACATGGAGTTTGGTCATATGCATATTTGCATAAATAGGCATATAGCCAGTAGAAACACGCAAATGTTAAAAGACTCAAGCTTGCACACAAACATTTCCCCAATTATGGTCTCCATATTAAACCTGGTAATGAAGCAACTGCAGAGATGTATATGAAATTATATATATATATATATATATATATATATAAAATGTCTTGATGTCTTGAACAGCAGTACGTGTGGAAAGAAGGATAAAAAAGTAAATAAAAACTTGACATTTTAACTGTTTGAATAAAAAACAAACAAATCTCAATCTTCACAAGGATAAAATATATGGCAGTGTTCCTGTATAAATAAATTACCTGTAGTTTCCCAGTGGAACATACTAAAATGAAACTGTTCAAGCATGCTAATGTTGGTGCTATCTTTTACACATTATCTTAACTAAATCATGCAGTGTCATTTTACTTGTTCTCACTGTAAAAGGTAATATCAATGTCCATTAGAAAGTTTTTTCAAGAGCGTTGTCCTTAATATTCACTTTTGTGATTTCATTATTGGAGCTGTACGAAACCTAGGTGCATTTCAGAGCTGTGGTAATCATGGAGACTGCAGAATCCACTGATGTTTGCCCAATCCAGCTCAAATGTTGTACTTTGGGAGCAGGCTTTATTTATCATGATTATACTCATAAGATACTTTGGGATTTTATAGGAACACAGATATTTATTTTGTTCTGCTACTTTAATAATTTTTATGGTCTCATATTGTACATTTATTAAAAAGGCTGGCAAAGTATTTTCTATGGCTATAATGTCTGCCATAAAAATTACATATAATAAATAAGGCTGTCAATCGATTAAAAAAAATTAACTAATTAATCAAATTTTTTTTCTTTTTTTTTTTGCATTAATCGCGATTAATTGCTTCTTTTTTTTTCTTAAGACCGAAGCTTGTAATAATGGATATTTAAATGTAAAATGGTAATTAATGTAAAATCAACACAAAGAAACTATATTTAAATTCAAACACTATTGTTTATTAGCTTTTTTTTATTTATTTGGAACACTGTGAACAACAGATTTCCAATAAACCATCAATCCCTCAAAACTGACTGTTGGCTTGAAAGGCATATTTCTTACAGAAATAACAAAACACAGGCCTATATGTTAAAGTTTGAATAGTTTGAATTTCAAAACTATCAAGGCCAATAAAAAACTAAAATGTTTTCAATGTTCAAGTGAATTGCAAAAAGGTCCACAATAGGCCTTGCAAATATGAAAACAATAACAGGAAAAGAACACACAACTCTACTCAATATAAAATAATATTGCTGAGAGTTCAGAATATTAACTAGAAACAATTCGGCTTAGTCCTCCTTTACATTCAGCCAGTTACTGAGACAGACCAGTCTGTTTACATTATCAGGGGACAATGAAGCTCTCTTCTTTTGAATGATGTGATCTGAGAGCGAGAACAACCTCTCACAAGGCACTGTGGTTGCAGGGGTTGACAGATACTTGCGTGCAATGGGTGCCAGCCTGGCATGTGTTGCTTTTCTCTTTGTCCACCACTGTAGTGGACACCCCTCCATGTCCAGTTTGGGCTCTACTTTGTAGTGGTTCAGACATTGTTCTATGGACTCTTCCTCTTCATCTGTATCTGTATCAGAAGAAACCACCAAGACAGACATCCTTCTCTTCTTTGGCAGCTGTTTTTCTGTTGTCTCTTCAGATGGTTGTTTTTCAGGATTTTCTGTCATTACCAGATTGCTTACTGAAGTCCACACCTCATTCCTTTCATCTTTGGGAAGACACTTCTGGTCTTTAAACCTTGGGTCAAGTGCAGTAGTGATCTTCAGCCATGTGAGGTTGGTGCTGTCCTTCCATTTAGCTAGGTCTGTGGTAAAGTCTTTTTTGAATTTCACTACATAGACTGGATCATCGTCTGTGGACTCCATAATTCTGAACAAGTGGCACAAGGCTGGCAACACCACTGATCAGGAGACATAATGCTCTCCCCCCAGCAGTTCAGTCACATATCTGCAATGGAAAACACGAGATGTTGTAAACATGTCAGTAAATTGGTATTAATTACACAGAAACTCACTACTTCCCTGCCTGTATGTTACATGTACACAAACACACACACACATCGGGGGGGGGGGGGGGGGGGGGGGGGGGGAGAGAGAGAGAGAGAGAGAGAGAGAGAGAGAGCAGAACAAGAGACAGAGAAAAGAAAGACATATTAACTTACTTGCAAGGTTCAAGTAGTTCCTCCAGCTTTTGCAGTTTGGCAAGCTCCTGTGCAGTCAACATGGCAACATTGTTCTTTTGCTGAGCCAGGGTAGTGGTCAGTGGAGATTTGTTTCGCAGGATTCGCTTGACCATTTCTAGGGTCGAATTCCATCTTGTAAATCCTGAATGAGTGATTCTTGCTTCTGTCCACATGCAACTTGCTGTTCACTTAATTCCTGAGCGTTTGATGGACTATGCTTAAAGTAGGGATGAGCGCTACGACTAATTTGACTGTCGTTTAAACAGAAGTTTTGTAATCGACTAGTCGACTAGTCTAAAGAGAAACAAACCTTCAGAAAACAGTTTAAAAAAAAAAAAATGTATGCGACCCATTTAAAATACTTAATCTATTCCAAACCCGATGCTAAATTCTACTGAAAAGGGGCATTTATCTGCGACGTGCTCGCCTTGAATTATGATCATTGTACATTAAATATAGAACATGACACGCATTCACTGAATCAACATTAGTGAATATTTAATATACATATTTATTGAAACAATTATATGAATAGTGCAGGATCAATGGAACAACTCTAAAAGCCTGTTCTAAATGGAAATCACCAAGTAAAAGTTACTTAACATATTAAAACAGTCAGGACATTGTTGAAAATAATTAACAGGTAGACTAAGCCAAATCTATGAGAGAGAAAAAAATGCGCTGAAAAGTCACGCGTATTTCACGCCGTGCAGTCATGTATTAGCCATTGATCTAATATGACAGCTGTTCGGTAAAGAACGTTAACCAATAACAGTTATGTAAAAAAAATAAATAAACGTCGACATGGTCCGGTGAAAAACGGGACTTGACTCACCTGAGGCGGCTATCTTGCGCTTGAAAAAGCCCGCTCAGTGGAAAAATAACGTACAAGCATGCACAGATGTAAAGAAGACTCAAATGTGAAAACATCCATAGGGACTTTCAAACATTTGGAAAGCCGATTCCCGCACCACCGAAGTGATTTCCTAACTAGCTTAAAGTACCCGACAATCTTGCGACATTTGGCTAGAACGCTTTCAAACCCACAGCCGTGAATGGAAACAGTGACAGTTCTTTGCTAAATGTGGGCCGTGCATGGCAGGTGTTCAAAAGCGCTGTGAATACTTTCCAGATGCACTGTAGTCTCGTGGCAGCAACCATGTTACAGTGCCAAGTACGGTTAACTTTTCCTCTATTTTCCATTCTTTTGCGACACCGAGAAAATGATCAGCACATGCCTCAGCGTAGTGTCATTCTTCTGTTTTACTCTCTTTTTACTTACGTTCATTTTATTTTTAACACGTTAAATATTTCAAATTAATCGCAAAAATGAACGCGTTAATTTTGACAGTACTAGTATAAAGTTAGAAATAGCCTGAAAAAAATTGTGGCCTGTTCCTAATTTATTTCTTTGCACTAGACACGAAGATTTTCTGCAGAACTGTGACCATTATATGCCCCTTTTGTTTATTTGTGAAGGGTCTATACTTCTGTATAGGGTATATCAAATATTCATGATATATACACAATGATTTCGCTGGCAGTATTACATTTTGCAACATCGTGACTATCTCTGATTTAAACTTAAATTGCAAAAATTGTGTTAGATTTGGTAAGTTTAATTGGTAACACTTTACAATAAGGTTCCTTTCATTAACATTAGTTAATGTATTAGGTATCATGGACAAACAATTAACCTTTTTTACAGCATTTATTAATCTTTGTTAATGTTAGTTAAAAATACAACTGTTCGTTGTTAGTTCGTGTTAGTTCGTAGTGCTTTAACTAATGTCAACATGTACACTACAACTTTTGATTTAAAAAAATGTATCAATATACACTGGCAGCCAACATTTTGGAATAATGTACAGATTTTGCTGTTTCGGAAAGAAATTGGTACTGTAATTCACCAAAGAGGCATTCAGCTGATCACAAAGTATAGTCAGGACATTACTGATGTAAAAAACAGCGCCATCACTATTTGAAAAAAAGTCGTTTTTTATCAAATCTAGACAGGCCCCATTTCCAGCAGCATCACTCCAACACCTCATCCTTGAGTAATCATGCTAAATTGATAATTTGGCACTAAAAAAAAACACTTAACATTATATCAAACACAGTTGAAAGCTATTTGGTTTGTTAAATGAAGCTTAATGTTGTCTTTGTGTTTGTTTTTGAGTTGCCACAGTATGAAATAGACTGGCATGTCTTAAGATCAATATTAGGTCAAAAATGGCAAAAAAGAAACAGCTTTCTCTAGAAACTCGTCAGTCAATCATTGTTTTGAGCAATGAAGTTTATACAATGCTTGAAATTGCCACAAAAAAAAAAAAAAAAGAAAAAAAAAAAGGAAGATTTCATACAAAGGTGTACACTACATTCTTCAAAGACAAAGCACAACTGGCTCTAACAAGGACCGAAAGAGATGTGGAAGGCCAGATGTACAACTAAACAAGAGGATAAGTACATCAGAGTCTCTAGTTTGAGAAATAGACGCCTCACATGTCCTCAGCTGACAGATTCATTGAATTCTACCCGTTCAACACCAGTTTCATGTATGACAGTAAAGAGAAGACTCAGGGGTGTAGGCCTTATGGGAAGAATTGCAAAGAAAAAGCCACTCTTGAAACAGAAAAACAAAAAGAAAAGGTTAGAGTGGGCAAAGAAACACAGACATTGTACAACAGATAATTGGAAAAGAGTGTTATGGATCTTAACGCCATTGAGATTTTGTGGGATCAGCTAGACTGTAAGGTGCGTGAGAAGTGACCGACAAGACAGCCACATCTATGGCAAGTGCTACAGGAAGCGTTGGGTGAAATGTCACCTGAGTATCTGGACAAACTGACAGCTAGAATGCCAAGGATCTGCAAAGCTGTCATTGCCGCATGTGGAGGATTTTTTGATGAGAACTCTTTGAAGTAGTTTAAAAAAATAAAAAGAATTCAAATTGTAATAGTAGTTTTACTATAGTAATAGTAAACGTTATTAATGTCCTGACTATACATTGTGATCAGTTGAATGCCACTTTGGTGAATAAAAGTACCAATTTATTTCCATAAGACCAAAATCTGTACATTATTCCAAACTTCTGGCCACCAGTGTATGTTGAAATGAACTAAGATTAACGAATGCTGTCAAAGTATTGTTCATTGTTAGCTCATGTTAACTAATGTTAACAAAAGGAACCTTATTGTAAAGTGTTACCATTTAATTTACATGTATCAGTTCTGTGAACTTGAATCGATTTAAAAAATAAAAAAAGCATCACTCAGAAATGTGCACAAATTTCCCCATTAGGCATTTACCATTTATTAAATTGTTTTAGTTAAAAAAAAAAAAAAAAAAATAGGTCTGCATGTTGGTCAGTACTGGTGTTTATTACATATATTGTAATACTGTTGCATATAAATTAAAAGGTAACACTTTACAATAAGGTTCCATTTGTTAACATGAACTAACAGTGATAAATTCTTTTACAACATTTATCTTAATGTTATTTTCAATATACTGTATACCAATATATTTTTAAAATCAAAAGTTGTATTTGTTAACATTAATGCACTATAAACTAGCATGAAGTTGAACTAACAATGAAAATGTAATTTTTTATGAACTAACATTAACAAAGATTAACAAATGTTGAACAGATATATTGGTAATAGTTTTTTCATGCCTAATGCATTAACTAATGTTAACAAATGGAACTTTACTGTAAAGTGTTACCAACCAATGAAAACAATTTAGTGAAAAACTGTGTGGAAAACATAAAACATGTCTATATTATATTATATATTAAGATATGTAAGGGATAATCCACGGCTAGGTGTGCATTAAACGATTTTAAATGCACTACGTGGAGGCGAAGAACCACCCAAGTGCATTTAAAATCATTTAATGCACACCTAGCTATGGATTATCCCAATTATACCATGGTCACTTGCCAGAATTGATTAGTTACAGCTGTAATATATTTTTTGCAGTGCAAATTTTGACTGGAAGAATAAAAAAGTTCAGTGAATTTGATCTGAGGTACGTTAGATCTACAGCCTGTTCTAAATCAGACAGAGAAAAACAGTGCAACCGCCACTGATAGATAGATATATATGAGAGAGAGAGAGAGAGAGAGAGAGAGAGAACTGGATTGCTCATGACGTCATAACAGTGAGCCCACTGCGCCGCCATATTGCTATGCCCAAACATTCCAATGTCCCAGTTGACTTAATAGGAAATCATCTAATTTCAGCGAGTAAACATTAGTCATTCAATCACCGATTTTATATCTGAAATCTGCATGTACATCCCTGCAATGAAACACAACACATGTAATTATTTATTTATTCAAAGTCGGGAATTTTTCCTGTTTCTTGAAAGCCCAGGCAAGGTATGTATATCTACTGTATATCAAACAGTATCCACCTCTAACAAACTTCATCAGCGAACAGATTAGCTGAATGTAAACAAGTTCACTGAAACTGAGGTAAAATACAAACAGACATTTAGACTTATTTATTGTGAACATCGAAGTGTTTGTTCAGAGTAGCTTGTTTTATGTTTTCATTAAAACGTGACTTGTTCTCTAGGCTACTTGAATAAGAGCGCGCGCTCTCCCTCTAATCACACGTGCACCGGGCGCCCGGAGAGAGAGAGACATAGCAAAGTTGGGTCAAATTAAACTGATACGGGTGCGACTTGAGGACAATGAATTAAACTGACTACAGAGAGCACTTCAATATGAAAACAAGCAAATCCCGGGCATTTAAGGCGATTTAGAAATCCCAGTCTTACTTTTTTAAAGTCCCTTTCGGGGGTAAGGACGTATTGTCACCCTAAACAAGCAGATATTACAGCTTTTCCTACTTACATTACAACTTGTGGACAGTATTTCCGCTTCCTTTGGTGATTGTTGTGCTGCACTGATAGACTGAACACGGGGCAAGTAAATGCTCTAACATCGCGATCCGCTAATATATTCTCCCTCGCAACGAATATTATCCATAACAAGCAAATTATAAATAAAACATAACTGTCACTAGAGGGTGAAATGCAACTGTCGTATCTGCAGGTCGGAGACGGTGAAATGGGGGTGTTTTCACCTGTCAGTCATTGATGCTCTAATTGGCTAGTTGCATAAGACGCCATGATTGATTTCTGGTTTACAGAGTGTGGGCATAACCACTTCCGGTTTCGCTGGGCGCCTGACCTGAGACCGCTAAAAATGGCATTTACACTCTGTAATTGGTAATCCTCTGTTGAAAAACAACCAGCACATTTATAAAGTTGCAATTTCTGTTTGCGTCTTACGTCTGATTACATATGCAACTTTTTGGTAACACTTTACAATAAGGTTCAGTTCTTAAACATTGGTTAATGCATTTGGTATATTGAACTTACAATGACTACTTTAGAGCATTAATCTAGGTTAATGTTTCATTTAAATATACTATTGTTCATTGTTAATTACCATTCATTCACATGTCCCATGTTACTGAATAGACAGACATTAACATTAAGGTTAATAAATTCTTCTCACCACAATTGTAGAGAGCGGTTATCTGAGTTACCATAGACTTTGTCAGTTCGAACCAGTCTTGCCATTCTCTGCTGACTTCTCATCAACAATATATTTGCATTTATTTTTTTGAATCTCCTTGGCTATAGCAGTTGTTTGGTCGAAATGATGGTTCCTCTGATTGAAAGAAAATCACCCTTTTAAGCCATTTCAGAGCAAATAGGTATATGAATATCATCAAATGGCTGAAAAATATAGAGATATTTTTACCCAGCCCTATTTCCGCATCTTTGACAGCTTTGTTAGCTCAAGTGGGAAAACTCATTTTTGGTGGTCAAGGTTTCCACAAAATGAACACACGGAGCACAACTCATCACTCTGACACACAGCTACAGGGAGCCAGAGAACTTGGCCAAAAGCACATTATACCTGCCACAGTGGGTCATCATTACTGATGAAACTGAGACAGGGCTGGTAAGGCTGTGTGGAGGTGGTGTGATCTGTCTTTAATCAGAGGTGTGAACCACAGCATCAGATCAGTGTTTGAGGAGTGAGGACCTTAAATCACACATTTACTCACCAGCTTTGATTGCAGAGGTCACAGGGGCCACCAATGCCAAAGTTGAGAAAAACAATACACATGTATATCTCAGAGATGTGCCATCCATTAATGAAAGTCTGGCTTGTTTTACATGCTGCAGCAGAACACCCTAATGATCTTTCCTTTTCAATTAAGTAGTTTGGTTTTCAAAACCCGAGTCCAACACTGTGCTGTAGAATTAATTACAGCAGTTCAATATGAGAGAGTGAGCTTTATCAGCAAGCATCCTCAAGGTACTTTCTCACATGAAAGCAAAGAAAACATTACATGTAACAGCGCCCCCAGCCCCTCAAAGAAACAAAACTAAAACACATGTTAGGGAGTAGGATAAACCATTTTCAAGTCTAAACATGCACCTTTCTTCTTCTTGGATTGAAATGGCAACCGGTCAATTCAATGGTACCTTCATTTTTCAAATGAAAATGGGAGTCCATCCAGCAATGCGCTTTTGTGGCTTCTTTCTGAGGACATTCTTAAAAAACCCATTTCAATGCCATGTACAAAAGAGGCCCTCCTAAGCCATTCTGAGAAAGCACTCAAAGCTCAGAATCCCAGCAGTGTCTGGACATACAGGACAGCCACAAAGAACCTATCCTTATTTTATATATTTACACATATCATATTTCAGAGTTGTTGTGGTAAAAGTAACAGCAGATAAGATGGACTCACAATTAAATGAACAGATTCTGTTATATGTCATAATTCTTTTTTCAATGGTTATGTGGAGTCTCAAAAACATGGGCTTCAGGTGATATTGAGGAAGCTCATGAAACTGTTGCTAGGGAACAAGAGCGCCATCTTCTGATTAGTCTTTGTTGAAGAATAACGCAGGATTCACAAACTTTTAATTTGATATAACCCAAAAATACAGATTATTTAAAAATCATCAAATGCTTTCAGGCTAAAAAGGCATCCATCATTAAAAAAAAGAAGAAAAAAAAGAAAAGAAAAAGACATCCACATTTCTTTCATTACATGTCTTTATTGTCCAAAGTACCATAAAATGACAACTGTACAACTGTACAACTGTACAACTCGGCACACTTAAGCAGAACCAGGGCACTAAATATCCAAACTGGGTTGCTGGTTGTAGTTGAAGACGCATAAAAATTTACATATTTACATAGAAAGACTTTAAGTGTGGTGATGCTCATCACATAGGAAACTAACAAACAAACAAAAATAATTCTTTAGAAACTTAAAACATAATGCAAGTCCCTGGTACTGGACACAAGGACTGAGAAGAGCAGACAGTGGATCAGAGATGAGCATGGTCAGAAAAGGCACTCTGTGATGTCTATGTACAGATAATCCATCATTCAGTGAGAGCAGCTCACATCCAGGCTTTTCACAGTAGTTAACTTTTTACATCCCCATTGAAAAAAGCACTGTGACAATTATGCCATAATTTAAAAAAAAATATTCAAAACAAACATGAGAAATATTCCATATTAAGTACCCATATTGTTCAAGTTGACTGAGAATTAAAATCATTCTAATTAATAGGGAAAAATAAAACATTTTTTTTTTTACAGACTTTGATGATGATTTGTAGCTTATATTAAATTATGATGGGAATTTAAAAATAAACACTAAAATAAACACTTGGGACGATGGGATGCCAGTACAATAATAAGCATTCTAACATTTCTTCAGCACCACATCTGGCTCTGTCTTGTCAGCCCCATCCTAGCGGTTAATACACTTCGAAGATCAGCACCAGCTTTCGTTACAATACACAGCCTGAAAACTCTATGCAGGAGCTTTATATTTGTTGCTAAAAACGAACAATGCAATTAGATATAACTCAACTCCTTTAATATATTGTTTTCTTTGGTGTTTCATGATCTCGTCAAGGCAGACCACGTTAGGCTAAAACTACATTTTTAAAAACAATTCATTCTTGCCAGGCACCAAATTTAGCCATGTTAAGCTAAAAGTCTACAATTCTCTATCTGATTCTTCTCTGTAATACATTAAGGTAAGTGTAAACATGATCGTTATATTGTCCAATGGCACTCGGTAGACATAGGACCCCAGGATCACATGCATGTGCATTCTACAACAAGATCTCCATGTAGCCCTCTTAAATTGTCTCAATTCTATGTTCTTAAACACATCCCCAAACCGCTATGGACCACCTCTCGAACACAGGGGTGAAAAATATGTAAACACCTGGAAAGCGACAGAAAACCCTTCCTGCCATTCCTTGTTACAGATTTTTAGGGAGCCCCTTAGAGGACAGGGAAGGACTTTGTTTTCGAAAGTTTCAACATCCCTCACAATAAGTTTTGTCCTTGCTATAATTCGCATTCCCTCGCAATAAGTTTTGTATTCCCTCACAAAGTTCTGCATTTTCTCACAATTATTTAGGGTTTCCTTAGGCTACCTTTATCCTGTCCTTACCAAAATTAACCATTTTGCTTTACTTCAGAAACCATGTATGGTGTTTGATATTTGGAGTAAAACCATAGTAACCACAACATTTACAATGGTTTTACTACAGAAACTAATGGTTTTAAAAACCACTGTACTTGTACCATAAATTAACCATGGTGTTACAATAGTGAATATTTACTACAGTAATGTATTGTGGCAGAATGATTATAATTATTACTACAGTTTTACCTTAATTATAATGGTTAAAGTAATAGTTCACCCAAAAATACAAATTCTCTCAATCATCCTCATGCCATCCTAGATGTGTATGACTTTTTCTTCTGCAGAACACATACGATTTTTAGAAGAATATCTTAGCTCTGTAGGTCTTACAATGCAAGTGAATGGTCACCAAAATTTTGAAGCTAAAAAATAAAGCACATAAAGGCAGCATAAAAAGCAGTCCATAAGTCTCTGGTGGTTTAATCTATGTCTTCAGAAGCGATCTAATCAGTTTTGGGTGAGAACAGACAAAAATTTAACTCCTTTTTCACAATAAACCTTAACATCAGCAGTCTCCTTAGCGATCATGATTTCAAGCTCGGTTACACTTCCTATAGCCCCATCTAGTGCTCTTCGCATGGATCAAGCACTAGTAAGTGTATTCGAGCTTAAAATCATGATTGTGCCTAGAGATTGCAATAGCAAGATGTACAGAAAAAAAGGAGTTATATTTTGGTCTGTTCTCCCCCAAAATTGACTGGATCACTTCAGAAGACAATGATTAAACTACTGGAGTCGTATTAATTACTTTTATGCTGCCTTTATGTGGTTTTTGGAACTTCAAAGATCTGGTCACCATTCACTTGCATTGTACAGACCTACAGAGCTAAAATATTCTTGTAAAAAAAAAAATCTATCCTGCATTTTTGGGTGAACTATCCCTTTTAAAATATGGTATCTGTAGTCATATTTGTGGCTACTATGGTTTTACGATAAAACAATATGGTCAATGAAGTAAAACCATGGTTAATTTTTATAAGGGATAGATAAAGGTATTGCAAAGGGATCTAAAATAATTGCGAGGGAATGCAAAACATATCACAAAGGAATGCAAACTATTAAGAGGGAAAGCATACTTTTTGTGAGGGAATGCAAAACTATTTTCGGAAAATAAATTCTCTCCCTGTTCTCAAGGGGCTCAGTAGATTTTGGATATAAACTACAAAGCTATTGTTCTGCAACTCAAATGTCTGAAGATGTTTGTGTGCTTGTCCTTCGTCTGTTCATCTGCACGGGCCCTTTTATCATACAGTGTGTGAAGAGGGGAGGGATTATTATGCATGACATGACATCGATGACAGCACTACAGCTAAACGAGGAGGCCCAAGACAATGGATTGTATCGGATTCAAAGCCACAGAGCAATCATCCATCCACGCACAATGTAAAGGCATCATTGTATAGGACCTCAGCTCAAAGCTATTCGACATCTCCTTTGACATCAATGCATAATGCTGTGAAAAGTGCAGCTCTGGCTGGCTGACTCCCCTCTACAAGGTGGACTGATCAATAAAATGTGTTTATGAGTTAAAAGCACTCTATAAAGTGTCGCTATGGTTTCTGCTTCTCACAACCAGAGCCTTGTGAAAATTAACACCTTTTTAAGTCAGGTCAATGTTGCAGCTGTGGTATGGGTGAACTGATTTATCTTTTTTTGCCTTTTTTAAATATTTAAATAGATATAAAACTTTCTCTTTTTGCTTTTAAACAGACAGTCTGTACACATCTGGTACCAGTACATATAAAATTACAAGAGTTGTTAAATTAGAAAGGATATGTTCCTTCTGATACGTCATATAAAAATATGCAGCTTTAGTAAACATATTCATAGTACTTTTTTCTAGTCTAACTTTACATTGCTACATTACAATTTCCGAGTTAGAAATATACCAAAAGTGAGAGAATTTATCGGTGAGTCCAAGAGCTCTCAGTGGACTCCGTGAACTTCAGCACTGAGCAGCTGTTTGACTTTAAAAGCCGTTGTGCAGAGGTAGAAGCCTCAGAGTAAATAGTGTACTTGCCGCAGCGACCTTCCCCAGCCCTCCCTTTTCTGCACCTCTCTCTCCTGCACAGCCACATACACTGTATCAATTTCAGCACCTGCACATCGCTCCCTCCTATTCTCCACATCCTGCAGCTCCTTTGCAGCCCTCGTCTCCCAGTGCACCTCCTTTCCCCCCTCCCTTCTCTCCTTCCCGTATCCCTCCCGACAGTCTCAGTCAATCTTCTCAACTTTTCCGATGATCTTCTCCTCGAAGATGGGCAGGACTGCATCATCCTCACGTACCTCCTCGAACACCACACCGCAGTCAAACTCATCACTCACTTTCTTGAAATAATACCTGAGATGTGGTAAGGGAGAGATAGTGAAGGTGAATGGTACTTAATATTCATCTCACCAAAGCTGTAAAGTCAAGCAATTCTGTGCAGTTATACAGAGACATATAATCTAAATTGCAACACTACATGACCCCATAAAATCAGAATTTAGTCCATTTGTGCTTGCTTTGAGGCCATCTATTTGCTATTGTACTCTTAAATTTCACTTTTAGCAGATATAACAGTCTTTCAGAAAACAGACCACAAAAATATGAATAACTTGTGTTGCACTGCACAGATTTTTGTCCAATCAAATTTTCTCTAGAATGAGAAGGCCTCTCCCTCTGCAACCAACCACCAAATCATGGTTCATGGCTGTGACATAACTAAAGCCTATTGGCTAATTTAAAATAAAAAGGGACGAGGAGTCTTTCCACATGTCTCGCTCAAACTTCCTGTTTCAATAGGAAATGTCAACATAGGACAGAAAACTGCCCAACAAGAAATGGCATAGTCTTCACTATCACCTAGCATTACATACCGTCATTTGATGCTGGAAAAAAAAATGTGTTTAAGAATATGACCAAATGAACACTATGGTCCCAATATCCTACTAATGCTAAAAACAATGATGTAGAAAGTGGGGGCAGGGGCTTACCTGTAGCTCCCTTTCTTGGTTAACAGCTCCTTGAACTGTCCCAGCGTGACAATCCTCCCTTTGACGGACGTCCTGTACGGGATGGGCTCTCCGCAGAAGTAATAGGCCACAGTGATGTTCTCACAGGGCTGCTTCTTCATATTTTTGTGCCTGCAATGAACCAAAAGGTACTTCAAAAACATTATTTGCTTAATTAATGCAGAATATTTAGAGGAAGATGGGACAAAATGGTTTGTTTTCTTAAGTCTAGTGGCAAAATGAGAGAGACAAAGTCCCCTAAGGATGTCTGAAACAGTGTTATTTTAAAGACTCTTGTACATGCTCTGTAGGGCTTAATGTGGGCAAGAGTGCTGGTGGGTGGCAAAGGGTTGGCTTCATGTTGCCAACTAAAATGGAGCTGTTGCTCCACACTACAGATGCCTGACAAATGCTGCCCACTTCTCAGAAAAAAAAGATGGCACTGTCTGGCAGCGCAGCTTTCATCTCCTCCACACTGATGCTTTGATGTGACTAAACTGCATATGTACATGAGGAGCAGGCAGACAGTACACATCAATGGACCCTCACTCTCCTCCACCGATCAGAATTTAACACAAGCAAGGTTGCCTTTGGATAAATTACGAGTCTAAACAATACTGCCACTTGACACTTCACTGCAACCGTAACAGTGCTAAACCAGAGTGTTTAGGCCCTTTCCCACCTACAGTCCTGGTACTTTTCCCTTAGTAACTTTCTAGATCAGAACTCTTACAAGGAACGGGACACACTAGGAGACTGTTGCATTCGCCATATAGTATCAACCATTGTTCTTGTGATGTTATTTGCATGCGATTCAATAGCAACAACAACGCTGACGGAGGATGCCGGGATCAGTTCTTTGGGCTGTTTTATACAAACTTTGGCTGCATCTGAAAATGTAGGCAGCTGCCTAATCAATTAATGGTTTAAATGACAGTGTTTGTGGATGAATGGAGCTCTCTGAACAGTTTCAAAAACACCTTATTTCACCCTAACTTCATCCATCCTTATACAACCTCTGAAAGCAGCATTTCCCAGTTTTCGGACACAGTCTGTGTCTTCAGGTTGCAGTTTAAATTGGGCACATGAGCCGCGCGTGCAGTGCTCCATACTGCAGCCAGAGTGAGAGATGAGATGAGGCAGCGAAAGCGCACTTTAACCATGGAGCTCACGCTGAACTCAGTGGACAACATGTTGAAAATGCACTATAAACCTATTTATCAACACAATCTTTTACAATAAAGGCTTTTATGACTCAGCATAAATTATTGTACCGAAATACTCACTCATTGACTTAAAAAAGACGTAAAGATGCAAGTTAACCATGCAGTAACAGGCACGCAATACTTCCCTCATGTAAACTAGATTGGTGAATCTACTGTATACTCTTTTAAGGGAATAGTTTACCCAAAAATAAAACTTTGTTATTTATTTACTCGCCCTCATGTCATTCCAAACACGTATGCTGTCATTTTTCTCAATGATTTTCACACAGCTTTTTTGCATAATGTGACAGTAAAAGATGACCATTTATTGTCAAGAAAAAGAACCATAAAAGTAGACTCATTCATTATATTCCAAGCCTTTTGAAACCATACAATAGCTTTGTGTGATGAATAGATTGAAATTTAAGTCATTATTCACTCTCGTATCATATCACTGATGCAACACAGTATGGAGCTTTCAAATAAAATATGGCACAAACCTCATTCATTCTAGAGTGTTTCATGAGTGACCAGATGTCATGACATCAAATCTGCTCATAGGTGCCATATTTGATTTGAGAGCTGCATATGGAGTTAGATTTACAGTCTCTTCATCACAAAGCTATCGTATGGCTTCAGAAGTCTTGGAATTTAGTACATAAGTCGTATCAAATACTTTGGCAGTGCTTTTTTTTGTTTTTTTTGTAGCTTTTTCAAATGTATTTTTGTGTTTCATGAAAATAATAGCATAAGGGTTTGGAACACCACATTTGTGAGTACATAAGAACAGAATTCATTATTCAGAATTTATTTTTGGATGAACTACTTCTTAAACTAAGCACGGGAAAGGAGGAAGTGTAGCTCTACATTCCTAACCAAAAAAAAAAAGAACTACATGAAGGCACATGCTCCACAGACCTGCTGCAGGCTTGGCGTACACATGTGGGTGCAATGTACTAGTAGCATGGGATGTAAAGGGGAGTGTTATGGTCTATGGAGAAGTATGAAGGGAGGGGGAATGCTAGGACAGTGGCACATACTCGGACTCGGAGAGCTCCGTGTCGGAAACAGCGGGCACCACACTGAGCGAGGGAAACAGAGCGGGCCTGACAGCGGCGCGACCCCTCTGGATCACCTCCATCACATACCTGAGGAACAACCCCGTGTTAGACACACCAGCTGCTATTGCAGACTCAAAACACCTTAATACACACATGCACCTAAGCTAGCCATAATGTGTGTTGAAACATGTCGACTAGAAAAGGGAAGAGGGGGAAATAGGAGCCAGCCTTGCATTAATCAGCTGCTATTGATTAGGTCACACTGATATTGTGTTAAAATGTTACCACGTTCCTGTTGGAGGCAAATAGCCTGTGATTATTGCTATACAATAACAAAACAGGCCACCATGTATCAAATATAAATTATCATGCCGATACTGAGTCGATACTGTTTGGTAGCTCTCATTTTCAGTGGATGCAACTTCTCACCTCTGCTTGGCCTGCAAAGTTCCAGACTTCTTCCTTTCCTCTTCAAGCCGCCTTCGCGCCTCCTCCAGTTGGGTAAGGGGGTTGGGGGCAGGGTTGGGGGGCATGGTTGGATCCTGGATGAAGGGATGGGAGGGCTGCACATTGTTGCGGAGCTGGGCGGTAACCCAAGGGTGCACTGCCCCTGGCCTTTCCACCGAGCTGGGCCTCGACACCTCGTGTCCCTGGGCCTTCTTGGAGCCTGAGATACTCCTAAGGAATAAGCATGACCAAAATGAGCTTTAACACCATCAGTCAGGTCCAATAATGGGTCCAACACCAGGACCAGACACTATGTAATAGACAAAGTTGCTCTAAGTAATTTGTCTGAAGGTGAAACTGCAACTAGATGGCACCCAGCAGATATCTGATGCTTTACATACAGTTATGCAGAGCGGGATTTTGAAATAATGAGATTTCACTATTGGCGGGACTACCCAGCCCAATGCAGCAGAAATAGAAACCAAGCCATCAACAAAATGCTCTGTTGTTCATAATTTGTCACTGCTGGTTAGAGCAAAAACTCTGATTTACATGGAAGAGATCACTTTTATGGCTTGACAATTTATTGTGTCATGATATGTAGCAGCGCACATCTTACGGTGGGGGAAATAAGTATTGAACGCGTCATTGTTTCAGTAAATATATTTTGTATGAGGCTATTCACATGAAATTTTCAGCAGACATCAGTATTAACTCAAGAAATCCGCACATGTAAAGAATTCACAACATTAAAGTCCATAAATAAAGTTATGTGTAATAAAGTGGAATGACACAGGAAAAAAGTATTGAACACGCTAACTGAAATTTATTTAATACTTAGTGGAGAAGCCCTTGTTTGTAATGACAGCTTCAAGTTGCTTCCTGTATGAAGAAATTAATCGGCCACAGTATTCATGTGTGATTTTGGCCCATTCTTCTAAACATATTGTCTTTAAATCTTGAAGATTCCTGGGGGTCCTCTTGTGAACCTTGATCTTAAGCTCTTTCCACAAATGTTCAATTGGATTCAAATCAGGTGATTGACTGGGCCATTCTAACACCTTGATTTTTTATCTCTGAAACCAACTGAGAGTTTCCTTTACTGTATGCTTTGGATCGTTGTCCTGCTGGAAGGTCCACCCACATCTGATCTTCATCATCCTGGTGGATGGCAGCAGATTCTTCTCAAGAATCTCCCAGTAAAGGGCTCCATTCATCGTTCCTTCAATTATATGAAGTCTGCCAGTACCATGCAATGAAAAACAGCCCCACACCATGATGCTTCCACCTCCAAACTTCACTGGTGGTATAGTGCTTTTAGGGTGTGCAGTGCCATTTCCTCTCCAAACATGGTGTGTAGTATGGCAGCCAAAAGGTTCAATTTTGCTCTCGTCTGACCAGACTACACAGACTACATGAGCTTTGACATGCCTTTTCTTTAGTAATGGAGTGTTGCGGGGTGAGTGTGCATAGAGGCCATTGCGGTGGAGTGCATTGCCTATTGTTTTCTCTGTGACAATTGTACCTGCTGCCTCCAAGTGTTTCTGGAGCTCTTTCCGAGTGGTCCCTGGCTCTTGGGCTACTCTTCTGACTATTCTTCTGACTCCCTGGTCAGAAATCTTGCGAGGAGCTCCAGTGCGTGGCCAGTTGATGACGGAGTGATGTTGCTTCCACATGTGGATAATGGCCCCAGTGGTGCTTACTGGAAGATTCAGAAGTTTTGAAATACGTCTGTATCCGATTCCATCAATATGTTTCGCAACAATAAGGTTGTGAAGGTCTTGGGAGAGCTCTTTGCTTTTACCCATCATGAGATGTTTCTTGTGTGACACCTTGGTAACGAAAAGCCGTCAATTTACTAACCCAGCTGATATTAATTTGCACAGCTAGGAGGTATAATTACTTTCTAACTACTTACAGATTTCAGCTGGTTCCTTGCCTTACCTTGCCTTGGAGAACTGCTATTTCTTAGCGTCTTCAATACTTTTTTCCTGTGTCATTCCACTTTATTACACATAACTTTATTTATGGACTTTAATGTTGTGAATTCTTCACATTTGCGGATTTCTTGAGTTAATACTGATGTCTGGTGAACATTTCATGTGAATAGCCTCATTAAAAATATATTTACTGAAAAAAATTGACGCATTCAATACTTATTTCCCCCACTGTATCTCTGGTAGGTGAACAAAATTTTTGCCAACTAATTGTAACTTTGATAGCTAGAGTTTAGCTGGCTAGTGAAGTCAGCGTATTTCTTTACGGGCTCTAAAAGTGACTATAGATCACTCCCATTATAATGAATGAAGCTGCGCAATTCATTTACATTCAGTCATTAAGCAGACACTTTTATTCAAATTTACAAATGAGGAACATAACACACTTTTTTTCATACAAAAGTCAACAATGTCTGCAGTATTGCACCGACAAGTTCTCAGAATAGCTTGAGTAGTATAAAAGCTAGTGCAGAAGAAATAGACAGATGAAGAAGGTTTTTTTTTTTTTTTTTTTTTTATACAATAAAAAAAAAACCTTACTTTGTCTGCAAGTCACATGCTTAGAGCATTAACTGCTTCATTGGTTATAATAGGAGCGATCCAATGTTTCCAACCTTTCCACTGAGGAAATAATTGTGAGCATCTAAACTACGATACACCTCCATTGCCTCTCTCGCGTAGATGCTCACAGAATCAACACATCTGGATAAATCACTTCAGGCAAACATTTGATGTTGTTTGAGAAAATATGTTAACTCAAGTCTTATTTAAAGGATCCAGTAATGGCATCTCATCATTTATTTTCAGTTTTTGCACATATCTCATTTGTTCTCTCTAAACTCTAAATGTACGCACTAGTCATTTTATTTGGACAGTTCTGGGTTATAAAAATGCAGCTACCGGAAATGCTTCAGGGCAAGACATGCACAGTAGCGTTCTAATTCCTGTGTTATTGATTACGTCCTTGAAATGGTGTATAGTAATAATAATAATAATAATATGTAAGCACAAGTAGCTTGACGAAATAATTACACTGCAATTACAAGTAGTTCCTTTGTATTATTGTGTATTTATATGTGTAATTACTGAGTAACATGAACACTAAAATGAAATGACAAACAAGATTTAGGATTTTAAACACAGTTCCAAACACTCTGAGCAACGTCTAAAAAAATTCTTGTGAACTGCTGACAATAGACCTCCATGAGTGATTAATATACTAAACCTTCTAGATCAATGCACTAAGAGGTTCATTGGCAGTAAGGATGCTCACCCATAAGGACTCCTCTTGGAGCGTCCAGTCTCCTTCTCTCCCTCCATCATCCACTGCAAAATCTTCTGGTTCCTCTCCATGTCATCAACGGGCAAGGGCTCTCGTAGCTCATGGTTTCGTGCATCATCTTTTCTGATAGGTCGCTTTGACAGCGTGCTACCTTTACTGCTACAATAAGAGACCATGACATAATCACTGAAGCTGTTAAGTGATATGGTTTCATTAAAAGGGATAGTTCATCCAAAAATAGAAAATTCAATCATTTATTCATCCTCATGTTGTTCCAAACCCATCTGGCTTTCTTCTGTAAAACACAGCAGATGCTAGGCAGAGTGTTAGCCTCAGTGACAATTCTTTTTCATTGTAAGGAAAAAAATTCCATGAAAGTGATTGACTGAGGCCCACATTCTGCATAACACCTCCTTATATGTCCTATGGAAGAAATAAATTCATACAGGTTTGGGACAACATAATGAGAGAACAATGACAGTAGTATAATTTTTGGGTGAACTGTCCCTTTAATGACTCCAATATATAAGAACACCAAAAGCCAACATCAAGGAGCATACCCATAACCCATGGGGTCCATGGCACTGGGACCAATGCTCATTCCGTCTGCGTAGTTGCGGAACTTGGATCCATAGTGGTGTTGCTCCATGTTCCAGGCGAATCCGCCGTGCATCCTCATGGCTTCCGCCTCCATTTGCTCTTTGGGCTTTCCCCCAGCAGCATAGTGTGTATGGTGAAGGTGTTTGTGATGGTGCAGGTGCGCTGCCTCGCCCTTTGGACCTAACCGAACCTGGTGCTTACCTTGTGCACCAGACAGTGGCATCATCAGCCCTGACATCTTGCCCGCGGGCAGCCCATCTGGCGAGCGGGACTTCGGAGAGTGGCGGCCTGTGCCCGGAGATTGACAGCCGGGGGTTTTCATGACACGCTGCACATGCTCATCCAGGATGCTCTCGGGGTTCTCCTCATGCGCGTCCCGTAGCTGCAGCCCATTGTAGCTCATTTCAGAGTAGCGACCGCCATAATGCTGCACCTGGACAGCAGGAGGCATCCGGTGACTGGCCAGAGAGGGGGCAGTGGAGATGTCCGCATCATCGCCTTCCTCTTCCTACAGGACACAGATTAACAATGATGACAAGATACATTTTAAGAAGTCAAGTCATTTTTATTTGTATAGCCCTTTACATGACACACATCGTTTCAAAGTAGTTTACAGAAAATCATTCATTAACAAAAAAATGAAACTGTAATATTTATAAAGTCTTAAAGTGATCATTGTGTAGTTTGATTAAATATGATTGTAAATTGTGTATAATAATTAAATAATAATTGTATTTAGAACCCTTGTGAACAAGCTGAAGGCGACTGTGGCAAGGAAGGCAAAACTCCATAAGATGTTGGTTAATGGAGAAAAGTAACCTTGGGAGAAACCAACCAGTTCCCCCTGGCTAACCAGCATGAATATAATGCCAATATTAGTTATTTGTGTAAAGTGCAAGTCATGGTTTAAAATTTGTAAACTGAGTAAGTGTTAAATTTTTTATGAACTTTAAGATTAATTAATGACTAATGTCTTTGAAGTCTGTCCTGGATTAACTGCAGAATAGATGCAATTGTCCTTTGTTAGTTAGCTGATGAAAGGTTTTGTTGGCAATTAATTGATAGTCTATGTATGCCATTTCAAGAGTGTAGTCCATCAATAGACAAAGGTGATGCAGGCAGAGATCAATGAGGTGCATCACAGTTCAACAAGTCATTTCGGTGAGGTTCGGTGGGGTCCAACATAAATCCAAGGTTCAAGCAGTGGCATATAAAGTATCTGATGTCTTACAGTTGGAGTTGGCATCAGTTCATCCTCTGAAGTCCATCGTAAAAGACTGAAGTGATGTCTGGCTAGCACCGGCTGTAAAATCAGCCATTCAGTTTGAACTCATTGATATCATTCAATAAAAAAAATAAAATATTGTGCCTCTTAATATGCCAAAGGGAATGCCATCTGACCTGAAACAGCCTAATGTAGAGAACAATGAGCTCCGAATAATCATTGTGCAGTTACAGGTTTTAACCCGCAGATGTCCTCATTTCACAGGCTTGACCAGATTAGGCTTCTATTTATACGTCTTTGTTATGGTCACATTCAAAACAGACAATGACCTGAAACAGAGCCATGGTGGAATTTCCTTATGGCTCAAAACATGACTTTCACATTCAAGGAAATTATGAAAATCACAGTTTTCTACTCATCACATTAGAAGTGACCAGACAAGTGTTTTCTTAGGATTTAATAACGACTTGCTTAACATGTTAGTCACTGGTTAGTTCTGGCCTTCAAGGTTTTTTTTTTTTTTTTTTTAATCAGTAGCAAGCAACACAGTATTAATTTAGAGTTTTTTCAAATCATGTCAGTCTTGCAACTAAATACAGCAGTAGTCACATTCTGCCATTTTAGTGTAGCCAATGAAAATTGAATTCGTTTTTATAAATGAAAACCTGATTGTAATTAAACTTCATAAAGTTTAATTTAGGTCACTTCAAAGTTCACTTTAGACACTAATACATATTCATTTGTAAACTAATTTTTTTCTCTACGTTTTGGCCTTCCGTCTACACTGAGACTGCATTTTTGTCAGTAAAAACAGTTTTTTGAAAACACTTTCCTGAGTGAATGCATTTAATGTTAATGTTATACATGTTATAGTGTGGACTGGGAAAACAGATATATCTGAAAACTATGACATATTTGTCATGTGACAGTCACATTCAACCAAAACAATCTGATGGGCGGCCCGTGTTATAGTGGCGCTGCTGTATCTGATATTCACTTTGATAGCGTTGTTAAAGGTACGTTACTACTTTGTACAACATTCACATTGCATTCCTTCAAAGGTGACGGGAAGTTTACTTGTCTGGCATACATACTGTCTGACACAAAGGATGTCAATTTTCAGACATTTTCATAATCGATCGTCGTGGAAATTAACGATCAATTAAACTATAAATCGTTAACGTTAATATCGCAAAACGCATGTGGAGGACGCAAAATAATATGTGCATGTAGCATACAGTTTAAATTTAATTTAAATTATTACACTTAAGTAATGCAAGTATTGGCATTGTCCTCTTAAAATATTCTTAGTTCAGTATGTTAATACATTTAGGCTGTGTTTAGAACAAATTTGTGAGTTTAATTACTGTTCATGATTTAGGCTATTGCTAAAATAACTTGTATACTGTACATATTTGAGTTCATTAAAACTTCACGATGTGGATCGTGGGATATTTCAGTCCTTTGGACTTATATTTTTATTTGAAAAGATTAAGTCTAATCATAACACGCTGCATAAACAGGACTTGACAAGAACGGTATAAAGCTGTAAAAAGCTCCTTGATTACATCTGATATTCCACAACTCATGTTGTCTGGAGTTCTTTGTATACTGAATGTTCTTGGACAGATATTTTAGCAATGTTTTGTGAGCGGAATGATCCAAAAACACTTTTAACTGCAGAACCCACTGAAGAGAATGTAAGTCTATCCCTCACAGCCTCGTTGTCATTCCCATTAAAAATCAAAGATGGCGCTAGCGTGAATAAGGTCTAAAGAAACGCTCCAACATTGTTTACATTGAGCCCGTTTCATCTCTGATCTGTGGCTGTGCGGCTCTTCTTCTATGATCTGGATAAGTGGCATGCAGCATCAAGCGCCCTCTAGCAGCGGATGACAGTATAGACAGCCTTATCAATGTCTGATTGGATGATTACTCAACGCATTTGTCCTGAAATTAATTAATCGATGATTGATAAGCTTAATCGATCAAATTATTAATGACAATTAATCGATTTTTGATTAATCATTAACATCCCTATCTGACACCTTGCAGTCTCGTCCTGTTTCATGCATATTAATAACTGAATATAATATCACAGGGTTCCAGACAAAAAAAAAAAAAAGACTTCAGAGCCATTGGCTCCTAAACTGAAACATTTAGGAGCCAAATGGCTGGTTTTAGTTGCCAAATCACAGAATTGCTCGATTTAGTTTGTTGTTCAGAAACAAGATCTAAGAGATCTTTTTTTTTTTTTTTTTCTACATAACAGAAATTTACATAAAGTATAGTATGCATACAGTAGTGTGTTCCCTTCTTGAGCACCAATGAATGTTTGCACCTTGTGTTATAGTTGAGTAGGTGCCCCTCAATTGTTCTAAGTGTCAAAAGCTGGATCTCACAAACGGCGTTATTTCTCAGCTGATTCACTGAGAATGTGAATCTGATTGAAACTGCTAACCTGTAGTAGTTCTTTTCAGGTGATCCATTACAAAGAACTGGTTCAAAAGAGTCATTTGTTCAAGAATCGGACATCATGGCTCCTGCTGTCTTTGTTTTACGTGCAACCAGCTAGTCACAACAGAAGGGGTGAAAAGTGGCACGAGACACACTGGTTCATGCTCCAAAAATGTATTCAATGACTCACAAGATGATATCTGATGAAACCGCATGAACACACACAACCCAACTGTCACCAGTGGCAAATAGAATTAAATTATTGTCGCAATCATTTGTTTTTGGTCGCATTTGTGACCATTTCAATCGCAGTCTGGAGTCCTGTATCAGTAATGTGAATAGTAATCAACATACTGTCGTTTTGGCCACAGGTCAATCCAGAAAGGGTCATTCCCAGAATATGGAGTTAATAAATAAGTTTGAGCAAATACATGTTTAAGCATCATTTTTATGTTAATGTGTAAATGTGTGTTTTAAGGTATTACAAATGTATTGCATTGTTTCAATGCAGTCATGCATTAAATGTCACATGTGTAAACGTGTTTTATGCTGATGTGGGCTAAACTGTACACAATGTTCCCTTCTTTTGGTCTCTTTGCTGCCAATTATAAAATATATCTGGTGAGCAGCCCACATTACACAATTTTGCATGTTTTTGCACTATTCTTAATTATAGTTCATGATTCATGACATATTACTTTTGTTTGTCAGAAATGCTAGCACATTTTGCCTTCAAATTTCCACCAAATGTGCATGTTTATTTAGTTGTCTTCTCGTTTGACCACTGAAACAGCAGCGGGTACTCTGTGTGCAATACTTTAATTCTCTCCCCAGGTAGTGAAGCCCAAGGAGATAAAGGAATTCTGAATATTTATATTTTTACTGAGCAGCTGTGCAGGTCAGGGCTCTAGATGATCTTTGACACAGATCGTGCCAAAAACCAGGAGTGGAGGTGGGAAACAGCCCACAAATCCAACCGCAATGCGCAAACCAGCCAATTTATGATTGCCCTCTGTGGCTTATTCGACCTCTAAAAACTGGACACTGTGACTTGCTCTGAATTTAAATTGAATAATGCTACAATAATAAATGACTGTGTTACAACCAAGCGGCATATCAGAGTTTATTCAGCCTTGTCAAGGCACATTTGCTGTCAAAGGCATATTTAACTGTCAGAATCCCTGCCGCCCCTGCTCAGTGAAGAAGAACCAAGAGAAGGTGAGTTGGATATAAAGAAGGCCGGATAGCTGATGGGGTAAGAAAACTTAAAACAAGTTTGCTGAGTGCTGAACAGGGAGCTTAGTGAGGCACCGATAAGAATATCAATTAAGAGACAATGACATTCCTCCTGCGAGCTTTTAATAACTCACAGTCACTGTTCCGTGATGGAAGTTCTTCTTACAGGAGGCCAAACTACATAAATAATCTGCCTTGAGACTTAACACCTGGCTTTGAGTCGGGAAAAAGATTCCCATTTGCGGTTTGTGCAAGCATTTCTTCATGCCCCGATTGACTTCAAACAAAGTCATTACACTGAGGCAGACTAGCAAGTAGCTCAATCTCGGCAGAAGATTCACCTGACACTGAAGAGAATGACTACAGAAATGAGCAGAGTCCCCTTGATAAGTTGGGAAGTCTTCAAAAGACATCCGATTGCCTTGCACGTAAAGAGCAGTGAGACAAGCTTTACTGATTGAGACCAATCAAAGTAAAAGTAGCTTTGTGGTTTACAGAAACAGTTGAAAAAACAGATTAAATGTATCTAATCTAGCTCAATATATAGTAATAAGGGGATGATTCCTTAGCGTGTTCGGATGCACTTACCAGTCTAACCCTCTTGAGCCTCTCCTCCAGTTTTTCTTGCGCCTCGCGTTCCCTCAGCACCCCCTCAAGCCTGCTGATCAGCTCCGCTGCAAACTTCTCAGGCTCAACGTGAATATCCTTTGGTATCCGGTTTGTGCGCTGATGGGAGAAGAATGCCAGTCAGTCCTCAAGGTCACCATTCTCATTTAACACAAGATACTACAGCTGCCAATTACACAGGTATGCGAAGACAGCTCTAAACAAAAAACAGTATTGCATGACACTGTAAAACACAATAGTGAAAGCAGAAGAGCATTAATAGAGGCCGAACAGACAAACAGACAACATATTTTTGGACAATGTGCCATTGAGAATGAAAGCAACGAAAATAACTGTCAGTAAGTTTCCATGCACAGTTATAATTGAGCCGCAGCAGGTTTTTGTCCAAGTACACATAATGCGTAATCGAATATTTAAAGGAAGGACATCAGCTGAGGAAGTGCCGGAAATAAGTGCCGAGATTTTTGAAGCATGTGTACAATGGCGAAGCCAATTGCGGTCGGATTGACGTATGTACATGCTGGACGAAGCAGAGCAACAAATTTGTAGCAGAGCTACAAATCGCATTATCTGTGGGGTTATTGGATTATCTGACGCAAACATACCTATTGTCCAATACAGTTGTGTATAAGGGACTAATGGTTATAGAGATTCAAAATAGTTATGGAGTCTTAAATACTCCAAAAACCGATCCACAAGTCCAGCAGTGCGTCTCAATCAGCCCCATAGATCCCTATGTCGTGAATCAGTATATATGGCACTGGCAAGGGTGTTCATCCACTGAACTTTGGGACACTTCTGACTCAATTATCTGCGACACGTTTACGAGCTCTCGCATTAAAACACAGCTTGTATTAATTAACAACATCACTGTATTAATTACACTGTCATGATTTTTCGTTGTAGACATTTAAACGTACAGTGTTATTGTGAAAAATGACAAAGAAATAAAAATATTAAAGAGTATTTTTAACCTTCTTTTAACAAACGATTTTGCAATTGAGACAGCCCTAGAAATGGACGGCTCCCTCATAAGTGCCCTGACTACTGAACTAGGGAGCTGATTGAGATGCATCCCAAGTCTTTAACCATAACATCTCGCACTTGCAATGTGAACTGAAAATGTACAACAAAGAGCTCACTATCTTTGATATGTTGGATAATAACTGTGCATCTAAGCAGCTTATGCGGCTTAGGAGAAATCTGCATATAGGACTTAATTGTTCCTAAAGGACTTTATGTACCATGTTGTGCTCTAAACCTTTGGGAGTCCAGGAAATGTATTATTCCAAAAGTCTGGGAAGAAAAAAAGAGAGGTGGGGAAGGAGGACAGACATATGAAGAAATATAGTTGCAGGCAGGGCCTGGATAAGGTCCAATAAAACCTTAAAGGAACTGTTAAAATTTTGATTACAGGGCCAAATCTTATCTAAAGTCTGTTTCAGCTCTCTTTGTTCTGGCCTACTGTTTGCTTAAGATTCATCAGTCTCCTCCACAGCCCACACGGTTACATGCCCAGTGGAACTGCAGAATCTGTCAAGTCTTGACAAGGCGTTTTGGTTACTAACACTGCCTCCCTGCTGCAGAGCACGCTTACAGAATATAAGAGACCCTTTTAAACTCAAGTAAAACAGAAAGGGGGAATGCGAGCAAAGAATAAAAATCCAGGCAAGAGGGAGCAACGTTTTAGACACTCCATAAACATAATGTGAATGTAATGTTAAAGGAAGACAAATAGAGTAAAACAGATAGACATAGGAATCAAAGGTTGATTCGAGTTAGGAAAGTTTGTACATCTGTGACTTGTTGTTTCGGTAATAAGATTTAGGTGCAAACATGGAAAAATAGGCAAAGTGGCTTCGGAACGTCGACATATATCGCTGCCTCCACAGCTCTCAGTCTCTATAGGATGAGTGAAAGGCCCCAGTGAGAGGAAGTGTATGTTTGCTCTGTTAAATTGGGCTCCATCTCAGAGGCTCCAATTATGCTGGAGCTGGTGCAGTGGGAAAGCCGAACCATCAGAAGGGAGGCTTCACATCTGCTGGGGCAGTGCAGGCAGAGCTGACGAGAGCATCAAGAACGCTTTAGACAGCACACTCACGCTTGCTCACTCTCCATCAGCTATTCGCCGGCACATGATCAAAGCTCCCCAGCCACCGCTGTGCATCTTAAGAATGCACATTCATTTTAGGAGCGATGGGAGAGACAAGGCAGGGGGAATAAAAGAGAGAGTGAGAATGACAGGGAAAGACCCTAAGATGATGGACGGAGACAAGGCACAGAGAATAAAATAAACCAAGGTGTGGGGAGTGAGAGAGGGGGGAGTGATGGAAAGAAAGGTAGAGAGAGAAAAAAAGTGGTGTAGAGTCAACAAGGTGCTCTGGAAACACAAAGCATACTTACAGGAATATGAGGTAGTGGCACTCGCCCATTAACTTTGGCACTTTCGTGTATCTCACGTCGATGTGGTTTACGATATCTATAAGGTGGGACACCATCTCTGATGGGGAGAAGCATAAAGGGATTTTAATTCTCAATCTGTGTCAATACATGAACAACAAAGTTCATCTCTTACATAACACATCCTGATAATTCATGACAGGTTAGAGTGTTATTTTACTCATGTGAAAATTCTGTCATTTACTCAACCTAATGTAGTTACAAACCCATAAGATTTTCTTTCTTCCATGAAACATAAGGGGACATTTTTAAGAAGAGGCACTGCTCTTTTTGACTGAGGCCATCATTAGACATTTGCATCTCACACAGTAGCAAAATGCGGAAAACTATAGTATATTTTGGCCTTAACATCCCAAAGAAAGTCATACAGGTTTGGAATGACACGAGGGTGACTACATAATTAAATTTTCATATGTGTTTCTTTGATATTCTAAGTAAAATTGTGATGAATGTGTGCTGAACATGAGGGGTTGAACTGAGCTTGCAAATGCAAAAGGAGTTGCTGACAAAAGTTGTTACCTCTCTACCCTGTATGGCTTTTAAAGGTGCACTCAGTAATTTTTTTTCCTCATTTAAAAAGTTCTACTTCTAAAGAAATGAATAGTAATTTTGAAACATATGTATAAAATCATGACCACTCATGTGAGATGAAGAGTTCAGTCATACCAGTAACCTTATAACAGCTCTTTTATTCTACATGGAGCACCGGCACCCTAATGGGGGCAGCCATGTTAGCATCACATGACCAGCTAAATACCTCTCGCTTAATCTAAGTAAGTGCCCTTTTATTGGACACTTTCATTCATGGATTAAATCAATCCTGCCTTACTGTGCATAGTGAATTTCTACAATGGCACTGGTAACTGAAAACTTCTGTGTTTGAAAGATGCAGCATCCAGGCCACTAGGTGTCAGTGTACGCCATATATCGACATACTTAAAAATATTATTGAGTGCATCTTTAAAATAATGTCGGCCATATGGGGAACAATATGGCACTGTCGCTTTGTACCAATGATTGTGTGGCAGTCCTTGTATGAGAACAGGACACTTTTAATCAACATACTCGGACTGCAAAGCCTAAAGTGTTTCCAGGCATTCAAGTTTTTGTTGTTGAACTAAAAACGGGAGCATGCCCTCCCCCTGTCTGACTGAATCCCTGGGGCAGCGGCGGCACAAGCAGCTTCAGAGCGGAGCGTGCTTGGGGTCTCTCTCTGACATGTGCACAGGGAGTCTTTAATCCCCTTGGGTCCTGCTGCGGAACCCCCTGCATCTCCACATGGCAAACCAGCCTCTAATCTAGCCCACTTCATACACGTTTTTTTCCTGATGTGCTTTTAATATGTTTTTTTTGTAACATGGATCACTGGTGCCATCTCTGAATGTAGCACACTCTCTGTTGCCGTCTTTCTACCTAGAACTGCTCTAGTTCTCCAGTCCCACAAATCCTCCCAAAACACTTAAAAAAAAAAAAAAAAAAAAAACAGGACTCCACTTCCTGTGAAGGAGAAAGTAAATAATTTGCTAAAAAACAGTCTGAGGGCAAATGAGAGCTGGCTGCATTAAGCCCAAAGTATACTTCTATCAGACACGAACACTAGGCGTATGCATACAGGGCACGTGACACAAATTTTGTCATGAGAAGAACGCTCGCGCACTCAGCGTGTGCGGCCCGATTTTTATAACCGCAATGTTTTCTGAATGTGCAGAATGTGCATTGCGCCGGGTATTATTTGCACTAATAAGTTGTTCCACAAAGTGGAAACACTCACCGTTGAGCAGTTGCTGTCACAAAAAAGCACTAGAAGATGTAATCGCCAGAAAAACAACAGGAGGCGAAGGTAGAAACAACAACAGTGTATGTGCACGTCAAGAGCACGTGTGTGAGGAGGTCAGAAGATACCAGCATCTGTTTAACTCGAGTCTGAAGGACTATAAAGACATCTTTATAGGTCTAGGCCCTTAAATAGTTCAGTATCACGTAGCAGTTGTAGCGTGCAAGTGCCAACCGCCTGTGTATGCGCACAGTCAAAAGAAGTATACTTTGAAAGACTAGCATTCGACTGTATGCAGATGCTAAGCATTCACGTCAAAATTAGAGTATACTTTGGGCTTTAGCTGGTTTAAAAATATTAATTTTCAAAGACTTTAAATTCATTACAGATGGCATATAAATGGATAGCAACAGAAAATCATTGCATATTGCAATATTTTCTCCATCCACCCATGTCCTCTCGTGCTGCTTCAAAGCAACCATTTGAAATAATTGCATAAGGGCGAAATATTTTTGGAACCATGAAATGATTGGACAAATCTGATTACACCTAAGGCCAAAATGCTGTTTATTCTTTTATGAGTTCTTATTTTGAGACCTTGTTTGCTTTCAATATTTCATTTCCTGTTCTTCCTATAACCTGCTTGTCTACAGTACAATGTGAAGGCCATTTCCTTTGTTTTCAGAGAAAGTTAATTTGAAGGGAAACAAGTCAATGCCTACAAATTACAGCCTGCAGCGCCTCATACCTCCCAATTTGAAGCTCTATAATTAGCATAAGTAATGACATTTAGAGGCTTTCATTGGTGTGGATAATGAGCAGATGGTCCTCCTCAGAGGAGAGCAGATTTGTTTCTGTTCCTAGAGCAGAGCTGAGGGAAAATGGCACTAATTCTGTGTGCAAAAGCTACTGCTCTGAGAACAGCCTCAGCTTAAGACACTCCAATGACAAGTAATATTGAGCTTTGTCTGCATGTCTTCCGTTTGATTGCTGGAATGTCTAGGCTTCTGCAGAACTGGTTGCAAATTTCCTTTGAGCTGGAAAATCCTGCCAATTTGACTTGAGGACACCATAGTGAAATTGATTCTCTGTAAGCTATGAGATGTAATGTTCCACCAGCTTGGGATAGTGAGGATGGATTGGTTTCTTGTGAGGAGTTGTGCGTATATTTGCATCTATAGATGTATACGTACACACTGCTGTCAGTAAGGGAGAGAGTGTCGGCATCGCTGGACATGCTCTGTTGCTCGCTATCGTTGGCGCTGGTGGCGGGAGCCAGCGCGTAGCCGGTGTTCACGTAGTATGGATTGATGGGCTCCCTCCATGATGCATGTCTGTTGATGAAGAATAGGACTGATGAGACTCCAGTTAAGAGATGTGGTTTAAGAAAACAATATTGGACATTCAAGTGAAACGTATAGATACTATGTAAGCTTACAATCATCAGTTTTTAAGTATCAGACAACATAATGTCAATGACAACAATTATGACCAATGTCTAACAGGTTTGATTTATTGTTCTGTGCTCTACCTGATCTGTTTTAATCGTAATGTACAAAAGGAATTATAAGTCTTAGGGTGTGAATTAGGCATCATTAATATTGTCAAAACTAATCAAAAGCATTAATGAAGGCAAACAACTAATAAAGAGCTTCATCATCTAATTAACCTAAAGCATTTCCAAAATGAGCTTTATGCTGGGCAGAGGGAACATGCAAACAGTTGTGTTCTCAGAAAATGTAGTAAGTTTGCAGTTAGTTAATGCTGACGAAGAAAACATTCCAAGCAGTTTAGGACATCATCTACTCATATGAGAACCACAGCATGAATACATGTTAGGCTGATTAATCAAGTGTTAAAAGCTGTTCTTAAAATCTAGCCAGGTGAATGATTCACATTTAGCTGATCTCTTTGAAAGCAAGGAATATTCTGCATTCAATACAAGTTAAGCTCAATTGACAGAATTCGTGCCATAATGTTGATCATCACAAAACATTATTTTGACTTGTCCCTCTTTTTCTTTACAAAAGCAAAAAATGAGGTTGCAGTCAGGCACTTACAATGGAAGTGAATGTTGGCAATTTTTCGTGTATTATTTGAGCTGTAAATATTAAATCATTGTTTTTATGGTCGTTGCAGTGTTTTAGGGTTTACAGTGTTACATTGTTATGGCAACAAAGTTGTAACAAAGTAAAATTGGATATAACTTTACACAGAAAGTTAAACAATTTTAACACACTATAATCATGTTAATATGCATAATGTTTACATCTTGTGGCTGTACTTTTGAAACAGTGAGTATTTAATATTTACAGATTGCCCCCATTCATCCATGAACATTTGTACTTGTGTGATAACATAGTTGTTGTGAATTCTGCTTATTTAAGAATGTCACCAAGGTATTGTTATCTTTGGCTAACATAGATGAGCTTTTGTCAAAATTGTAACTGAAAAATCCTCAAATCCTAATTATTTGTACTAAATTATTTTTTAATAAAGGAAAACAGTGTAAAAAATATAAATAGACTATATTTTGTTCGACTGCATTTAAAATATGCTACTAAAAATAAAACATATAATTCTTTGTGGTGAAGCCAGTGAAAATGTTGACAGGGCAAGTATAATCTGAACTACAGCCTTGGCCAGGCCGCAGACAAATAATTTGTATAATAACCTTGTTGAGTCCTGGTTATTTACCCTAAATCCCAGATGTTGTTTTTGATGAATCACCATTGTAACAGACTGGTCAACTTTGCTGGCTAGTTTAAGATATTGTAAAGGTGTGATGGGAAAATAAGGTGTAGATCACTTAAAAACAAGTGGTTTGTTTGGCCAACAAACAGCTACACTAAAGCTATAATGAATCGGAATTATCTTGTTAAAGAAACTGGCATTAATATTCCATGTTAACAAAGTCCCTTCCTTAATAAATCCAGTTTAATACTACAAATAAGTTAAGATTTACTTCAACATTTGACTTTTTAATGACAACATTTTTTTATTCCTTCCCACAGAATTTATCTTGCTAATATACACTATACCAACAGAGGCATATAACACAATCCAGGATAAACAAAATGAGCATACAGGAGAGATGATGAAAACAAGAGGCAATGAAAAAGGTAGTCCACCCTGCAAAACAGATTCCTTCTTGGAAGAACGGCAACTTCAATCTGCATCTTTCTGTACAACAATTTACAACACTGAGATGCAGTCTTAATGTTTGCATACCTATACTGGTGTGCCAATTGTGTCTAATAAGGTATACTATTGTACAGTACAAACAAAATGCTTCTGTAATAATTCCAATATATATATATATATATATATATATATATATATATATATATATATATATAAATAAATGAGAGTTGCACCTAAGCTTACCACATTAAGAGCAGGAAGTATGTACATTTTTTCTGCATATTTCTGCTGTGGTATTCTCACTCTGTTTAGAAGTGTGATACAAGACCCATTTAATTTCTGGCACTTGGGAACGGCCAGGCACTGTTTGAACCAACTGCAACTGAGACAGAAACATCTCTTTATGACCAGTCTAAACAGAGAGACAAAATGAAATGGAGACAGGCAAATACAGAGAAAGCAAGAGATGGAGAAAACAAGGCGAAAGAGAGAGAGACCCAGGTTTTCTGCAGTCTCCAGTGACTATACCTCACTCTCAACCCATTCATGGTCTTCTAATGATTCAAGCAGCAGCCATGTCAATATTCACAGTATTAGAGATAGGCCAAAAGCCTTCAGAGACGTTCACCAGCCTTCAGCAGCTCTCTCCACATGAACAGCATTCCCCATTCCATTTGATTATTTACTAAACAAAGGCTCCAAAACAGGCAGGGGGCATTTGGAATCTCTGAATCATTACTGTGATTCAAAATAAATCAATCCGTTTCTTTTCCCTCAGTAACACACACATGCCTGGATATATGTGCAACCACATTAATTACTGTGACATCTCTCATTTAAAAATAAAGAAAAAAAAACTCATACTGTAGGCACATTAGGATTTAACTGACTCCCCTTGCAGCCCATTACCACTTAAAAATCCCTGTATCTAAAAGCAACTCCACTGGGACAAAAGCACAATGTGCATTTGAAAGGAACCATTACCTGGATACAGGCTGCATTGCTGCTCCCAAGATTTATGCACCTCCCCACACTCGGAATAATGATGAGCTCTTTGTCATCCCATTTTAAATGTGATCACAGCTGACTACAGACACCTACAGATTAAATCCTCAAAGGCAGCTCTGTGCTTGAGAGTACAGGTAAGAGACTAGCTTTCAGATTACACGTTACATTACCTCTAATAGACCCACATAATCGGCCAAAACAAAAGAGCATATACTGGCTTCTGAGTGACTGCCACCCTTGATACAGCTACTAGCAAATTTGCGTTTAACACAAAGTCAATAGTAAAAATAAATGTATAAATAAATATACCTATATACTGTGTGATAGTGACATTCCGATGAAATTCATAAAAATGGTGGTATTACAAGATTTGTATTTACAAGAACCAACACCATACTGTCTATAGGACTACAATTAGTAATAATGACCAGAAAAATCTTAATTATAACAGAACTATCATTAGGATTTCCATTAACGAGTCAAAATTGACCCAATGGCTATTTGACTATAAGTTCAAAAATATACTGAGGAACACTTAAAGTCCCCCTGAAGTGCCTTGAAAAACTCTTTTTTTTTTTTTTCTTCTTTAGCCTGTTGACGTATTTCCTACTAAAAAATGAAGTTGGGGCAGGACTTGTCGAACAGCCCGTGTCTTTTGTAAAAATAGCCAATAGGTTTTAGTTTACACTGCAGCACCCAGCAAAACAATACACACACACACACACACAAGCACACACATCTGCTGCTTCTCATGCCAGAGAGAGCCGGTGTCATGATGAATTGTCTGCCTGTAAAATAGAGACTGAATCTGACGTCATAGCATTTCCTAGCAATTCCATTAGCTCATAGGACTTTTAATGAGTACTATATTCACTGCTTGAGTAAAAATCCTACAAAATCCTTCTATGATGTGTCAATATAACTTTGTAAATACGACATTTAATGACAAATGACTGATTTGTTACACATAATAGTATATTACCACAGCTATAGATTGTGAAATTAAACATTTCTTGTTCTGTGTGTTTTTCAGTTAGATTCCATTTGGCAAGCTATCTGCTACAGAATTACTTAACTACAATATTACAAAATATTTTACTTATTTACACACCTTACAATCTTATAGGACCACCAGCAATTATGACGGAAAAACCATTGTGTCCTGAGCGGTTACCTCCTGGGGACACTATTCCATGGGCGGACACAATTTATCATGACACCGGTGTTCAGCCAGGAAAGCAATCTAACAAAGTCTGACGGCCTTGAGGATCAAGTCTGACCAGTGGCAGACTGGCCATTGGGAGAACTGGGACTTTTCCCCGTGGGCCGGCTGCAAAATGGGGTTGCATGGGCCGCCGTGTTATGCAGAACGCGCCACAAAACGGCGCCGTAATATGCGGAAGGGGGCAGCGATATGCAGAAAAGGACAGCAACGGCGTGTAAAATCACTGGCCGAATTTTCTTCCCAGTCCGCCCCTGAGTCTGACTGACTTGAGGACCAAGAAATGATGTTAACTAATACGTTTCTATGTAACCAGCCCACAAACAAACACAGCGCATCACGATATTTGCTTACGACAAGGGTCGAGCAGTTGTGAACGTCAGTGCAGATGAATGAGAATCAAGCGAGTAAAACATCATCATGATACACAAACAAAGAATTAAGAACACTTACTTGTTCTATATATCCCAAGAAACCTCCAAAAAATGCTTCATTAAACAGATGAATAAACTCCAGCGAGTTTCCTCGCATCCAACTCCCACGTTAGAGCGTCCCATTCAGAAGTGATCATCCCTATGCCCTATTCCCTTCAAAGACAATTTTCCTCCATTAAGAGAGCTTCAGATGGTTGAAAGGTGATAACGGTCATTTACAACTCACTTTTATAAGTGATTCTTATTGGAAAATCTGTTTGGAACAACACAAATTGCCCTGCGAAGTCGTGATAAGCACCAGTTAGAACACAGCCAGACACACTAAATAGTAGGGGGAGGGTGCGTTCTCATTCTAGAAAGCATTAGATAGGACGAAGTTAATGCAGTAAGTTGTGAGTCATACATTTTTCTGGGTCTGTTTAGCCAGAAGAGAGAGATTGCAGATTTTAAATGCTTATCTCTTTTGAAAACAAGTTTTGTCAACTTTTAGAAGTACACTAGCATATAGCACTGATTCTTGAGATAAGGGACAATGTTTAAAAATCTTTTCTTTTTTTTTTTCAATACTAAATTAATTTTAAATGGATATATTTGCAGACAAAGGTCTCCACTAAAAAATCATGTAATGGAACAGGTTTTTATAAAAATGAAAATTTACATTTATTCCCTTTATAACTTAAATCTTACTGTAATTTGTGTCAACTCCGTCAGACACACTAAAAGCATGCTGTTTTAATTTGATCTATCCAACGAGAGTGTAAAGTCTTTAATTATCTAATAATGGTGTTCAGTAAAGGAGTTAAGTGATAAAATACATTCTATCATTTTTGTTTCTGTTTTCACACTATTCAGACAAAATGTTATATTTTTCTATCTTAAACATGTGTTGTACTCAGGAGCTATTTTGTTTGTTTGTTTGTTTTTTCTCAATTGAAGCTGCATCTATAACCTAAACTAAAATGACAAAATTATTTTACAATTCTTAACAGAAATGATCACAATGGGAAGATGGAGTTGACATGTTGAAGCTCTGACTGCAGAGACTTAAACATTGTTTGTTTAAAATATGAAAAAATTTAAAACTTACCAGACCATGTGTACTACTGTTGCATCCACAATGAGCATGAAGTGGGAAAAGGGGTACTCAAGAGTTACAGCTGACCATGACATTGTCTGATTTATTCAGGATTAAAAACAATCTGGCGGAGTTGACGCAAAGTGAGGACACAAATTTGATTATGAAAATTATAAGTTTAAGTATACTTTATGTAATGCTTGATATCTTACAGGTCCCAACCTTTCATTTGATATTTCTATTTATGAATTTGTTGCATTTTTAAACATTTTGTTTGACAGTTTAACATTGTGACTAGGCCTGTCGCGATTATTACATAAATATCTGATTGTGCTTATTTGAGATAACCGCGAATATTATGCACTTAAATTCCAATCACATTTTAATGACCAAATAAGGGAATTTTAAGCAAATATACAGTATAAATGCCATGAACGGCGCGTCTGTGTCATTTTGTTGAACTCTGTGAGTCACTGAGCTGCACCGCAGAAGTCAACCAGAGCAGCTCCTATCCGGAAGAGAACGTGAAATGCTTCTCAAGCGCTTTGATGCACGCGCCGTCAGTAGAGGCTTGCGCCAAACTCCCGCGAAAATATAAACTAACAAATATAAACTTTGATAGTGAAAGCAAAGCCCTCTGGTTTCACTTTAACGATCGTGTGATGGAAAATGATCCTGTTCACAGCAGGTTCACACACGTAGTGTTAATGACACAGTGGCACAGAGGAGACGCATGCTTACTCTATTTCTGTGAAGTGATAAATGATGAAACTAAATTGCAAAGGTATTGCTTCATGACATATAAGGGCTCCTGGGTCTAATCAAAAAGCATTAAAATAACATGTGAAAGTGAAGAAATTAGGACAGAAATATTTTACTATTGCATAATATAATATAGTTTATTATATAATATTTTTATGAGCAATATTTTAATAAGCAACAGTGTAAATTAATAATTGACCAAAAAGAGATTATAGTATTTAGAAATATTGTTATATTTAAAACATAATTTTTCTTGTCATTTCAAACTAAGGTTACATTTACATGACAACGATGTACTAAAAACGGAAAAGTTTTTCCATTGCGTTTTTGAAAAGTTTCGCGTACAGACGACAACGTTGTCAAAACGATCCCTGTTCACACAGATCCGCGAAAATGACTAAAAACGCTGTATTATGCATGCCAGGCCAGTAGTTAGCGATGTCACTTTGTAAAGAAACACTACGCGCCTGCGCACATAAGCATTCTGCCACAGAGCGGTGAATACAAACAATGAAGATGGCGATCGCTGGTCATAGTAGTGATGCAGTAAATCTACACTTTGCTGGAGAAGCGTCAATAAACTCAAAATCTTGAGCAGCACAAACATAGTCCTGTAGTCCGCCATCGTAGTTTTGAATGTCTCGCGCGTTGTTTTGAAGTACTCGCGTGCATGCCTATAGACTGAACACGTAATACACGTGCGCATGACATCTTCGTTTTCACAAAATTTGCATTTTTGTATGTTTACACGGAGACAATAACGGCACTGTTTTCAAAAACTTGCACTTTGAAACCCGTTTTCAAAAGTTTGCATTTTCAGGCCCCATAACGACGTTGTCGTGTAAACGAACAGCCAAAACGCATAAAAAGTTTTCCGTTTTTAGTTGAAAACGTTGTCGTGTCAACGGCCCTTAAAGTTGACCAAAAGGAGAGACATATTTGAAGTATTTAGAAATATTTCTATATTTAAAACATTATTTTTCTTGTCATTTAAAACTAAAGTTGACCAAAAGGAGAGATATATTTAAAGTATTTCTTTGATATTTAAAACATCATTTTTCATGTCATTCACAAGTTTTTTAAAGCCTTAAAAGGAAATTGGGGAAGTGACCCTATTAAGCCCACGTACCATATTAGCCCACTTACGGTTTCATTTTGAAATATAAAAAAGACAGAAAGCAGGAGAACAAATTGTTGTTGCAGAGGAAATGCACATATTTGTTGGTATCATTTTACTTTTTATTTGGAGCCAATGTGCTACCACTGTTTGGCGGCCATTTTGGAATTTGCTCCAAAACGTCACTGTTTTTGATGACCTAAAAAAAAAACAACAACATTTTTCTGGAGTCAGATTAACAAACCGGGTGAGAAATGATAAAAATTGTACAATTAAGAGATTAACAAATCAAACGATACTTGATATTATTTATTTTATTTAACAGCAATACTTCATATTTGAATAGATGGATTTCATGAGTATCTGGAGCTAGTGCAGGACACTGCCTGAATGACGCTCACAAAGATAGATGCTGTAAAAGAATATAAATGAATAAAAACTGCTGATAACCACATTAAATGAAAATATGTAAGTTTCTGGAGCACAAACAAGATTTAGTGCTCTATCTGCAATTATAATCCAGAAATATAACTTTGTTTTCATGTGAGCTTATGAGGAACAGTGCCTTTGAAAAGCCTGTTTGCTCATAACTTAAAAGCAGAATAATTATTTCATTTGTTTAAACATCAATTACAAACATGCTCTACATTGTAAAATATAGGGTGTTTTTATCCATGAAAAAAAAGATATTACGTGTTTACTTTGACTCTACTTTAAATTATTAAGGTTTATTTTCCATTGACCCCTATTGTTCCTAATAAGCCCACTGAGCAAATAACCCAATGAACCTCATATTAAACTGAATTCATAGTCTACATACTGAATCGATTTTCACTGCAGGGAGAAAATGAATAGCCAGAAACCAATGTGATTAAAGCTTGCAGGATTATATATATATATATATATATATATATATACACACACACATTTAATTGACTGGTTTTGATGTTTGAGGTCTAAATCTAAAAACAAGGTAAACATTGAGGTGTTCATTGAGGGTCACTTCCCCTCATTTTTCCCTATTTTATTATTTGATTTATATGTTTGAAGTTAAATGAATATTCCGGGTTCAATACAAGTTAAGATCAATCAACAGTATTTGTGGCATTATGTTGATTATCACAAAATTTTGACTCGTCCCTCCTTTTCTTTAAAAAAAAGCAAAAATCAAGGTGACAGTGAGGCCAATGTTTTAAATACTCACGTGTAAACATGATTTTTGTGTGATAAAATTGCTTAATAATCTTTTCTGTGGAATGTTATAGCCAGTTTTACAACTTCTTTGCCATGATGACGTAATGTCAACAAACCTTAAAATGACTGAAAAAATGGCAATTTACACAACTTAACAGTTCAATTCATTTTTGTGGTAATCAACATTATGCCACAAATGCTGTTGATAGAACTTGTATTTACCCCATAACATTCCTTTAAATATGTAAAAATTACTTCTTAAGGTGTATGAAGCACACATACACCTTAAGAAATATGACAATTTATATGACAATTAATCGTGAAAGCCCTAAAAGAGACAATTAATCATCATAATCAAATTTCATAATCATGACAGTCCTAATTGTTACCTTTTGCGGAGGACAGGTTAAGTTACATGTGCTTCCAAGTATAGAGCATGCATTTAAAAAAATTATAAATGAAATTATAGAAATTTAATTATAGTATAAATGAAGTAATGAATGCCTCGAGTATTCACATTTCCTTTATTATTTCTATTGTTATAAAATTCTTAATTTTTAACATAAATTTGACTTGTGTTTAGGACATGTTTTGCATCATATCTCATGAATCAGTGATAGATTACCTTAAAGCTAATAGATATAGACTAAAATTTAAAAAAAAAAACTATACTTTTGATTTCACGGGGTCTTAAAGCCAGAAAAGTACAAATATTATTTGATACATTTATTTAAGATTACTTGGTTCAATCTCAAGGCAGAAACCGTTTATCTATTTTTCTTGTTATTGTTTTGGTGCAAGAGATCAAAATCACAACAGAAAATAACAAAAATAATTTTCATATTGATTCCTACTGGAACAAATTCCTCTCCACAAAATTGATGACTAGATTAAAAACGGTTATTACTTTGACCACTGCTCGTATAGACTTCATTTGATTTGATTACGGGACAAAGACTTGAAGGTTGCCCATTACAAAAAATAACTGCAGTCCTATTAGAAAGCTAACTGGTAGTATCTTTCCATAGTAAGAAACTTCTGAAATTCCTCACTTCTCATTACTTGTCAGCAAATAAAAGACATATGACTTCTGCAAAATTTAAATGCTTGAAACCCTAAAGCATAGACCTAAAAGGCTGTTTAAAAAATAAACGTGGTGTCTTTTTGTAATTCCAGCCAAATACTTCATGTAGGCCTAATGAAAAAATCATTTGAAAACAACCTCACAAATACTTTGCTCCCGCTAATTAAAAACACATCAGGTCCAGAGGCAATGGAACAGACATTCGGCTGGGTGAAATGTGGAGGCCGTTTTTGTGGCTTAATAATATCAAGTCTATCATTTTGTCATGTTATAGCTTGTTAAAAGAGGTACCCCTTAACAGCTTTCAAAAATTAAAATGCCACACAAAGCCCTCCAAATGCTAAACATAAACTGTCAGGAGAAGACACAAGTCAAAGTAGCAAAGGGAGAAGATAATGCACAACAATCTCAAAAAGACAGATGCATTTCCTTTTGTAAACCTCCTGGGGATGTTTCTCATTTTTATTCCTCACCTGAAAGAGCATCTAAAGAGCTGAGATATTGGACAGAACAGGGTTACTGCATCATCAACAGATGTCAAGGTTTGCCTGAGACAGTTGAGAGAAACTGGGTCAACTTCTAGGGATAGATTTCCGCAATTTTCATCTTTTTGCGGGAGAAGTGCCAGCAGTTAACAGTGTAGTTGAGCACATCAGAGCAGCAAAACACAATGTATGCTTGAGCATTTTACAGAGGCTAAATCAGGCTGTGTAAATCCTCCTCCTGCTCCTCCATGCCTGCTTAGAATTTAAGCTTTAGCTTTGTTTTTTTGGGGGGCAAAGTCTGAAGAATTCTGCGGAATAGATTTAAACATGTAAAATTTTGTTAATCGGAAGTGACAGCATTACACTTATATTGGTAACTGAAAGCATTATCATATTAGAACTGGGTGATATGTAAAAAAATATTTTATCAATAATCGCCTTAAAAAATATTGCAATATCCGATTACATCATCAGGGTCGGTGAATATTTTTGCTTTATTGATTTATTGAAACATGAAAAACTTACAAGACATTTCTAAGTTCAAAACGCACTTTAAACGAAACGAAAAAATCTATTAAAATAACGAAGTGATCAAAAAAAATCTTATACTGTATAACCACCTCCCCAAATCCAAACATTGACTGTCTGCCATCACACAAGCATCAGTCAACGACAACAGATGGAAAATTACTAATAGCCTACAAATTTAGAATTAAAGACAATCATAAATTAAAAGATAACAATAATCATAATAAATAAGCCTAATAAATTCCCTTGTGTTCCCAAAATAATGCTGCCAAATGTGTGTTCTTATCGAATTTGTGTTTGTATTCCATTTTGGTAATACAGTTTATGCTGCCTAAAGAAAAGAAAATAATACTCAATTTTATGTTCAAGGTAAACGTGTCTTGTATTATTTTATGATTGAATCAATTTCGTCTTTGTTTCTTTAATACAAAGATAAATATTACTGAAGCTGCAGAGTTGCGTTCACAATGCATGCCACGAACTTCTCCGTGGAAATAAAACGAACTAAACTCACAGCACCTCCTGAGATGATCGGAGATCATTTGCAGCATTCTCATAGATGACATTAGTCTTGCAAAAAGTTTTCAGATGAATGAAAGAGAAAAACAGAGTGATAACTCTTTTACATGTTTACATAAAGTGTGTTTCTTTGTGTCTAACAGCATTTCTTGTCATGTGTCACTCCAAGACATCTTACAGGGCTCCAGACTGCGACTAAAATGGCGAGAGATCCGTGACCAAATGACTCTTTTGAACCGGGTCTTCTTCATGAATCACCCGAAAAGAACTGAGGGTGTGAACTCAGGAGCTAAGGTTAGCAGTCTGAATCAGAGTCACTTTCTCAGCGAATCATCCGTCAGTGTGTTCACAACTGGGAGCGCAGACATTTCAAAATAGGAGTCCCATGTTTATTTCGGGCTTCTTTATAATTAAAAGTCCCGCAAATGTGAACATTTATGAGACAAAAGGGGAATGCAAATGTATCTATCTTCTCAACTATATATACTGTTTATTAGACCTCTGATTAATAGGTTATCAGCTGTCTTCCTTTTCTTCTGCTTTCTATCTAAATAGAGCAATTATATGATTTGGTGACTGAAAACAGCCATTTGGCTCCTTAATGTTTCAGTTAAGAAGCCAATAATTTTTTTAGTCTGGAGCCCTGTCTTACAGGTTGCCCACCTGTTCCGGGTAGATCAGCAAAATTACCTGCGCATGAAATACCTGCGTTTGGACGAGGAGCTTGCAAACTGGATTCAGCCTCGTCGCATTTGGCAGGTGCCTGTGCTAGTTTCACACCCTGGGCTTCTGTTTAATATACTGTATTTGCCGACTTCCCAGATCCATGGTTTTGCCATTTCCTGATATTGTTCATCATCATCTGTTGCAATCGTCATCAGGACATTTGTAAGATATCGTCTATATCTGACTACATCGTCCTATCGCCCAGCCCTAGATCAAATTAGCCAAAATATTTGCCAAAACAATGTAAGGGGTGGCAGATTTGTAGAATTTTATGAATGACTGGCATTCCAATTCTGAAGAGTTCTGTGGGCAAAAATTCTATGTGGGCATGGACATTAGCTTAAATTATTTCCTGGCAGAATAATTTTTCACAATTATTATGATTGAATTTAACTATTAGTTGCTAATGCTATAACTATTGACGCATGCACAAAATTACCATTTACCTGTGGTAAAATCACTGTAACGCACAGCCTCAAGTGGCTTGTTGCTTTAAAATGTAATTGCGAATGCACCTGTCGATATTTGCTTTTAAATCACGAGTGAAAAAGCTTTGTAATCTTCAGCAGAGACTGTTCAGAAGCCCACATGCACAGCTTTCTATTCCAGCAGGACAAGGATTAAAGTATTTAGCAGTCACATCTCTAAATCCCATTTTGCTCATATGGAAGGACTTGAGGCTCTGATGCATCAAATGATTTGCTGTAACTTTCACAGCATGGCTTAAAAATCGGTCTCTGCATATTAAATGATGTTGGTATGGTGCACAATGTGAACGAGAAATATCTGCACTAAAAGAGTACAATGGGCCATCACAACTGGTGGCGAGGAATGCCTTTGGAATGTCTGAACATAAAAATTCATTACAAAACACAATCCCTGAAACATACATTCCAATATGCTTGTTCTCCGGGCAAACTATGGGTGGTATGAGACAAACAGAGATATAGATCTACTAACACATTTTATCGTTCAGATACAGAGCAAATCTATACACCTGTGGGCTTCAAAGTGCATTAGATCATAAGTGTATATGAAGGCATCTGTAAAATCCATACTTATGCCAAATCATTTTTTCAGTGTGCATTTTTTCTTTCTTGCAAATCCAGTTTTTCCTTTGTGCACATTATAGAGAACTCATGTTGTGGTTTTCCTGAAGAAACCTTTATTCGACTACAAAAGCCTGCCATTCAAGAGGCACCTGCATGGAGAACACAAAGGGTACCCACTTGCACCAACTCGCAGTAGGTAAAGGCACCACTGCAACCCACTATCTGTCTTGCTACCACAGTCACAGGTACTTAGAGGTTTCTGCCTATACTGCATTCCTCTCATCTCCTGTGGAAGGCTGTGCTTAACTCAGATACTCTTTTTATCTTTTTCTTCTAGCTGCGATTGCACCAGGAGGGGGGAAGAGGAAGGAGGGAGACGGGAAAGGGAGAGAAGCTTTTCAAAGCTGCAGGGATTTACCTGTACTCACGGTTGTCCTGATATCTTTTACTGCTGGCCACCCGCTGAGGCACAGTTTCCAAGAGCAGCTTCTGGGTCAGCATGTTGCTGGGGGTGGGGTCACTTTCAGGATGCTGCTCCTGTTCCTGGTCACACCGCCACTCCTCGTCTTCATTCAGAGTCGGTAAGTACCCTGGCAAGACCTTGCCGTTCCCTGACATTGAGCTCTGGTCACTGAACAGCTTGGGACTCTCCCCACCTGTCCTGGTGTATTCCAAATAGATGTCGGATTTCAAAAACAAAGGGTAGGTGTTCTCCTCCATCATAGTCTGTATCTCAGTTTGAGCTTGGTCAAACATGGCAGGGTCAATATGAAGCTTCATCACACAGTCCTTGATGAAGCTTTTTGTGGCCGGTTTGATCTGTCTCGAGACAATTCCATTGTTATCCAAGATATACTTTTTGTAAATGGCTTTTGCTAGTTTCAGCATCTTCTCATTGCCTTCGTTAGTCTCCTGCTTCCGGAAGCCGCTGCAGGCAAACCAGAAGTCCAGCATGTCAGCACAGTCCTCCTGTTTGAGGAAAGTCCTGAACAAGTGGATGCCATCTTGGTCATCCAGGAGAGAATGTAAGGACTCTGCCCACTTCAGGTAGGGTGGCGTTGGGGAAGCACTACCCTCGGGCTCATAGCCCAGATCCAGGTCAGGTCTTCTGGGCGTCGCTATGGAGGCCTCATTCTTGAGGCTCTCGCACTTGGAGGAGTAAAAACTGTGGCCATACTGCCGTCCATCACTGGACACCAGATCGCCCTCCTCTCCAGGGACCGGGGGTCTGGGGGCATCCTCAGTGAAGTTGCCACCCAGGTCTGTCAGATAGCATCCCTTCTCCTTTACACTCATGCTCACAGTGTCCATGCACCCAGTCCCAGTACAGCCCACAAGGCAGAAAGTTTATATCCGGACTTCTATTAATGCCACAGCGAAAGAATGCCTCCTGTATTGAAGGTGAGAAGGGAAGAAAAAAAAACATTCATAAAGGCTTGACACTATCAAAGGAGAGGGTCAGTCTTTGCAGAAAACAGTCTAAAACCTCCTGAACCTTGTGTAAAATAGTGAGGCTAATTCCAAGAAGTAGAAATTGGTAAGCAGAGGTGACAACTCATTGTTCAGGATGAAAAGCCACTGAACTTGGGAATAACACATTTTAAATGTAGGAATGTCCCGATACCATTTTTGAGAACCAGTACCAATAGTTTTTTTTTTTCTGTATTCCATATCAACATTTTATTTCAATTTTATCATCTAAATGGTGTCTTATTAATAATAAAGGAATTAAGATTTTAATCAAATTAAAATATTTTCAACATAATATTGTATTATTTTTAACAAATAAAGCGCTTTATACAGATCCTCACATTACAACCCAAAATACAACACTGGAGTTATTTTTGTCAAATAAAGTGCTGCATAACAGAGCACCAAAGATGTGAGATATTGCTTAAATATAATACAATTACAAATGATTTATTAATAGTAGTAGTAGTATTACAATGAATTTTACATTATATATATATATATATATATATATATATATATATATATATATATATATATATATATATATACAGTAGTGACATATTTCTAACATATTTTTTCCATTGTAATTGAGTGTGGCACACAGGTGAAACTCATTAACCACTTATCTTCCTGCCCTGCTTGCCACATTGAGCTTTTATTTTTCCGGAAGCTTTAATTTTTTCGTTTCTGTATGTTTTCGATGGTAGCTTCTTACTTCCGGAAAAGCATGTCACTACATGACTCAAAGTGATTATTAAACTTTTAAAGGCTGTTATTTCATTCAATAAATATGTAGTCTGTATGTGCCTCACGCAACAAAGTGAATTAGCGCTCTGCTCGCTGTCATCTGCTAGTAACAACGTGCTCAATGCTCATGATGGTGTCTTCCGTGTATGAGCCAAGGAGCTCCAAAAGGTACGAGTAGTCGGCGTCGGCACAACACTGACTCCACACTTTCACTTTGAAACAAGCAGCACATGCAAACTATATATTTATCTTATTACATCGCAGCCTTTGGACATAATGTGATTTTAATTTGTACGCTGTTTACCGAATGACATTCATACATAAGATGGTATAGTTTTTGGTTTCAGAGCATTTTTACGAGCATGAGCACAAGTACATGAGCGCTGTATTGGACCCGATTCCGATACCAGAATCGGTATCTGGACATCCCTATTTAAATGTAAACATCCTGATTTATAAACACATGATTACATTATAACAAGAGAATAAAATTATGAACGAGACAAAACCTTAAAGAAGGCCACCTGTATTAGCTACAAAGACATTATAATTCTAATCTGTACTGAAGGAAAACTGATCTACTCGTTTTACTCAAGCAAATCAGTAAATACTTACTAATGATTAAACTGTCATCTAAGCTTTTTAAATGAAATTCCACATGTCACCTTGTGCTTGCCTTTATGTGATCAATTCAAAAGCTGTGTAAAAACTGTGACCTGTTACCAGCCGTTAGATCATACATATCAAGCCAAATTATGATTACTTATCATTCACATTCTGGCTAGAGTCGATAAGTTTAATAAAAGGAAGCATTTTACTCCAACCATACACCCAAGACCTTTCTGATTAGACAAGTACAGGAATTTAAATATTGTCAAGAGTCTAAAGAGCTACCACAAGTCAGTTACATTGTAATAATAATGGTCCAAAGAGTGAAGAGGGTCTTGGTTCACCTTTTGTGCATGTGAAATTTAGTTTCAACACTGCAATGCTCAACATTGCCATTAAATCTTGCAGAGGTCTGAGGCATATCTATCTTAAAGAAAAGAGGGCAAAAAGGCGACCCATCGTGGCACAAAAACTCTCCTGTGACCAGCTTTATGACTCCAACCATAAATGCAACACTTTCAAGTTCCGACCCTAAAACCTGTGACTGCCTGCCAACTACATTTCGTCTGATGTTGTTGATAATAGAGCTAAAGGGAAAAGAAACCTTGCGCTATCCTTGTCTAAGCCAAACAATAACTTTAACAGCTCAAACTTCAAGGGAAGCTACAATGGCGATTGTAAACGGGCTAACCCGGCACCAAAATACACTCGACACAAAATTATAAGCATTACCTCTCTGCACACTCCAAGTCGATTTAAAGCCATAATTCACAACTGCACTGTTGCTTTAAAGCAAAGGTCTGCAAACCATAACTACTTAAGCGGATATTAAGAGGCTACTAACAAGCTACAAACCAAAACAGATAAGTAAAATAAATAAATAAACACAACGGAAAACAAACGCATCAAAGAGCATAATGAGCAAGGAAAGGACGTACGTGCGGTGCGAGACCTTCCTGAATAAGTGAAAATATATGGTGGAAAAAAAGACTTCCACCATCTTTAAGTGTATTAGCCGACACTGCTAGTTAGCTTGCTCTGCTGATACACTGAACTGATCCGACTCAACTAGTGTGAGAACACGTTGTCATAGCACGCTTAGCCATCTTTAACCGCTATAAACACCAATGTAACCGATCATCCCAATTAAGCACTACTACAGCATGTAAAAACCCCAGGACTGCACAAACAGATCGCGTTCGCCCTCGGTGCGGTTTTTTTTCTTTCCTGACGACATTACAGCACCCCTTTCGCTGCCCTCGCGATCTGCTTTGAAGTGAGCCCCACATTCATCGCATTCATGTCTCGGCCTCAGCAGCAGCAGGAGCGGATGGGGGAGGGGGAAGTAAGAAACAAACTCCATACATACACACACATAAACCAGGCCCTTCCGCAGCCCAGCGACTAGTATGCAACTTTGCAACACTGATTTGCACACTCCAACGCGCGCATCTCGATCAATGCTCACGCGCCCGACCTCGCGCGCAGATAATCCAACATCAAAAACCGAGCGCGACAGATTTATCAGCGCGTCCACGACCTCGAATAGGATTCAAATACGAGCAGCGTTAAGTGACAGCACATTTCATCTCTCTCTCTCACTCTCTCTCACTCTTTCTCTCGCTCTCTCTCTCTCTCTCTCCGCTACCGCAAACCCTCTCCCCCATTACACCCGAGCCAAGAGGAGGAAAAAAAGTGCTCCGTACTATACCTGTGAGAACCTACTTTCCGTTTTCGAGCGCATCGGGAATAGCGTTGTACGCGGCTAGATGTGAATCGTGTCATCGATGCGGATCTCGGAGTTTAAAAATAACAAAGAAAACAGTCGGTTCTCCACCTCTCCATGGCTGACTCTCACACTCCTGTGCCCGTGTGCGAGTGAGTGAGTGAGAGAGGAACAGGAGATGCGCAGCGCCGCGCACGGCCAGAAATAACACTGCCGCCTGAAGAAAGAAATAAAAGCGAGGAAACCCTGGGGTGCGAAGCGCGCCTTCAGTACACTTCAACTACAGTCGAAAATAAAGCTCTGTAATAGCCACCGTTTTATAATCTTCATGCTGATGTGCCAGTCTGTATACTTTTTTTTTTTTTTTTTGAGGCTACAACTGTGCACAGATGCATGAATATTTTTTGGTTGTACATCCACAGAGGACTATCACATTGATGAAATGATCTCAAGTCTTGTCTTGTCATTCAATCTGGTTTTGATTTAAGATATCAAGCTTTATCCACTACAGCACTGTTTGGCCCATGCTTAACACAGTAAAACATAACAAGCTTAAAGGAACAGTTCACCCCAAAATGCTGAATCTCCCACCATTTAATCCCCCTCATGCCATCCCAGATGCGTATGACTTTCTTTATTCTGTGGAACACAAATGACATTTTTCAGAAGAATATCTCAGCTCTGTCAGTACATATGATGCAAGTGACCAGAACTTCGAAGCTCCAAAAAGCACATAAAGGCAGCATAAAATTAATCCATATGATTTAATCCATATCTTCTGAAGTGATGTAATCGGTTTTGGGTGATAACAGCCAGGGCCAGGTGGTGACAATTCTAGGGACCCACAGTACGGGAAGGACACAAAAACTCCAGTAGTTACGCTATAGGCCCATATACTATGACTAAATGATCATATAGATACAGCTTGTATGCCTAAGAGTTCAATTAAACCACAAAAACATGCAATATTGGTGAAATAAGTCTCCAAATCAAAGTCACTCATCTCCCCTCCCCTCCCTAAAAATTGATTAGTCTCGATGGTTTGCTCACACTAATATAAATTACCTCAGGATGCCAAACAGCTGCACGCCCAACAAACTGGAAAGTGCCTCCCAAACCAATGAACACTATCTATCAGCATTCAGAACATCGGCGCTGTTCTGAGAACAGTTTTAGCTTTTTCACTATGGCGATTCTGCTTTGCGAGTCTGACGCTGAGACTGAGAAAGACACACACTAAAAAGAATCAGGAAAAAAACAAAACCATTCTGGGTACCAGAAATGAATGGAAAAGAATGAGCGGGAGGCCAGGAGAACTGTAGGAGTCCAGTCTATCAAGACGTTCTTTTCAAGACAGGTTAGCATACATCAAATCTGGACAAAATCTGGTCAAAATCCCCATCTTGGCGAGGTATTAATGTAAACAGAGTCGGATTGTATAACGTGCTGGGGAAAAAAATCAGATGTGTGTCAAAACACGGGATGCATTAGGCTTTGCAGTGCAAATGCAGCATTATGCTATACAGACCTGCCACTATCTGATATGTTTTTACTTAAACAACAATATTGTAAAGAAAAAAAGAAAACAGCTCTCTGCCCTTGGCTGGATAACTTTAGTAGCTTAAAGTATTAATATATTATTTACTTGAATTAACTGGAATACTTGATATTGCTGTTAGACACCTGAAAGGCTTTTATTTGTTTATTTGGTCTAATTTTATTAATTACCTTTTGTCTTGAATAATTGCTTGAGAACTTGAAACAATGTTGTGGCTAAATGCCATTGTTTTGATGTAATATTTATATAAAAATTTAACCTTTTTTTAAATAAAAGAGCATACATACATTATTACTTTTGGTATGGAGAGATATTTCACTGGCATTGGTATATCGAATACTGAAATTTTGGTATTAAAGTGAAGACTTCTTAGGATGGTTGGTGATCATCTGCTATATAACAAGTACAAGTTAATAAAGTACTGTCTAGTACAGTTGGACTTCAAAAACATTATACTATAAGTGACTTGGTCAGCAAAAAGGTCCAGCATTTGGATTTTGGTTCAGCACAGGTGTATTGAGGCAGTCTTAGTATGGATGTAAAATCATGTGAAACATATGCATAGCTCATTTGTGTTACAGTTTTTGCTATTTAGCAATTAGAAAAAAAAATCAATTTTCACTTAAAAAATATCCAACAGTAGAGAGTGCTACAAAAGTGTGGTGTAAATTTAAGGTGCTCAGTGGTATGTGGAAATGTAATCAAGCTTGAAATCAAGATGTTGCATAGAGACTGCAATAGCAAGATTTATGGTGAAAAATTAGTTACTGTACATTTTGGTCTGTTCTCACCCAAAACCAAGTGGATCAGTTTAGAAGACATGGTATAAACCACTGTTGTCATATACTTTTATGCTGCCTTTATGTGCTTTTTGTTGCTTTAAAGTTTTGGTTTCAGTTTTATTTTTTTATTTTTTTCACTTGCATTGTATGGACATACAGAGCTGAGATATTCTTCTAAAAATCTTCATATGTGTTCTGCAGAATACAGAAAGTCTTACACATCTGGGATGACATGAGGGAGAGTAAATGATGAGAGAATTTTCATTTTTGGGTGAATTATCCCCTTAACTATGAAAAACCCTCCACAACTCTCCCAATGTGAGAGAAGAAGTTGGAATCAAGGCACAATTTCTCTCCAACTGACAGAAGATGAAAGCAACTTAAAAAAGAAAGCAGGAGATTTACACATGGTTCTTTTCTTTCAATCATGAAAAAGCATGTCAGCAGGAGGTATGCATCTTTATAATCCTTTTTTATACACAAGAAAGTTTTTGTTCTGTGAACTATACAAGTCACTTTGGAAAAAAATTTTGTGCCCCTCTCCCATTTCTTCACCTCTCACAAAGACTAAAATCTTAACTTGTGTTAAGAGCAAGAAATAAGTCATCTGACTGGACGCAGATAGCCATGTGTGTCAGAGAGTCAAAAGCCTTTGCAGATGATATGTAGAAGCTAGTTCTGGATTTATGAGAAAGTTGAGCAAGGGCATTCGTATCTTATGACTTAGTGCAGGCCATATAGTGTTAAAGGACCTGCTTTTGAAAAAAAATTAGCAGGCCTTAAAGACGAAGATTACTTTATGCTCTGAACCTCTGAAGTTATGACTCAACACCTGGATATAATCAGGCATGTAATCTCATGGATTCATTGTGAAAAGTTCAAAGGCCTTTGGAATGTGGAGTCCCTTTCCTCCTTTGTATGACTTTATTTGATTAGCTCATCTGAAAATGAAAGAGCAATTTGTGGAGAACCATTAATTTAATGACATTGTACAAATTGTTCATGGGCAAATCAAGATGGGGTGTAGCATTCCATCTGACTTCATCTTTGAATTTGACACACCAAAATTATTTTGGCAACCTTGGCACACCTTGGCAAATATTATTTTTGTGTATATGGTCAGTATATATGTATTTTTCACACAGCAAAAGAGTAGTTCTAACGATTCACATGGCTTTATCCTATCATGTTTTTTGCTTTAAATAAATATACTAAAACTTTTAATATTATGAAAATTACTTTGTAAGAATATTTATCAGAATTCTGGTATTCTGACTGTTATTCTGAATTCTGACTGTTTCACAATACTAAAGCAAACACAAAGCAATTGTCTCTTTTGTGTGTGTGTGTGTGTGTGTGTGTGTGTGTGTGTGTGCAAATTTGATGACAAAAATTAAATAATTGGGTAGTTTTGCAAAACAAGGCAAAATGTTTGGAAATTGCAAAGACAAAATATTTGGCTCTTTCTACCTTGACTGCCTAAAACACAGACTAGACTGCATTAATAAAAAAATAATAATAATACAAATACTCACAGAGAACAGCATAGAACATGCAACACAATAAGAGCCGGCACTGACCCGAATTTACAACAGCGTTAGGTTGGTGAAGCTCTTATTGTCCATTCTAAGCTCATTATTATTCGGAGGTATTTGTATAGGTGCTGAAACTAAATACGGACGTTTCTAAACAGTAAACATTTTTGTATTGTCATGAAAGTTATGCATACAAAGACTAACAACAACAATAAATATCAGTACTATACTACATTACTATACTGTGCAATGTTGATAGACATGTACCTAAGTGGCCTTATGCACTATGTAAGTTTTAGTCCCTTACTTGAGATAATGAAAGGTGCACCCAGTAATTAGTAACTTTTTCCTCATTAAAAAAAAAGATTTACAGTATTACTAAAAATATATAATCATTTTTAAACATAAATATATACAGTACTGTATATATAAACATGAGCATTCACATGAGATGAAGACTCCAGTCACAACAGTAGCCTAATAAAAGCTGTTTCATTCTACATGGAGAGGGTCCCCTCGTGGGGGCCGCCATGTTAGAATCACATGACCAGCTGAATACTACTTGATTAATCTCAGTAACTGCACTGTTATTGGACACTTAAACTCAGGGTTTACATTAATCATGGCTGACTGTGATTAGTGAATTTCTACAATGGCATCTTTAACTGAAAACTGTTGAGTTTGCACGACGCTGCATCCACACCCCATGGTGTCAGTGTAAGTCCAAGACAATAGAAACAAAAACGTACAAGTGCATCGTTAAGAAGAATGAAAATTTAAATGCATTACCTGAGGAAATCTTATGTTTCCCCCAACTCTCCCTCCATTGGCAGAAGATTCCATTTCAATACCATTTACAAAATCAAGTTCCAGTAAAAACGGCATCTTGCTCTTTTTCAGAGAAACCAAGCTGCTTGTCCCCCAAAAATCTGTCCATTCCAGGATATTTACTGTGTCCATTCGAATCTGAAACATAAGTTTGAAGAATATTTAACATCACACTTAGTTATGTCTGGTTCAACAGTGTATATTTCTTTCTTTCTAACAAACAGTAATTTTAAATCCCAGTTTTGGATCAATTAATTCATAGTGACATTGACTATATTTTTGATTAATGAGTCATTATTGTACATTTTTGTTTATTGGGAGAATACAGTATATTTATACAATATATTGTGTGTATCTACTGCCCCAGTAGACCCAGTGGTATTTACTAGCCCATGTATAAAGTAAAATGCATGGTCCTTCGATTAATAAAATAAATAAATTATATATATATATATATTTCAGTCAAAGGACCATGCATTTTACTTTATGCATGGGCTAGTAAATACCACTGGGTATTACTCTATTGGGCCAGTACTCAAATCAGATGGCATCAGCAGCTGCAAACTCAGATCTATCCTTGCCCTTCCTGAGGCCTGGCTTTGATTACTGGGCCCCCCACCACGAGCTAACACATGGCCATGAGTGCATACCAACTCAGTGCACAACCTTTGAGCAACCACTTGGAAACAATCAAGGGGTAAATAGTTTAATAGGGGTAAATAGTTTGGAAACAGTTTGCAGAGATTGTACAGATTAGGAGAGTATTTAGTAATTGTTCAAAGCCAGATTATTCGTGCGTTTGGAACTTTCACAAAGGGAATTACAATTGGCTGTGAGCAGGAATCTTTGCCACATATAAAGTGATTTGGGAAACTGTAACCAAAGGTCAGTGTCAGATGGGAGAATGTCAGATTGTTCTATCATTGTTCTTCTACATTTAGTGAAAGTCACGGTCCCAGAGGAAACTATTGGAATTATTTGACAGCTGTGTTTGGTGAGCTTCTTACACAAGGTTTGATTGAGTTTGAGTCTGGCAGCTGTAGCTGCCATTCTGCTACCTGTTGAGTGGCCTTGGAACTCTCAGACAAATGACATGACAGGTGTACTATCAGCTTAAGTACCTGCTCCTCTACAAAGCAGCTGGTAGGCTGCAAAATAGACGGCAAGACTGCTTTGACTTATTTTAAGTTTGGTCATGTTTTCCAATTCTCTTCTCACCAATACAAAGAACAATTTGTCTATAGCTGTCAAATAAAGCTATTATCTTTTAAGGAACATTAAAATAAACCCAGTTTACAAAAACAGTTACAGCTGTAATGACAGAAGAAGGATCTAACTATCTAGCATGCATTTTGGATTTCTTGCTGAATTCATCTGTTAGGTATTCAACTTGTATTTCGAAACATTATTGCTTTGTCAGATAAATCTGGTCAAATTAGATGCAGGGCTGTCAAAAATAGAGGAGATTTGGTACAAATGCAATGCTGAATCAATGTAACATCAGTAAAAACTTTAAACATCAGGAATGTGCATGCACAATGCAATCCGCCACCTCCGCGCAAAATAACAGCTTCAGTAACAGCATGCACAGATATTTTTAAACGAGCTGTTTGTTTAAGTAAAACGTTCTTCCTTAAGTAATTTAGTCAAATCATCATCATAATTTTAAACAGTTGTCTGTCCTTTAAGAGTTACATAGTGTTGTTTTTGAGTTGTTTTTATATAGCTTAGGTTTTATAAATGTAACATCTGCCTTTGTGTACTTGCAGTTTAACTATAATTCTGACAGATTTAAGGGTCCCACTTTATTTAGGTGTCTTTAACTACTATGTACTTAAGCATTTGATACAATGTACTGATTATATACATATGTGTTGTTGCATTGTACTTACTTTTAAAGTATCTGCATTTAATTAGTTACAGTGTGAACCTTACTCCTAACCATAAACCTAACCCAACTCCAACCCTTACCCTAAACCCTAACCCTCTGAGAATTTTGCAGAACAACATGTAGTTACACAATAAATACATTGTATTGTATGTATTTAATGTTAGTATATAGTAGTTAGGTACACCTAATATAAAGTGGGACTGATTTAAGTTATAAATGTAATTGACAGGGGTAATGTTGCAATGGTTTTGGACATGGCGATTAAGGCAAAATTTAAAAGCTTAAGTTTTACATTCTCTGATTAAATGAGCAAAAACCAAAAGTATTACAATTATTCCTGATCTCCTATAAAGGCACTAACAAAGCAACTGTTCAGTTATTTTTGGAGCCCCGCACTAACTGTCTGTCTGTCTGTCTGTCTATCTATCTATCTATACACACACACAGTACATATGTATAGTATTGTACAGTATTACATTGCATTCTTTGAATTTGCATTCATTCATTTTACAAAAGTTGTCAGTATGGTCCTTAAGATTATAAACAATCTCTGTGGCTTGTCTATAACTAAATATCAGAGAGCTGGATCACATTTCCCCGGTTTTAGCATCTCTACACTGGCTTCCTGTGAAATTCAGGGTCGATTTTAAAATTCAGATTTTTGTCTACAAGGCACTATCTGATGTCGCACCCCAATATATCAGTGACCTTCTACACCCTTACTACCCCACCAGAGCACTCAGGTCTTCTGATCAACTTCTATTGAGGGTTCCTCATTGCCACTGTAGATCTAATGGTGACCGTGCCTTTTCTGTGATAGGTCCTAATCTATGGAATAGTCTCCCTTTCCATGTGAGGTCAGCTTCATCATTAGCCATTTTTTTTCTCCCCTTTTCTCCCCAATTTGGAATGCCCAATTCCCAGTGCGCTCTAAGTCCTTGTGGTCGTGTAGTGACTCGAGGATGGCGGAGGATGAATCTCAGTTCCCTACGCGTCTGAGACCGTCAGTCTGCGCATCTTATCACGTGGCTTGTTGAGCGTGTTACCGCAGAGATGTAGCACATGTGGAGGCCCATGCAGTTCTCCGCAGCATCCATGCACAACTCACCATGCACCCCACCGAGAGCGAGAACCACACATTATAGTGACCACAAGGAGGTTAACTCATGTGACTCTACCCTCCCTAGCAACTGGGCCAATTTGGCTGCTTAGGAGGCCTGGCTGGAGTCACTCAGCACATCCTGGATTCGAACTCGTGACTCTAGGGGTGGTAGTCAGCGTCAATGCTCACTGAGCTACCCAGGCCCCCCCCCACCTCCATCCTTAGCCATTTTTAGATCTTCTTTAAAAACATATTTTTATTCTGTAGTTTTGAATAGATCATTGAATGTTTGAAATTGATAAATACATGATGTTGTATTTAAAAGTTTTATTTATTTTATTATGTTTTATATTTAACTTTAAATCAGTCTGTTTTTATATTACTCTGTCATTTTGTTTGTTTGATCTGTAAAGCACTTTGGGTCAACTTCTGTTGTTTTTAAATGTACTCTATAAATTAAGGTTGATTTGAAATGACTATAAAGAGTAATTTCCAGCTTCAAGGACATCCCACACCATAAACACAACTTGGGAACTTAATGGTACGTGACACACGGCACGATAGCAAGTCCATAAAAGTAATTACCTGTGATTTTTCCCATTTGCAATGTCATCACAAACATTCTTGTTCAAACATTTGTTTCATCAACATGTAACTCACTGTAGTTTGATGAATCACAGTTTAGCCATTTCTCCCTTCGGGGCACCAAAAGCAAATAAATACACCAAAGTTCTTGGTTTTATTTATTTATTTATTTATTATTATTATTATTATTTTATTATTATTATTATTATTATTTCTTTTTTTTTTATGTGACCAGGTAAGATGAAGTAAATATCTGAGATTATACTTTGTTTTTTGGTAATTAAAAAATGAAAACATCTTATAGACACTGAGGGTTAAGTATGCATATGACACGTTAAATGTTTGTCTGTATTTTAATAGTACCTATTTTGAGTGTTGCACAATGCTAAAAAGTTTTACTTTACTTTTTACATTTTAACAGCAAATATATGACAATTAAAATTAAGTGGGCAGAGTTTGGAAATTGCAAAAAATTTGGAGTCCTCTCTCTACATTTGTCTACCTAAAAATGCAGATTAGATTGCATTACTTTGTATTACTTGTATTACTTTGTATTACTTCAAAACCTACAATGATTCAGAGAACAGCACAGATCATACCATGCAACAAAACATTAAGACCCTCATTAAGGGGGGGGCCTGGGTAGCTCAGCGAGTAAAGAGTTTGGAACGCTGATTACCACACCTCAGCGAGTAAAGACACTGACTACCACACCTGGAGTCGCAAGTTTGAATCCAGGGCTAGCTGAGTGACTCCAGTCAGGCTTCCTAAGTAACAAACTGGCCCAGTTGCTAGGGTGGGTAGAGTCACATTGGGTTAACCTCCTCGTGGTCGCTATAATGTGGTTCTCGCTCTCGGTGGAGCGTGTGGAGAGTTGTGCGTGGATGCCGTGGAGTATAGCATGAAGCCTCCACACGCACTATGTTTCCGCAGTAACGTGTGGATTGACGGTCTCAGACACGGAGGCAACTGAGATTCATCCTCCGCCACCTGGATTGAGGCGAGTCACTACACCACCACGAGGACCTATAGTGCACTGGGAATTGGGCATGCCAAATTGGGGAGAAAAGGGGAGAAAATCAAAAAGAAAAAAATAGACCCTCATTAACATGTATAGAGAATGTGAAAATGAAGCATGACCGTAAATGTGGCAGAAAACACCAGTTCTTGGCCCGAGGTACAATCATTTACATTTTTTAAATCATCTCTGACTAAAACATGTGGTGGCACCCATCTCTTTGCGGCATCTCACGACTGGTAAGATAAGCAAAGTCAAGCCCACAGCAGTCTTTCATGAGACTTATTGTTTGTGACTACTCCATCTGCACAGATTCACCACTATTAAGTGCAGGAGCAGATGAGTGGACTTCCACAGGGACCCACAGAAGGAATGTTTCATTTGCAAATCTGAATCAAAAATCTTCTTTTACCAAAAATTAGATGTGCATTAGAAAATGGAGTTTCAGAAAATAGAGAAAAATATCGTTCATCACACTTACCAAATACATTTTTCATCATATCTCCCACATCTAAACATAATTTTCACAGTTAGTTGCTTTTTGTACTGTGGGATTCTCATCTACAACCGACTGAAAGTGAATGAAACATTTTCTTCTTAAGATCCTGAAAACATTAAACCCTTTATACATACAGTATTTATTGATATTAGATATATGGAGTAATTCTGTTCTGATTCCTAGTACAGCTATTGCCTTTAAAAACAAACAGACAAATAAAATATGCTCTATTCATTTTCACTGATTTCAGGGCATTCAGGGATTTCACTAGCCTAGAAACTGCACAAAAGACATTCCAATCCCTCAGCTGCATGTCACTAGTCCTTGTATGCACTGCCTTGGCCTAACCATTTCAGTTGCTGTGACAGACTAATATGCAGCTCAAGCTTTCGATAAAAAGGCGATGACAGCCATGTTAGGTGAATGAGAATTTGAAGAAAGGGGTGAGTTCAGCAGGTGTTCCTTTAGCTCCTAATCAGTGTGTTTTGGAGGGGACACTAGTTTGCATTTCTGATTCAAGCAAATGGCATATTCACTAACTGACAAATACAAATGTAAACAGTTAAAATATTTAGCCTGCTTATTCTGTTAAGTGAGAGATTAGTTGTAAGATGCAATGGTAACAGATTTTCCCTAAAGAAACAATTAAATGTCAGGATCCTGTCACTTTGTCAGTCATGCTTATAGTGGTGACAGGATACTCATGCTTCATGTCTTATCTTTTGTGAGCGCATGGCTTCGGGTTCGGCCCTCTTGCCATGCGCTCTTCTGTCAGTCTTATGTTTTGTGTGAGTACACATGGCTTTGTTTGGACCTTTATCACCATGTGCACTCGTGTCTGTTGTAGTCTCGTGTGTTAGCGCATGGCTTTGTGTTTGTCTGCCATGCGCCTCACTGACCCCACCTCCTCGTTACCCTCATCACTCTCCCTAGTCTAGTCCTCATCATGTTAATTGTCTTCACCTGTTCCTCATGTGCTTTGCCTCTATATATTGTGCCCTCTTCCTCTTGTATTTGTCAGATTGTTTTGTTTGTTCCTGTCATGTTCCTGGTTGGTTCCTGTTTATGCTATACTACTTTTTCTGGTTTTTGTTTTGTTTGTTTTCTCTCCCCTGTGAGGTTTGTTTGTTTTCTGTTTAATAAAATCATTTATTTTTCATTCATTCCTGCATTTGGTCCTCATTCCTGACACATTCTGTGACAGTAAACTTAGTGATTCTATCATAAAATCAGAACAATTTCATCCTAGTGTTTTATCTTTTTTTGTGTGTGTGTTTTTCAGCAGTCTTGGACTTCTACCAGTTAAACTGCACTATTAATATTAAGAAACTCAAAAGTCATAGATATCATGTAAATATTTATATACTGTATATATCCTAGAAAAAGTGTGTGTATGTATGTATGTGTGTGTATATATATATATATATATACACACACACACACCTTTTTCTATTAATCTTTTTCTAGGTGTTATTTCCATGTAAATTGCTTCTTTTACCTTAGTAATTTTTAGTGGAAAAAACAATGAATCAAGCATCTACAACATTGTCCAAAAATGTTATGTCTTATTCTGATGTCATGATATAAGTCCTCTTGACAGGAGAAAGAAAACCTATTTCTGCCCAGCTTTCCTCTGTGTTGGTTTTTGTTACAGCTGCCAGTGCAAATTTACCCCTCCTTGTAGGCTGTGCTTGAAATAAGCTTATCTTTTGAAGGGCCTGATCAGTTGACAAAAGCCCATTTAGATGTTAAAGCCAAGTGCTGCTCTTCTCATTTGTACAAAAGATAATTATTCCTTCAAATAAGTTACTTCAAAGCTCCTTTTAGTAGTTCTGTAAAAAGGAAAAACAACCAACAATAGACAAAGAAGCACATGCCTGAAATGTTTGGGCTGGGTGCACTACGAAACAAAGACAATGAGGGACTGGTCGAGAAAAGCTGATTTATATTTGAATGATTGGGACATTATAAAGGGAATGTGTCTTTGGTGTATTGATAAACTGCTCTTTTTAGTGCTTGGAAGTCTTGGGAGAAAGGTTGCATCTTAAGACTGTCAGAATGCACTCTGGAGTCCTGCTGATATCTTTTGTCATAGCTGAATAAATCGTGACTAACAAGGCCAAGACTGGATTAGGCACAGAGGATTAAAGTTTGTTGCTTGGGGTTTGGCTAATACTAAATTACTGATAAATGTTTCCATAAGAAATCATGCACAAAATTCTATTTTCTGCTGCTTTTGCTTTCTCGGCAAACAATGTTGCGATAATGACACAGGGCTACAGCAAAACCATCTACAAATGGGCGAAAGAGTCAGATCATGGACACTAACAAATGCACAGTCAGAGAAGCTTAAAAGCTTGTTATTGTCACCAAAACTTTGAGCTGGAAATGCGCAGCAAGCGGTCATAACAATTGCTGCCCTGTCTTTGAAAGCAAGAGGGCCATATGAGAGGTGAGCCTACAAGACGAGACACAAACGTGAACCGTAAATAATAAAGACACAAGGAAAGGAGCGACAAACAATGCAACATGGAGGGAGATGAAACTGCCGCCATTGCTATTGGTGGTATAATGCTACACAATTGATGCACATGCTATCTTCTTGTTAGGTTACCTCAATGTGGGCACTTTTCAGTTGTGCTTAAATGTAGACCAACCTGATTGTCTCTCAACAGATCCGATCTTGCGTTACGCAGTCTGCAAAATGCCCAGCCGCCATCTTTAAGCACATTTGGTTTAGTTGGCGATGGTCCTCCCCTCCATTTTTCTTTATCTTCTTGCTTTCCACCCAGCCCCCTCTCTGTTTGTTAGGAAGGGTCTCCTTTTGACATCATATCATGGTATCGACAGGTTGATGGACCGCTCGATAGGGATTCGGCGTGAACATGGAGCCCTTGCTGCTGTGCTTCACCAAATCGTGGATTCGCTGACCATGCTTAATTATCTCAAAACATATCTGCTGAGGACAAATATTCTTTCCAGATCTGAGGCCTTTGATCTGATGAAGGCCTGATTTGAAAGCCCCCTCCAAAGAGCCCTTTAAAGACAGCGTTCCCTCAGATGTTCCGAGTAATGAGATTTAGAGTGCTATGATTAATCTAGGCCAATTTCATACACACACACACACACACACACACACACACACATAAAAACACAAAAGACATGGATATATACATACTCTGACCGATCAAATTAACTTTGCGCGACGATTCCTCCCATCGACAAATTAATGGAGAAACACAAGAAAACCAAACAAGAGCCCAGCTAGAGTTCTTTGATCGCACTTTGGAAAAAAAAAATAATCTTAAGAGGCTTCAATAACCATATTGAAAACTACTGCCATGCTGTTTTTCCTCGCTTTCATTTTCCCAACGTCCACAGTATCATAGCAAATATATCAAGCTCCAATTATCAAGCGTTTCTTTTCACTAGTGGCGGCGTCATATTAATGCTAATCTTGTTGACCACCATCTATGACATATTTCATGGAGTATAGTCTCCAAGAACAATAATGTGTGTTAAGCCTCAAAATGGTTGATGCTCTCACCTGCCTCTCCTGCTGGGTGTCTCCTCCGCTGTGACTTCTGCGGTCCGCCATGACTGGGCGCATTCGCCTACTTGCCACCCCAGAGTACTTTCTAATACTCATGAATCTCTTTCTGTTTCTTACTACTGTGTTGCTGAAAGATGTGCATCTTTACTTTATGTTACAGCTTCAGCTCTGCAACCTGATTGGTGGATGCAAGGACCAGATGATAGACCTCAGAACCCTATTGTAACTATGGCAACAGACCCCACAGGCATGAGTGATTTGCTCCTAATTGCAAAGTAAACATTAGCAATGGAACTGGATGTCATCAAAAATTGCGACGATAATTAGGGTGACGATTACAAAAAAGCAATAAGCTTTAAAAACGAAACCAAAGCTAAGCACTGTCCGATATGCTGCCCATTCTAAGCAGGATGAAAAGGGAAGCACAAAGACCATAGAGTAGCGGTCCTTTCCAAAAACCTATGCTCAGTTGTTCGCATTTAATGCAAATGCTATTTGATGTTCTTTTTTTTTTTTCTGTATTTCATTCATAAAAAATTAAAATAAAAAACATTTAATAAATAATCCAGAAATATACATAGCAAGCAGAAACACAAAATCGATGTAGGCAGACGAGTGGTGGAAAGGAAAATGTGGAAAAGTAGAAAGATGATATTGCCTTTGTTGGGTAATGTTATCAGCCGCTTACCTTTCATACGAATTTCACACTTGCTTGTCTAGTAGGAGCCAGGGTCAGACCCAGCAAACCCTTCCCACAATGACCAATTTTCCATTCAAACCATCCTGGCGAGGATCCTTGGTATTGCCTGCCACTTGCATTTGCATTGGCGCCGCCACTCTCAAACAAATTTACCACACACACTTTGTCTTTTTTCAGGACTTCTCATCGTGCTGTCTTTGGGGTTTGCGTCCGCTAGCAGTGGACTGTTATTGAAAAGACAGTTTTGATTCCACACACCGCACATACAAGAATAGCATTGTGACTACTGAGAAAAGAGAGTCACTACAAAATAGCAGCTGGCCATTAGTCTCAGTAGCCCCTCAGCACAGTGCACAGGCTAATATGTTTAGGGGATTGACACAGGTGGGGGGGTTCTTGACTGAGGGAGGGAGACTACACTTACATTACATTGAAAATGTTACATTATATTTTTGAAGCTTCTATCAATAAAAACTGTGGTAACCAGTCATTTAAATACTTTCACAGTATTATTATTACACATATTTTGAGAGCCTTTTTATGGTGAGAGGGAGCACAAAAAAGCAGTATCAAAATTATAAATGTATTTGACTTTGAATAAATAAGTAAATTACTTCTTCAAAACCTGTTCAGTTGCCCATTCTACTTAGAATAATGCTACTACATTGTAATTACAATGTCAGTACATGTTAGTACAATTTAATAAATTGCAATTAAGCTAATTAGATAATATAACCCTATGTAGGTAATATAATGATAATTTGATAGGATTGGATATACTAAAGATTGACTTCAGCTGACCACAATAACTATATTTGTTGTTTTACTTTAACAATATTCCCAAAATAAGTGGCCTGTCCTTTATAGGTGAGTTTGTGGATGTTATAGAATTGCATTTGTACGTATAGTAGGGGAAATAACAAACAAAACAAGCTTCAAAGGAATATTATGTGTGGAAATCAATACAATAAAATTTTTCACCAAAAGTGCTGACATTTGATGCACTGGGAAATAATATTGCTGATGAAAGATGGCCAGTTCTCTTTTTCCCTTCAGCCCTATGTGGGCAGAAAGGGCAAATACAAAACAGGAGCGACACATCATTAAAACAGTGCATACCACCGGCAGAGCAATTCAACAGAACCTATGGCATAAAAACATAAGCACCAGAGGAGATTCAACATCAATTTGTTTGGATTGTAAAAAAAAAAAAAAAAAAAAAAAAAAAATACAGAGCAATGCTGTTGCTGAGGTCAGATGTATAGGTCATTATAGAACAGACTGATGTATTATTCAGAAGAGAATTTTCACTCAAACATTCTCTCAAACTCTTGTTCACACTAAATGATTTTGATTAACAAAATGTTTGATGGTACTCATGATGAGTTCAGATAATTGTTGTGAGGGCACATTTTAGTCTGAGATCGCTGATTATACAGATAAGAACATAGAAAAGTGTAAAATAATAGGAAGGGTTCGATTTCAAGGAATTTGACTGCAGGAGGAGTGGCTTAAAAGTGTCAGCAAAACAGAGTGAAATATCCTGAGGGTTGGAAGGTGTGTCAAAAGAGTATCTAGTTTCTTGCTGGTAAAATAAGGGCAGCTCACAATTCATATAACTTGAATGTTACACCTTTAAAATAAAGCTTACTTTATCAGATCCACTAGCATCAGAAACCAAATATAAACTGAATGAATTGCTCCCACAAAGGAAGGCACTATATTTCAATCAGAAATTACAACAGTTGATGGTAAATCAAAGGAATCATCAGTTCTAGATCTCTGTTATCCTCCTTGAGGACTGGATGTCTCATGATGAAATCTATTTTCCATTGTAAGGCAGACAGACTGTCATTTTATCCTCAGGATCAACTAGCGGAGTTCTCTTACATGAGCTACTCAGAAAGACTTTTCTCACCTCAAACAGTGAACTGTTTCACCTAACATAATTCACAGCTGGAAGACATTCTCAGAATTCCCTGTTCTCACAAAAAGGGTATGAACAGACTTCAAGTTGTCTATTGCATGAATAAAAAATGCCTCATTAAGGAGTGTATTGAGGCTCAGAGATGGTTTTAAGATTGTGGTGCAGCACTGATTTGGAGATCAGTGGAAAGCAAAGGTGTTCAAAATGCTGAATCAATTCTGCAACACAATACGATCCAACACCTCAAAGCTCACTCCATCCCCCCAGGGACTTCTGGCATAAAATGGACAAGTTGTGTGTTGGTTTTGATATTTAAAGAACCCCCTTAAATCAAAACTCACCTCACAAAGTTTATGAATTACAAAGAATTATTTTCTAAATTACACGTTTATATTTTGCAAATTCAAATGCTGTGTAGACACATATTTTAGTATCCGCACATGAAATAAATGTGAATTTGCCATGTTATTTTTGTATTTTCAAAAGGGTTTAATTAATTATTAGTTAACTACATTGGTTAACATCAACTAAATACTTTTTCAGGATTTATTAATCTTCAAATAAAAATAATGTTCATTTCAACATACACTAATACATTTGTAAAATTACAAGTTGTATACTGTATGTTAACATTAGTTAATGCAATATTAAGTAACATAAGAAAACTATGAACAATTGTATTATTTTTGTAATAACATTAACCAAAGTTAAGAAATGATGTAAATACATACTGTTCCCTGTTAGTTTATTATACCTAATGCATTTACTAATGGTAGCAATTAGAAACTTAATGTGAAGTATTACCAATATATATATATATATATATATATATATATATATATATATATATATATTTCAAGTTAGATATTTTATGCATATACAGTATATTATATATTTGAGAAGTTACTGTATCAGTGGTTTCCATTGATGATTCTCAATGGCAAAAAAAAAAAACTTTTAAATATTGGGATATCTCAATATTTTTTTTTTTTTTTTTTTGCATTAGTCTAAAAGGAAGTAATATGTATTTTCTGACACACACATTGACTGTGAACTGTGAACATGAACTGTGTGGAAAAAAAATCAATTTCAAGAACTTTAAATAACAATATAGAATCTTACATGCTTAGAACTTTTTTCCTCTCTTTTTTTCCACACTTATATATAGCAAAAGTAGCAGAAACACATCCTTATAGGTAGATATCACACAGCATGCTTTGAAAATAGATAACTTCCAGAGCATTATTCAAAATATGCTCCTTGCCTGTACAGTGTTTTTCCAAATCTCAGTTTAGAGCTCAGCATGCTCAGGTTTCAGTAACAAAAATGAGCTCCTCTTGCACTCCCACCCCCATCTTTGTACTGCCGTCCCCCTCCCACCTTTAGCTGTCTTTCTCAGAGAATCTTGTTTATTTCTCCCCTCAGGCTGTAAGATTGGAACCCGGGCCCGCCATGAAAAAGCACACACAAAACAAGGGAAGATTAAAGGACACAGAGATATAAGGAGTGCATCTGACCAAACCATCTGTGCTACTCAAGACCATTTTATTTTATTTTTTTTACCCTATGCTTACATACAGAGGTGTAAGAACCGCAGTGAAGGCAACCATATATAGGAAGTTTCAACATAAATATAAAAAAAAATGAAGATTTATTTATGGATTCAGAGGTAGAGCAGTGAGAACGAACTATAAATATGCTGTATCTGCAGTTAACCCTCATAGTACCATTAACAGATACCACAAAACCAAAAAAAATGGTAATGTACAGTATGTCTTACCTTCATGTCTATGCATTGATACAAGCAATTGTATTTAGGGAGGGCAAAATTATGTTTCTGGTATTTATGAGCTTCACTGAGTGAAACTCCAGAAGGACACATTCTAGCTGATGCATCTTCTTTAAAAAAAAAAAAAAAAAAAAAGAAAGAAAGAAAGAAAGAAAGACATTTGTAGGTTGATTTCCCCAAACAGTCTAAACACATCAACCAATGGTGTGTGTTTAGGGCGGTTGTTTGTTCGATCAATCATTATTTTTGCAACTTGCTTTGGTAAGAAGAATAAGGGTCCCTACAGGTCCCTTATATGTAGTAGAATATATAAGCTTATATAAACTTTAACTCTTTCATGAACATATGGCCCCTAAGCGAAAACCTACTTGGAGGCCCCCACTCCCCCCTTTTTTGAGCATTCTCCCTTCTCTCTCAGGCCACAAGAGGGCCCCCTATCACTGTCTAATTAAGCCATAACAGCTGCCTGAGTCTTAATGCTGATTTATACTTCTGCGTCGAACCTACAGCATAGGCTACGCAAAGCTACGGCGGTTATGGCATAGTCTACGGCATAGCCTGACGTGCATCTCTTCAAAAATGTAACTCTGCGCCGCATCGCAAAGACATGGATTAAACCACTGGAGTCTTATGAGTTATCTTTAAGCTGCTTTTATGTCCTTTTTGGAGCTTGAAAGTTTGGTCCCCATTCACAAACAGACATCATATTTTCATGAAAAGGTTTGTGTTCTGCAGAAGAAAGAAAGTTTTATGAGTTTGAGAGTTCCTTTAAAAGAGATAATTCACCCCAAAATGAAAATTCTCTCATCATATACTCACCCTCATGCCATCCCAGATGTGTATGACTTTCTTCTGCAGAACAAAAACAAAGATTTGTAGAAAAATATTTCAGCTCTGTAGGTCCATACAATGCAAGTGAATGACGACCAGACCTTTGTAGCTCAAAAAATGACATAAAGGAAACATAAAAGTAATCCATTCCATATGACTTCAGTGTTTAAATCCAAATCTTCAGAAGCGATATGATAGGTGTGGTTGAAAAACAGAACAATATTTAAGTCCTTTTTTACTCTTAATCTCCGCTTTAACTTTCACTTTCAGATGTCAAAATAAACTAAACAGGCACCACACGTGACTTTCAGATGTAAAAGTCAAAGTGGAGACTTAAAGAGCACCTATTATGGTTTTTAAACGTGCCTAATTTTGTTTTAAAGGTCTCATACAATAGATTTACATGCATCCAAGGTCAAAAAACACTTTAATTTGCTCATAATTTAAATTGCAGCATTACCTTTTTTTCCCAGTGTTAAAAATGACTTGTTCAATGATCCGTTCTAAAAGATTCATTCTAAACTCCTCCTTTCAGAGAGCCTACTCTGCTCTGATTGGTCAGATGTCCCAGTCTGTTGTAATTGGTCTACCGCTTAGCATAGTGTTTGAGGGCGGGTCAATGCTGTTCGCAGAGGTGGGTTTTTTGTTACCAAATTATGTAGGTTAGTACAGGAAGTAAGTCTGGAATTACTAACGACTCGTTTCAGGTGTTCAGAAAAGGTTCTGACCCTGGCTCCTACTAGACAAGCAAGTGTGAAATCCATATGAAAGGTAAGCAGCTGATAACATTACCCAACAAAGGCAATATCATCTTTCTACTTTTCCACATTTTCCTTTCCACCACTCATCTGACTACATCGATTTTGTGTCTCTGAATTGGTTACTCCATTTGTCGTGCACTTTGATTTTTGAAACTTTGCAGACTTTTTTACATTCACCAACAGCTATATAACACACTATATGAAAGGTAATATTTGAAAAACCATAATAGGTGCTCTTTAAAGTAAAAATGGACTTACAAATGGAACAAGGAACATTATAGAACACTGAAAAAAATAAAATTAAAATAAAATAATACTTTTAAAATAAAAAAAGAAATGGTCTGCACTTATATAGCACCTTTTTTAACCTTAGCAGTTCTACAAAGCACTTTACACTGTGTCTCATTTACCCATTCACAAAGACACACACACCAATAACAGCAGAGCTGCCATGCAAGGTGCTAGCCTGCCATTGGGAGCAACTTGGGGTTCAGTGTCTTGCCCAAGGACACTTTGGCATGTGGAGTCATGTGGGCCAGGCATTGAACCACTAACCCTATGATTAGTGAACAACCCACTCTACCACCTGAGCCACAGCCACCTGAGAAGGTAAGAGGGCATAAAAGGACAAAAGGACAAAAGGACAAAATTTACATCAATTAAGGCAAACAGTTGAAAGTCAGTGCAAATTGATTTGTTCTACTAGCTTTTTGTTAATAGAGATGTTAATCTCTTTTAGGAAAACAGAAAAAATAGGTTTAGTGTTCGAAAACTTACATTTATGAATGTAACATTTGCATAAAAAATAAATTAAATTTATAAAAAAGCAAGCACTTTCTTTTGTAGGATCTGACAAAAAATATCCAAAGATAATATTTTGAAAATGCATTGAAAATTCTTGCAATTTGTTATTTGAAATAAACATATAAATGTCTTTCCACAGTTGTACAGTACAGTTGTTGATCTTACCAATAGGGGTATCAGCTGGTTCTGGAAAGGAGGCTGTTGACACAAGTGAGAGGTTATAATTTTTGAAAAGCATACAAATACCAGATGGAATAGCTCCCACAACTGTAGCAAATTCTTTAGGAGTAACAGGTACAGTGGTGGGCAAAAATATTGGCACCCTTGGAAAATATGAGCAAAGAAGGCTGTGAAATAAAATCTGCATTGTTTATCCTTTTGATCTTTCATTAAAGAAATTCACACAAATCTAACCTTTAATTGTTTTACTTAAAAGTAAAACAATTGAAAGAGGGGAAATATCTAATTATTAAATAAATATTTTTCTCCAAAACACAGCCACAATTATTGGCACCCCTAGAAATTCTTTTGAGTAAAACATATCTGAAGTATATTCCCATTCATTTTTTTTTTTTTTTTTTAAATGTGTGCACCTGGGTGAGAAGGAACATGAAATTGTTCACAGGGGTATAAATATGAGGTAACACACAGGCCAAATTCCCACAGTGGGTTAAACTAAAGAATAAAGTTATGATGTGCAGCAAAAGGTTGTTGAGCTTCACAAAATGGGAAGTGACTATAAGATAATTGCTAAAGCATTGAAAATACCAATTTCCACCATCAGGGCAGTAATTAAGAAGTGCCAATCAACTGAAGATGTTAAGAATTGGCCTGAAAGAGGACGCGTGTCTGTATTGTCTCCATGCACAGTGAGGAGGGTGGTTAGAGTAGCCAAAAATTCTCCAAGAATCACAGCTGGAGAATTGCAGAAATTAGTTGGGTCTTGGGGTCAGAAAGTCTAAAAAATATATATCATACATCACCTACATCGCCACAAGTTGTTTAGAAGGCTTTCAAGAAAAAAGTCTCTGCTCTCATCCAACAACAAATTCAAGCATCTTCAGTTTGCCAGACACTACTGGAACTTCAAATGTGACCAGGTTCTATAGTCAGATGAAACAAAAAAGAGCTTTTTGGCAGCAAACACCAGAGATGGGTTTGGCGCACACAGAGATGAAGAAGTACCCAATGCCACCGGTTAAATGTGGTGCTGGCTATTTAATGTTGTGGGGCTGTTTTTCTGCCAGAGGTCCTGGACATCTTGTTTGGATACATGGCATCATGGACTCTATCAAATACCAACAGATAAAACAATCTAAACCTGATTGCCTCTGCCAGAAAGCTTACAATGGGCCCTGGTTGGATCTTCCAGCAGGACAATGATCCAAAACACAGATCAAAATCAACACAAAAATGGTGCACTGACCACAAAATCAAGGTTCTGCCATAGCAATCCCATGCAGTCCCCTGACCTGAACCCCATAGAAAACCTGTGGGGTGAACCGAAGAGGACAGTCCACCAACATGGACCTCTGAATCTGAAGTATCTGGAGAGATTCTGTATGGAAGAATGGTCTCAGATCCCTTGCCAGGTGTTCTCCAACCTCATTAGGCATTATAAGAGAAGACTCAGAGCTGTTCTCTTGGCAAAGGGAGGTTGCAAAAAGTATAGAATAAAAGGGTACCAATAATTATGGCCAATTCATTTTGAGGAAAATATTTATTTAATAATGAGATATTTCCCCTCTTTCAATTGTTTTACTTCAATTAAAGGTTACATTTTTGTGAATTTTATTAATGAAAGATCAAAAGGATAAACAATGCAGAATTTTTTCACAGCCTTCTTTGCTCATATTTACCAAGGGTGCCAATATTTTCGTTATTCATTATTAAACAGCTGACTAACAAGAAACACTCCATTGCTGAACCAGTGATCGTAAAACAGAGACTTATTCTTAAAAAAAAATATTTCTATTGTTCCAAATGAAACACCTATGGGGGAAACATTATGCTTATAAATGAGATTCTAAGCTAGGAGTACCTGTTGGTGAAAGTTAGACAGTTTGATAGGGAGTTTTGAAATATCATATTGCACATTAAAAGAAACTGTATACCTCCAAGCTGTGAAAAAAACATGCTGTGGAAAGAGATTCCATATAGTTTTTTTTTTTTCAGATATTGATTAAGCCAATTTATTTTAAACGTATTATTTAAAGAACTGAAGTCAATTAAATGTAAGCCACCATGTTTGTAAGAGTTTAATATAACTGATTTCTTGATATAATGGGATTTGTTTTTCCATAAAAATTTGGTTAGAGTTTCATCAACTAATTTACAAGTGGGCTTATCAACATGAAGCGACTGGGCGGCATAAGATAATTGAGATAGACCTTCTGCTTTATTGAGCAAAACTCTGCCTTTTAAAGATAGATCTCTCTGTAACCAACAATTAAGCCTTTTTTTGTTTTTGTTTTTTCGCAATAATTTGGTTAAAGTTTGCAGAACACCTAGAATTGTCTTTGGTTATCTGTGTACCAAGGTATGATACACTATTTTTGACATCAATGCCGCTAATCGAAGAAACCGAACAACTCTTAATTGGAAGTAATTCACATTTATTGATATTGAGATGTAACCCTGAGGCTTTAGAGAAGGATTGAAGAGAACGCAGAGCTAATGGAATTTGCGATGAGCCTTCAAGGAACAGGTCAGTATCATCAACCAGTTGACTAATGATTATTTCTGTATTGTCAATAGTGATGCCCTTTAACTGGCTCCTTTTAATGTGTAAGCTAAGAAATTGTGTTGCGATTAAAAAAAAGATAAGGAAAGACTGTCTAACTCCACGGTTCAAAGAACATCTAGGTAACGTTCTGTTACTTAGTTTAATGGAGCTACTGCCATTCATATATAGAATTTTAGTCATTCTGCAAAAAGACTCACCAAAGCCAATTTTTTGAAGAGCTTGAAACAGGAATTCATATTCAAGTGTATCGAATGCTTTATAATAATCTAAAAATAAAAATAAAACTATCTTTATGAATTATATCTGAATAGTCTAAAATGTCTAATATTAATCGTATATTATTGGATATATGTCTATTTTGCAGAAAGCCTGACTGTGTTTCGTCAACTTCAAAACATGGCTTTTGGCTAATACTATAGCTAATATTTTATAGTCGCTGTTTAACAATATACAGTTGAAGTCAGAAGTTTACATACACTTAGGTTGAAGTCATTAAAACTAATTTAATCCACAGATTTAATATTAGCAAACTATAGTTTTGGAAAGTCATTTAGGACATCTACTTTGTGCATGACATGAGTAATTTTTCCAACAATTGACTATATCACAACTCTATTGAGCCAGAAGTTTACATACACTAAGTTAACTGTGCCTTTAAGCAGCTTAGAAAATTCCAGAAAATGATGTCAACCCTTTAGGCAATTAGCCAATAAGCTTCTGATAGGCTAATTGGAGTCAATTGGAGGTGTACCTGTGGATGTATTTTAAGGCCTACCTTCAAACTCAGTGCCACTTTGCTTGACATCATGGGAAAATCAAAAGAAATCAGCCAAGACCTCAAAAAATAAATTGTGGACCTCCACAAGTCTGGTTCATCCTTGGAAACAATTTCCAAACACCTGAAGGTACCACGTTCATCTGTACAAACAATAGTACGCAAGTATAAACACCATGGGACCACGCAGCCATCATACCACTCAGGAATGAGACGCATTCTGTCTCCTAGAGATGAATGTAGTTTGGTATGAAAAGTGCGAATCAATCCCAGAACAACAGCAAATGACCTTGTGAAGATGCTGGAGGAAACAGGTAGACAAGTATCTATATCCACAGTAAAACGAGTCTTATATCGACATAACCTGAAAGGTTGCTCAGCAAGGAAGAAGTCACTGCTCCAAAACCGCCATAAAAAGACAGACTACAGTTTGCAAGTGCACATGGGGACAAAGATCTTACTTTTTGAAGAAATGTCCTCTGGTCTGATGAAACAAAATGGCCATAATGACCATGGTTATGTTTGGAGTAAAAAGGGTGAGGCTTGCAAGCCGAAGAACACCATCCCAACCGTGAAGCATGGGAGTGGCAGCATCATGTTGTGGGGGTGCTTTGCTGCAGGAGGGACTGGTGCACTTCACAAAATAGATGGCATCATGAGGAAGGAATATTATGTGGAAATATTGAAGCAACATCTCAAGACATCAGCCAGAAAGTTAAAGCTCAGTCACAAATGGGTCTTCCAAATGGACAGTGACCACAAGCATACCTCCAAAGTTGTGGCAAAATGGCTTCAGGACAACAAAGTCAAGGTATTGGAGTGGCCATCACAAAGCTCTGACCTCAACCTGACAGAAAATTTGTGGGCAGAACTGAAAAAGCATGTGCGAGCAAGGAGGCCTACAAGATTGACTCATTTACACCAGTTCTGTCTGGAGGAATGGGCCAAAATTCCAGCAACTTATTGTGAGAAGCTTGTGGAAGGCTACCCAAAGTTAAACAATTTAAAGGCAATGCTACCAAATACTAACAAAGTGTATGTAAACTTCTGACCCACTGTTGATGTGATGAAAGAAATAAAAGCTGAAATAAATAATTCTCTCTACTATTATTCTGACATTTCACATTCTTAAAATAAAGTAGTGATCCTAACTGACCTAAGGCAGGGAATGTTTTCTACGATTGAATGTCAGGAATTATGAAAAACTGAGTTTAAATGTATTTGTCTAAGGTATATGTAAACTTCTGACTTCAACTGAAATTGGATGCCAATTGTCTATGAGAAGGGGATCTTTTTTTGGTTTTGGAATCAAAGTAATTATACCTTGGGTTAAGGTAGCTGGAAGAAATGTCTTCACTACACTTTCATTATAGACCTCTAACAAAATGGTGTTATGTATTTGCTAAATTGTTTGTAAAACTCCAACGTGAGTCTGTCAGTAATGGGAGATTTATTGTTTTTTAAAGAATTAATAGCTTCATCAATTTCTTTCAATGTAATGGGGGCATCACTAAAACATGGATTTAATCCACTACGTAATGGATGACCGTGATGTATAGATTAAATCCACTACATCATCCTGCTACATTCCTCAGCCAGGACCTCTTGGGAGAGAGAGAGAAAAAAAAAAGAGAGGACAACAGCCTCCCCTTGTGGATGTCATGCCACGAATCATCTAGTTTTGCACTTAAAACAGAGGGATGTGAAATTGTAAGGCGGACTAAAGTGATCAGAAATTATCGTTAAATAACGGCACGTTTAACACGATGGTCACCCGCGAATTGTATTAAAAAAATAGTCCGGCATTTTGCACTGGAGCCTCATGTCCACCCGAGGACAGAATAATAACGAGATACGAAGTGAAACCCGGTCTGCTGCTCAGCTGAATTAAACATCCATTGTTCTCAAAAAATTGGAGCTGTCATCATTAGTGAGTTGTTTTAATTCATTAAATGAAACAAAAGACAAATTCGGGTTGTATGCTGTTCCTTTAAAGTGACGACTGCAATACAATTAAAGTAAATCAAGGAAAAGTAGGAAACATAAGAAATAAATAACTATTTGTCTGAAATCTAAAACAAACTGTAAAGTGGCCAAAGCGCAGGCGCGGTGGCCAAGTGGTAAGGCGTCGGTCTCGTAAACCGAAGATCGCGGGTTCGAACCCCGTCCGTGCCTTTTAAAAGCGATAAATTCCATTGTTGTCTCATAATCAAAATATAGTTGACGAACAGCACCAGAATACGTATCATGATATGAAATGCATTATTCCATGTTTGTATACATACAAGCTCAAAGTCTAGGGTTCAAATTGAGCACACTAAAAAAGGGCATTAGGAAATTGTCTACACATCTTCATGACATAGCTAATTGAAACTCAATTGAACTTTGTATTTGTACGGTAGTACTTGTATGGATGATTGGATTTCCTTCGTTTATATCGGTAGTTTATATATAATTATGCCTTTTTAAATGGTGGTTGATTTTATCTATAACTACAATAATGCATTTATGATTATGTATTATGCCATACAGTGCATGCATCTTTGTATTTCCATCTCAAAATGCAGTGTACTGTATGTTGCATCTCTTTGCATCCTGTAACAATAGTCCTGAAAATGCACTGTCATAGTCTTGGCGGCAAAGGGCAACAAATCAGTACTGTAATCCTGCAGGTTTGAATGCAGATTTTTAAAGGGATAGTTCACCAACTTCACCCAAAAATGAAAATTCTCTCATCATTTACTCACCCTCATGCCATCCCAGATGTGTATGACTTTCTTTCTTCTGCTAAACACAAATGAAGATTTTTAAAAGAATATCTCTGCTCTGTAGGTCCATAAAATGCAAGTGAATGGTGACCAGAATGTTGAAGTTCCAAAAGGGACATAAATGTAACATAAAAGTAATCCATAAGACTCCAGTGGTTTAATTTATATTTTCATAAGCGATATGATAGGTGTGGGTGAGAAACAGATCAATATTTAAGTCTTTTTACTGAAAATCTACACTTTCACTTCAACATTCTAGGGTGGAAGTGAGTTTTACTTTCATATTCAGACACCTACTGGTCAGGGCTGGTAAAAGGTGGAGATTTAAAGTAAAAAAGGACTTAAATATTGATCTGTTTCTCACCCACACCTATTGTATCACTTCAGAAGGTATGGATTTAAAGGGACAGCTGACCCAAAAATGAAAATTCTCTCATAATTAACTCACCCTCATGCCATCCCAGATGTGTATGACTTTTCTTCTTCTGCAGAACACAAATTATGATTTTTAGAAGAATATTTCTGCTCTGTAGGTCCATACAATGCAAGTGAATGGGTACCAAAATCTTAAAGCTCCAAGAAGCACATATAGCCATCATAAAAGTAATCCATACAACTCCAGTGGATTAAATAATGTCTTCTGAATCTAAACGCTAGGTGTGTGTAAAGAAATAAATCAATATTTAAAACTTTTTTACAAAAAATGTTCACTTCCCACCAGCTGTGGTATGCGCGTTCACGAGAGGGTGGAGTTCAAACTGCATCTTGCCTGACGTAAGTGTGTTGGCATGTGGATATTGTCGGATCCCTCGGCTGGTCTGAAATCAGCAGGGGGGAAATGTTCACTGCACACCCTCGATATTTTGAGTGACTTTTGATATCCCAGTGAACAGTGAGCAGCCATAGTTTCAGACGCTCTGGATCATTGATAGGGACTCTGTAAAAAGTTAGTCTTTCCTCTTGCGATGATGCCTGCGGATGTAATCTAATGTTTTTCAGCAGGTTGAGGCATCCAGCATAAGCACACGCAAGCACCATCTTGAAAAAGAAACAGATACATATACAAATCTATAGCAAAACCAATTCAGCTTCTGTATAACTTTCATCCTCTGTTATAAACAGCACTGCGCTTCCGTATTTTACGCGTCAGTTCTCGCATGAACATTCCAAAGTGCTTACGTCACATGAGAGGCAGCTTTATTCGACTCTCGTGACCGAGCTGGGCAGAAGCTAAATTTTATATTTAAAAAAGTTTTAAATATTGATCTTTTTCTTACAAACACCTGGTGTTTTTGTCACAGTCTGTCTCCCTCATGTTCTTCAAGGACTCTTATTTTGAAGTTTTCCTCCGGACTACATCTCCCATGTTTCACTGCCCTCATCACTCCCATCTGTTCTTCATCATCCGCACCTGTATTCCATTCCCTCATTTAGCTCCTTGTGTTTAAATACCCTCTAGTTTTGTTCATTCATTTGTCAGTCCTTGAAGTGTTATGTTGTCAGTTAGAGATGTTTAGCTTTATTGTTTGTTCTGCTCCAGCATTCATTATTAAAAGACTTAAAATATCTACTCCTGTGTCTTCCTCTCCACATACCCAATGTTACAGTTTCACTTCAGAAGACATTATTTAATCCACTGGAGTAATATAGATTACTTTTATAATGGCTATACTGTATGTGCTTTTAGGAACTTTGAGATTTGGCACCAATTCACTTGCATTGTATGGAGCTGAAATGTTTTTCTTAAAATCTTCATTTGTGTTCTGAAGAAGAAGAAAGTCAGACAGATCTGGGATGGCATGAGGGTGAGTAAATGATGAGTTTTCATTTTTGGGTGAACTATCCCTGTAAATCACCTTTTGGGAATGTATTAATTTAAAGACGATTAATTGAGAGAATTTAAATTTTTGGGTGAACTAACCCTTTAACCACTGGAGTCACATGGATACTTCTATGCTGCCATTGTGGACCTTCTGAGAGTTCTAGTCACCATTCACTTGCACAAACAGAGCTGAAACACTCTTCTAAAAATCTTCATTTGTGTTCTGCTGAATAAAGAATGTCATACACATCTGGGATGGCATGAGGGTGAGAAAATGAGAGGATTTTCATCTTTTGGGAATTTATGCATTTATAGACGCTTAATTTACTCAATGTTTGTAAGTCTAGCATGTTTGTGAGCACACGAGTGACGGAAGGATACACGCGCTTAATTACATCATAGATGTGCATGTGCTTATTTAGGTCTTCCATTTAATTAACATGACATCGCAGTTAAATCACTTATGCAAATAAACATTCTAAATAAATGAATTGGTGTTATGACGAATATTTAGCCAACAACATCAGTAAACTCGGTCATAGCGACTCCGGATTTTCTAAGAACGTTCCTTCCTAGTTTCTATATTTGGAGATGATTTGTAGGAAAATAGAAACGGCCAGCTCCATATCCAGTTCCACGTGTTAAACTTAGTGTCAAGACAGCGTTGCCCTCACATTTTACGATGTAAGTGATTTCACTGATGATCATTAATAGATTCAAGAATGTCAGCAAGGAATTTAGCACACAATTGGAGTGTGTTAGGCTATTGAAAATGGGAGCGAAGTCCCCCCGCACGGCCCCTGCTTACCTAGCAGCGTGACCATGAAGCAATGCATGAGCAGTGAGATCTTAACGTGCACAGAGTCAGTCTGCTTCTCTAGACGCTTGCTGAACTCACCACCGGGAGCACGTTTGGCGTGCACTTAAAGAAACCATATCTGACTCAAACCAGCCAGATGTTTGTTTTATTCATACGAGGTAAGTTTAAAGCGACAAATACATCGATATACGTGTGCGCGTGTTTTGTTTAGCGGCTCGGTCGCCGTTTAATGGCAGGTGTGATCAGTATTCGAGCAGCTAGCAGAATACTTATTAATTCCATTGATGTCATAATAGACAGTATGCTAACCGATAGAATGGGAATTTAAATGTAAATGGGAGAGACGGTGATCACCAGGTTGTTTTGTCTTTGAAAGCAACTGCAGGACATTTTTAGGTATTTCTGCATGTTTTATATCTCGCGGATGTTGCTTCCCGACCGAGACAGACAGACAGATTGTGTCTGAGAGAGTACCTGAACTCTCTTGGGAGTCGAACATACTGTCTGGGACTCAATTGACGCCCTGTTGTCTGCAAACAAAAAGCTTTGGTTTTTCAAAGCTACTTAATGTCTTCCAAATCATGTGCTTGGACAGTGACTTTGAACTTCATGTGATACCTCTAATACTAGCCACTGTATTTGTTACTTATGTGTAACATGATTCACGTGGCATGTTAACCATGGCTGAAGAAGGTCACCTGCTATACTTTGTGATTTAACAGAGAAATGAGTTTTTGGGGTATATCACATGTCTGAGCAACAAGCCAGAAAAATATCAATGGAGACAAATGAGATTTGTCATGTCAAACTGTTTAAGATCATATATTCATGAAACCGAAATGCTCAGAAGCTGATGGTATACAAGAAATTAGTACGATATTAGCAGCATTCAGTCTGTGAAGGTATCAAAAATACTTTGTGATTTCAGTGGCGGGACTTTGGGGGCAAGATGAGCATTGATCTTAATCCAACTGGCCCGCAAAGTCCCGCTTCTGGGATTCGCTCTCGCAGCATGACAAGAGTAAATACACTACATGCACTAAATGTATTTATTTTGACATCAGTTTTAATCAGCCGCAAGTACTCAATATAATTAGACTACCTACGACATGTTTGTGCCTGATGACAGTGAGGCAACCGATTTTACTGCATAAAAGTTATGCATAAACCTGTTCACCATCTTAAGTCACATTTGGTACTCTCAGAAAATGTATCTCAAATGTATATGTAATCTGAAATTGCCACTGAGTCTAAATGTAATGCCGCAGGGAGAATGAGGGGCTTTTGGGGGCACTTGTGTTTCAGTTTTACCATCATAATGCCCCTAAAAATCCTTATTGCTCTTGCACTTATCATCATTGACTGATGGGATTGTCACAGAGAGTAAAAAGGCCACATGCTTTCTTTTCTTATGTTTAGTTACCTTTGCAGACTCAGCATTGTGGTGAACGTGTAGACTACTTATTACAGATGGATTTCAGCTTTGTTTTTGTCATGAGAAGTTGTGTTCTGACCATAATGCACTGTTTTCCTAATGTATCGATAGTGATGCGCTCGGAAACATCTAAATCTAAATTACTGGTTTGATTGTATGAGTCATAAAGGTAATTTAACATTGCTGAATCAACCTGAATATGTTAGGTTACCCAAAAAAAAAATCAATATTTATATCAGGTAGAAATTGCCAAACCTTAAGGTAATTATTTCAGGTTACCCAACATAGTCTTATGAGAATTTGTCACAAATTTTGTGGTGTATTTGTACTAATTCGTAAGACTTGCGTTGGGAACCCAGAAGTGTCGCTTTCTACCATTTTACACATCAGGGCTTTTAACATTGTTATTATGGTTATTTTTATGCTCTTGGTTTGGGTTAGATTAGATCTTGGGTTGGGTTAAAGTTACGAAAACAGTTTTCGATTAACAAAAAAAAAAAAAAAAACGGCACATCGGAAACTACAAGGACACGAGGGAAGCATCAATCATTGGTGGGTGTATAACTTGTATGATTTTGTATGAATGAACTTGTTCGAATTGGTACGAATTCACCACCTCGTACTCTTGTGATGAATTCTCATGAGATCGGTGTGGTTTCCACTTTGTACAGTGCAGGCCACACTTATTCAAGATATATGTGATGATAGGACATGTGATATGGACATGGCTAATGGCATCTCACTGATGACATGTTTAGTGTAAACTCCACACTAGTTACATTAATTTAGGAATATCAGGCATTATGTTTGTTCAGTTGTGTTTGGCTTACAGCTGTGGTGCAACTTCATGCTGCACTAAAGGCAGCTTACGAAATGCCTTAAGCATCTGCTGCATCTACTGAAGCATTCTGTTATCCAGCTGATGGTGGCAACAATACCGTTCCCTGAAGGCCAGTCAAACAGAGAGAACAGACAAGCATCAAAGGAATTTAGCCAGCCCAAGACCAAATTCACATCTCTAAGCGAATCATATATATCTGTCATTATGAAGAATGTCGGTTCATGAATGGGTAGAATTTTGACACTATCCCGGTCATTGACATCAATCATGCTTTAATTACGTGACACTGCCCGAAGCTACAGCTGATAAGAATGAATAAATGAGAGTAACATTCACTGCAATAGTATGCATTTTATGCAGCTCAATAAACAATAGGGGAATTTATCAGACGAAGGACAACATTGCTTTAAACTCCGATCATTTCTCTCTCTCATTCAAAGTCCAATCAAAGAAGTGATCTTTGAAAACAAAACAGAAAAAAGAGCAACAGTGCATCTCGGTGATCTTTTAGTGTACTCCAAAACACATGCCATGTTATGAGAACAAGGGTTGCTAGTTGAGGGAACAGGATGTGATTCCAAGAATGTGAGGAGCCTTATGCCACATGTGATTAGGGGATAGTTTTGTCACTTGCCAAACAACACTGTCAAACTTGCCAAATTGCAATAGCTGTGAGTAAATAAAATTAAGCCATAAACTTTCTCATACTCCGTTTTTAGTAATCATCAGTGGATTGCAATTTCTTTTGATGGGCCATAATCAATATATAGCATGTGGAATTGCATATTGCACTGGCCTTGTGATCTCTTTGAAATCTCTGGGCACTGGTCTTGTTACTTGAGCAGGAATTAGCTGTGGTGCTTTCTCTGTTCTGTGGTTCCATACGGCTCAGCTCATGGTAACAGGAGAAAGGTAGAGTTTCAGCTAGGAAAGTAATTATTGACACCCCAGACAGCCAACAGTGAATCCTTCCTAACTGAACTTAAATGACAGTTGTCAAGACCGTAACCTTAATAGGTTAATAATTCTAATGAAGACAGCGAACTTCATTGGAACACATTTAGATTTGTCCTTTGAATGTTTATTAATGTTAACTAGTATGATTAACAAATAAAACAAATAAGAATTCTGACCACCTTCTGAGAAACTCCCTTAAATAGAGCTATTTAACCAATCCATCAGAGACCTGGTCTAGGATGAAAATAAGGTGCATTTCAAACTGTTCTGAGACCAGTGCAGACAGAACTCACACAGGTGGTTAAGTCATTCAATAAATGAGGAGCAAAGGAGCATCCTATAGCTTTCCTGTCAGCTAAGTGCATGCACTACAAACCTCCGGTCAAAAGTTCAGTTTCAGGCTGCAGATGATGTTTGCACCACTCAACATGGTTGGTAGACATGGGAAAATGGTAATCAGTATGTAGATTAAGAATACAATATGATGCTAAATTTATTTTTTAACTTGGCAGTGATTGGACGATGCTGGCCATTACTTGTATCTGAATTAATTATGCTAATTTCTGATTGGTAAAATGCTTCAGCGCTGGCTATTACTTGTTTGTTTGACAGTGCAAAGAGAGAACATTTAGGTTTTGTTGCAAAACTAGAAAAAATACTGTAATTTAAAAGTCAAATCAAGTCAAATAATTTTTATTTGTATAGTTTTCAGTTTTTAAGAACTAATTGCTCTTAAATTTTTTTATTTCTTATTTTTTTTTTTTTTTTTTTGCATGTTTATTAGGGGCTACTAGTTACAAATCAAAAAGGGAAATGGAAAATGCACACAGCAGTCAGGACCCAGAAGGTTAACTTAACCAAAAAAAAAAAAAAAGGTCGGAGCGAGAGGTAGGAAGCTTATTACAGATTATAGATAGTTTATTGCAGGTAATATTTCATTCTAAAAATAAAGTGTTGGAAAGGAGGCTGTATTGTATCAATTTGAAATTCTGTTATTTGATTGGTTAATCTAAAAGTCGTACCTTTTCATTCGAGCCAAATCATATTATATGATATGATTTCGCCATTTTGTTGTTCAAACTTTGAGCTGTCATGAGAAACTATGTTGGATATGGTTAAGAAAATCCAAACCAGTCCTTATTTGAAATATTTTGAACCTTTAAAAACATTTCCTTGCAAAGTCACTTGCTCATTGTTCCTTTAGACGTCATTAAATCCTCTGAATCAGTCTCAAAGAATGCACTGGAGAGCCATTTCTGCTGAGTCGGCAGTTCACATTAGCAGTCTTGAAATGGTTTAGGTTGTTAAGAAACCCATGTAGAATCTTGCCCTGACAAAAAGAATCTTTACAGTTCTTAAAATGGATGTGTTCTCCCCCTTTCCCTCCGTGTGCCCCTGCTTTACTTTTTGTCTGACAAATTTGAGTATTACTTTACAATAATGTTCCATTTGTTACCATTAGTAAACAATATTAGTTAACAGGAACTAACAATGAATAATACTTTTACAGCATTTAGTAATCTTGATTAATGTTAATTTAAACATATTCTAATTCATTTTTAAAATCAAAAGTTGTATTTGTTAACATTAATGCACTATGAACTAATGAACTAACAATGAACAATTGTTTTTTGTTTTTTTTTATTAACTAACATTCAACAAAGATTAATAAATGCAGTAAAAAAAAAAAGTTACTGTTCATTATTAGTTCATGATATCTAATGCATTTACTAATGCTGTCAAATGTTACCTTATTATAAAGTGCTACCTGAATTTGTTAACGTAGGCTTATATCAGCTAAAAAGTTCTATTAGTACTTAAAAAAACTGATTGAACCTCTTGAGAAGGGGTGGGCTATAGTACACACAAGGAAGAACTTACAGCATTTGCCTCATGAGCATCATTTCACATTTTTTTATTAAGCTTGTCTCAACAGTCCCCACACACAAAGACAAAAAGATAAACAATCTGAGAAAAAGTTACTTGTTAAACAAAAAGCGACAGCAAAAGGCATTTCTTGTGCTTGTGTAATCACCGTCTCTCTCCCTCCTCCCTTGGGTAAAGTTCCAGGCTTATAAACCAAAAGATAAATGGATTTATGATGTGTGATAGGCGTAATAGATTTAGCACATTGTGGCATTTTTAAAACATGTAACTTTCTCAAAGCAATATAGTTTGTCAACCAAATTCAAAATAGAAATTTTAGCAGAATAACAGAATATCTTGCATACTTGGACAAATTTAATGGAATCCACTGGGAAATAAACTTTTTTTGTTGAGAATGTAATTACTGTTATTGTTCAGAAATTACTGTAAGCACAGCCAAATCAGCAGTATGGCTCACAATAGGCCTGTAACACATCTGTTCTCTATAGCTCAGTATGAGGCAGTATTTCAGAAAACAATATTTAGAAAAGTAATTCATGTATATGGCTTTCTTTATAAAATGCATGTAATAAACAAGAAGAAACACAGAATTTGCAGGGTTGGAAATATTGCACTAATGTGACAGTTAATGTGTTTTACAGTGCTTGTAAATGCAGATAGGTATATCTAAAAAAAAAAAAAAGTCAAGACTACCCATGCAGTAATTCTTCTGCTGTCACTTGTGGACCAACTGGTTTGCAGAGGCACCATCCCATGCACTGTAAATGGGTCTCACAGGTCTCAGCATGGTAAAATATATAGAAAATTCTCAGGTGACAAGCTGCCCTTGCGCAACGCAAGAGGAATATGTTTACAGTTTCTTTTCCTACAGTTATATTTAGAAACCATCTGAAAGTTTGGACAGAAAACAGGGTGTGTGCCACGAGTGAGCGTAAAGTGTCCATTTGCTGTCACAGTCATGCATGTTTAGATGGCTTATCTGAATCTGAGACGGATCATTCTGCCGGTTGAGCCTTTCAATTTCACTTTGGTGAAATTTTGCTACAATATTGCTCACAGGGATATCTTTTTTTTTTTTTTTTTATATATTCTGAAAACAGAAGGTTGGCTTTCACTGCTTTCCAGTATAACAGTATAAAAATATTGACAAAGTTAATAAACATTCATAATAAAAATATTTTAGTGACCTATATTATAATAATATAGATAATATATTATTGTTTGGTAAAGCATTAAGCAGCAAATGACCTGCTACATAAATTAAGTAGGGCCTTTATTTCAAATATACAGTACACTGAATAGTTTGTTGTAGATTATTTGCCATCATTTTTCAAGATTGTATTAAGACTACTCTGCAGATCAGCTTCGTCAATCACACAGATGACAGTTAGATGTCAGAGAGTCACCTCTGACAGTTTTAACACAAAGATTCATAGTGAACAATAGCCTGCTCCAACATGTGGAGCAATTGGACTTTGGAGTAATTGCTCCAATGCAATCCCATCCTCAGAAAGGTTCATAATGGATTTTGGCACTAAGAAGTGGCATAAAATCAGTGTATTTATCAGATTGTTTGGTAGTTAATGAGAGACACAGAATAACGTTATCATATTCATAGATGCATTTTCACTTCTGTGGTTTGGTTAGCTTGTTTTTTGGCCACTGTTCTGCTTAATAAAATATACAATAGCTTGATAAAAAAAGAATAATTTTTAACACTATTAAAGTTGCATTGCCATCTGTTGCACATTTAAAAAAAAAATTATAGACTTGACAGTACTAGTGTGAAGGACACCACAAACAGAAGGGAAGGAGGACACAGGGAAGTGGGTTTTTCCAGATTCAGGTAAGGCTTTTAATTGGCCACTTCAATGCTTTACAGCTTCACAAACTCAACAGTCTCAGAGGCACATAGGCACTCAAACTCATTAGCTTCATGAACGTAAACACATCAGCTTCCACAAGCACTGTAGCTCCTATGTGCCAGACTCTCTCTGCCTCTCTGCTGGTTGCGTGGCCGTTTATATGCCGCTCTCCCCATGCTCACTGGAATTAGAGACAGGTGTTAGACATAATCTAGCTCAGGTGTAAGCGCCCTTACCACTTTCTCTCTCTCCGGACAGACGCTCGACCACGCCCCCATTGCCACATATCCCCACCACCCGACTCAGGCCGGGGAGACATCCGGCCTTTTTGTGCTCGGGCAAACAGTAGGGATGGCTACATACCACCACCCCCAGCTCGGTCTCTGTGGTGCTGGATGAGGTTTGTATGACCTCATCCAACGTCATATGATGTCTGCAACCTCTGCGACTTGATACGGTGAGAGGTGGTCTCCGCAAGTGACTGGGGTGATATGATTAGGTTTTGTATTCACCTCCGGCCTGAGCTCCACCCTCTCCAGAACTACCATAGCCAGCGTCACAGGGACCGCCTCCCTCCACAATTTCAGGAGGTTGAGGTGATATATTTGACGTGCGCCCCCTCTATCGGTTCGCTTTGCCTCATAATCGAGATCCCCCACTCGTCGTGTGACCTCAAAGGTCCTTGCCACTTGGCGAGTAATTTGTAGCTCGATGTGGGGAGTAATAAGAACTTCTGTTGTAAATTCCCACAGTCAAGTTCCCCTGTTATTCAGTCGGCTCTGTCGTTCCTGAGCTTGGAGCAAATTCTCCTGTGTTAGTTGCCCCAAGGTGTGGAGTTTTGCTCTAAGATCAAGAACATATTGAATTTCATTCTTACCGGCTGAAGGTCCCTCCTCCCAAGCTTCGCATATGACATCAAGCACGCCGCATGGGCGCCGCCCATACAGCAGCTCGAATGGAGAAGACCCAGTGGAGGCTTGCGGGACCTCTCATACTGCGAAAACGGGATCGAGCCATTTGTCCCAATTTCTAGCATCCTCGTGCACAAACTTATGAATCATGTTCTTAAGGGTTTTATTAAATCGCTCCACCAGGCCATCTGTTTGTGGATGGTAAATGCTGGTGCGGATTGAGTTAATGCCCAATAATTCGTAAAGCTAGAGTAGTGTCCGTGACATAAAGGTTGTGCCCTGATCGGTGAGGATTTCCTTCGGAATCCCCACCCGGGAGATTATTTTGAAGAGTGCCTCCGCAACACTACGTGCCGAGATGCTGCGAAGAGGCACTGCGTCCGGATATTGTGTTGCATAGTCCACTAGGACTAACACAAAGCGATGTCCACGTGCTGACTGCTCTAAGGCCCGACGAGGTCCATGCCAATTCTCTCGAAGGGGACCTCGATCAGTGGAAGGGGGCGCTTTTGGGGTGGCCGGTGGATTCACCAGCTGACATTCGCGGCATGCCACACACCACCTGCGAACATCGCCGCCAGTGCCTGGCCAATAAAAATGGGCTATTAGTCGGTTCAGTGTTTTCATTTCCCCTAAGTGACCCGTCATTGGATTATAATGAGCCGCCTGGAACACCATTTCCCAGCGGCTCCTCAGTATTAAGAGCTGGGTTGTATCTTTTGTTTGAGCATCCTGCGTCACTCTATACTACCGCTCGTTTATAACTGCAAAATAAGGATATGAAAGTGGGACACCCGGCCGGAGCTGTTGACCATCAATCACTCTCACTTGGTCTAAGGCATGCTTGAGGGATTCGTCTCGCGACTGCTCCAAAGGAAAGTCCCCTTCGGGAAATCCCCTGAGGATGGGAGGGGCTGCAGCCTCTCCCCCCTCACATCATCCTGACGTGGTGCTGACGAAGACGGCCCTGGCTCCGCCTCCCCTGCCAGAGCATCGCACATTTCACATCTTGTCGCTTTTGTGCAGGACCCATCCACGCATATTCCCTTTAATACATTTCTAAATTCAGGCCAATTAGTCCCCAAAATCAGCGGATGGGTGAGGTGGGAACTAACTGCGGCCTTCACTCTGTTTTGTTCACCAGAATTTAATCACAAGGGTCACAACAGGGTAGTTGTGAATCTCCCCATACACACACTTCACCCTCACCGTTTTAGCTGTGCCCAAAGCCTCGTGCTGAACCAGGCATTGGTGGATGGTTTGATTATAACCCGTGTCCACCAATGCATGATAAGTACCCCCCCTTGACACTTACCAGTATCCGGTATGCTCCGGCCCGGTTGGGGGCAGCCTGCGGAGTGTCGGGGATCAGGACCACCGTCCCCAGCTCTATCATAGGTCATTGATCCCGGAAGTGTCCCGGATCCCCGCAACTCCAGCAGGCTGGCCCAGGCACCATGCCTGCACCTGCGTCGGCAGACACTTCCTGAGGGGGAGCGCGGCGGGGCACTGTAGATGCTGGGGGCGGTGCAAACCCCCGCGTGCGGGGAACTGGCCTCTGTGGTGGGGCTCCTCACCTCCACGGGGCAGGAACAGGCTCTGGAGAGAGAGCAGAGTGAGGGGAAAGAGAACAGGGAATACACGGGGAGGGGAGAGAGAGTAGGAGGGCTCTTCCACCCTTGAGTATGCTGCCATATGGTCCTCTGCCAGTTGGACAGCTTCCTCCAGCGATGCCGGGCTGTGGCACTGGATGCCATTCCTTTTGGCAATCGATGGATTAGGTGCTCCAGCACCACCTGGTCAATCACTCCCACAACGTCACGATCCCCCGCCAGCAGCCATTTCCGGCATGTGTCTCGGAGCCGTTGGGAGAAAGCAAACGGGCGGCCGGTGCTCTCCAGATTCATAGATCGAAAGAGCTGGCGGTACTGCTCTGGACTGCAGCCAACCCTCTGCAGGATGGACTTCTTCAGGTCCTCATAAGCCAGGAGGAAGCAGGGATTGTTGGTGGGATTGGTGTAGGCCGGAGAGGGACTGAAGTATCTCCATGGGGCTTACTTCCTCCAAGCCCGCGTTTCGGCACCAGTCGGAAGGACTCCACAAACAGAAGGGAAGGAGGACACAGGGAAGTGGGTTTTTCCAGACTCAGGTAAGGCTTTTAATCGGCCACTTCAGTGCTTTACAGCTTCACAAACTCAACAGTCTCAGAGGCACGTAGGCACTCAAACTCATTAGCTTCACGAACATAAACACATCAGCTTCCACGAGCACTGTAGCTCCCTTGTGCCAGACTATATCTGCCTCTCTGCTGGTAGCGTGGCCGTTTATATGCCGCTATCCCCATGCTCACTGGAATTAGAGACAGGTGTTAGACATAATCTAGCTCTGCTTTCTCCGGACGGACGCTCGACCACGCCCCCCACTGCCACAACTGGTTTTGTAGTTTTGATTTGCCAGTGGGCTTAGCATGCTGTAACTGATCATGCTCTTTGGCTACACTGTCTTTTAGGTTATCAAGTGTCCATCACACAATGACTACATGCACCTGTGATACTGCAAACTTGCTACAACTACATATTTAACTACAATACATAAAGTAAAAGAAAATAAAGTAAGAAGTTTTTGTCCACAATAGAACATGGACAGTGTTGTGTGAAATCTGATTATAAAATAATTAGTTACTGTAATCTAATGACCTTTTAATCAAAAAGTAATATAACATATTACATTTTGAACTCTTATAATCAGAATTACTGACTGACTTGTTACTTTTAAGTACATTATTTGGTTTATATATTTCCAAAATAGTATTATTTATGTAGGATTAAAAAAAATCACTTATGTTCAATTATGTCCGTCTTTTTGCGTTTCTGTAACAGCAGAAGGGGGTATGTCCCCCAATAAGTCACTTTAAGGGAGAAATGTGTGGTTTGACTTGTGTTGTGTGCGACAGTGTGAGGAAATATAAACATTATTTTGAATTCTCTGTGCAAAAAACAAAAACTTTTCTGTGAAAAGTGTTTTAGAAAGGAATGTAAAAGTAAATTAGTTAGTAATTTGAATACTTTTTTGAAGTAATCAGTAAAGCAATCTAATATTTCTACAGTGTGTGTGTGTGTGTGTGTGTGTGTATATATATATATATATATATATAAAGTAAATATAATTTATAGTGGATTACTTTTTTGAGTGGGTAAGGTGAATTATGTATTAAAGAAATATTGACTTTAAAGGGATAGTTCGCACAAGAATGAAAATTCTGTCATGGTTTACTCACCCTCTTGTTGTTCCATACCTGTATAAATTTTGTTGAACACAAAATGCAGAACAGGGCCTGCAGGTATGATTTGCACAGCAGTGTATTCTAAAATAGTATAAAATATCAGTTATGTAGTATAAGTATTGTGACGGAACTTAAATACATCGCTGGCAGCGGGACATTTTGTCCCGTAATGGTGACTAATCACTCCTGTCTTTAAATGCAGAGTGTGGCACTAGAGAGAGAGACTATTCTCTTCCCCATGTTTGCTTCATGATGATCGCTTTCCGCAAGCCCAATGCAGAGACGCTGAAGAAAGCATGCGTCCACACGACCTACCTAAACCAAATTAAGTCACAGTTACCTGGCAATGATGCTAATCTCACAAAACATTTGTAAATATTGGAGATGGCATCTTACAAATGTGAGTTGAATGCTTTACCATCACCCCAAGCTGTGTGAATATTTACATTGAGAAACAAGTACTGAACTGAAGTTGGCTAATGCGCTAAAGCTAGTGGCAACACATTGCATGTGATAAATGTCACTTTCATCAGCTGTTAAATGGTAAATGTTTCCGTGTAGTAAAAAAAACTTTAAGTGTTGCATTTGGGAGGATAATACACTTTAAAAATGTATACAGTACATGGCTGAGTGCAAAGTGTATATTGTAATTGCAGAGTGTATAGTGCATCATTTGGGCCACAGCTATTGTTGTCACCTCTAGTGTTTATTTCACCAGAAAACTGCAGCATTATGTAGAATGAGGCACATAAAACTCATTTAGCAAAATGTAGTTATAATAAAGTGATTCTCTGAGACCACGCCGAGCACATTTTAAGTTAAAATTTTCAATTACTGAAAAAAAAAAAAAGACATTCAGACAGGTTTAAATGATATGACCCTACAAAGATATTTCTGAATAAAGTGGTAAAAGTGGCAGCCAGACTGAGCTCTTTATCACCAAATATTACATAAAGAAGTAAATATCAACTACCTTACAAGTAAACTTATCAAGTGTAAACTTGCCAACAGAGAAGTGTTTTTTGTTCCATTGAGAGAATAAAGGGGGTGAGGAACACTGAGGAAAATGCTGACTGGCTCTATTGATGAAGAATCCCTGGCAAGACTCAGATTTTATGATCCATGCATCCTATTCCTGTGGGGGTATTACCGCGTGGCGAACCATTAGTCTGCATTCTTTGTATCTGTAATGCTCCTGTTGTGTGGGAGAGGAGTGTAGCCATGCTGTCATGAGTCATGGGGTCAGAGAGAAGCAGAGAGAGAGAGATGTTAGACTGAGCTGTAACAAGCCTACATGTCAGTCTCGAGCAGTTCAGCTCTTAACTCAAACCATATGCTGCCCCCTCACAGCTAAACCGAATGAATGAATGTCTATTTTAAATAAGAGCTGAGTCCAGCTCCATGCATTAAGGTGGCTGGCAGTCATCTGATATTCATTTGCTAATGTGTTTGTTTTATCGCTGCCATTTTTCTTGTCTTTGTTTGCAATGAGGAGCTCTTGGAAGTCTTTGGCTTTTAAGGGAATCTCGCAGTCATGATTCCCAAGTGTAGTCCTTGATGATGATGATATACTTCCTGTGTGCTCTTGAGGCTGCTGTGTCTTGGGCCTTTTTCAAAGGGAAGTGAGAAAGGAAGCCAGTGCATATGGCTTTTATTTCTGAGTCACATCCTCAGTGTTTTAGCCCACCAAATGGATTTATGGGTTCAAAGTGATGGACAAGATATGCATCAATTATATGACTGTGTGTGCAACATCTGTAAAGACAGCTGGCAGTTATGGATCAGTTGTACAGTTTCCCTATCGATCATTTACATGCTTATACTGTATGTCAAGGGCAGGGAAGACTTGAATTTCACACTTTTTGGACTGAAACAAATGAGACAGGTTAAGACTTGAGCCACTGCTCTTAGAGAAACATCCAGTTGTTTCAGAAAAGATTCACAGTGTGCTACAAGTCCAGACATCGCTCTCATCAGTCAAATCAAATGCATTTGTCAATCATAGATCCATGCCATCCATCCATCTATCTATCTGTTTATCTGTCTGTCTGTAGTTATTTTTACAGAAAGACCAAATACAAGGGTGGAGTTGTAATTTATTTGGGCTTACCATTTTGATACCTGCCAAATATAGTGTTTGCATTTGTAATTATAGGGGCATAAATGCTGGTTTAGCTAACTTTAAAGAGATTTGTGTATTGTTACACCAAATCACAGAAATGCCTTAGTTAATTTGTGGGGGAAAAATAAATAAATCTCATTAGTAAAACAAAACAAGGATTCCCTAATCCTGTTGCAACAGATACAGATTTTAATTTTCATGCCTACAAAATCAAAGGAGCAGTTCTTAAAGCTACCTCATGCTTTCTAGCATTTTAGTGAAGTTTATAAAGGCACTGGCTAAAAAAATGTTCGTTTACACGACAACGGCGTTTTTCGGCCTGAAAACGCAAACTTTTGAAAACAGGTTTCAAAGTGCACGTTTTTGAAAACGATACCGTTATCGTCTCCGTGTAAACATACAAAAACACGAATTTGTGAAAACGATGACGTCATGCGCACGCGTATTACGTATTATATAAAGAATGATGTATTGATAGGCATCAATTTGAGATGTATAATTATCAATATGAATACTGGTGTCTATGCAAATAACAATAATCAACTATTTTTTCATTGAGTATTTTGTATGGAGTGTGAACATTGTACAGTAGGCAGAATCTGCAATTTGAAAATCTTGAAATTAATGTATGGATTCAGATGGGAAAAATTTATTTTGTATTTTAAATGTTATTTATTTATTTATTTACTTTTATTTGATGTACCTTTACCCTGCAATTCATTCACCCCCCGCTTATGTATATAGCCTATAGACAGAGATGTGATGCCACGTACAGTATTCAATGATATGCTTAGAATATGAAAACATGAGGCAGTGAAAATGCATGTTAGATCCAGTGTACACAAGACCTCTCTCCCGTCAGATGTCCATATATCAGTGTTCTGTCTGATATCCAAAACCAATCAACATTAACAGCTTATTATGTTAACTCACTCTCCTACCAGCCCAAGAGTCATAGAGAATATAGAAGGCAGGAGACGAAGTGATGGTAAAAATGAGCAGCGTTTATTGATTAATCTTGAGAGTTCAGTCTATTGGCATGCGCATGAGTACTTCAAAACGTGCGAGACATTCAAAACTACAATGGCCTGAACCAAGCTTCCTCAGCTGGCGAAGGAAGTACAACCTCTGCTGGGCCTTTTTCACAATGGAGTCAATGTGGGTCTCCCACTTCAGGTCCTGTGAGATGGTATTGCCCAGGAACCTGAATGGCTCCACTGCTGCCACAGTGCTGTTTAGAATGGTGAGGGGGGGCGGGGTCAGTGTTGGGGTGTTCCTCCTAAAGTCCATAATGATCTCCACCGTTTTGAGCGTGTTCAGCTCAAGGTTGTTTTGACTGCACCAGACACCCAGCTGTTCAACCTCCCTTCTGTATGCAGACTCATCATCATCTCGGATGAGGTCGATGACAGTGGTGTCGTCTGCAAACTTCAGTTGCTTGACAGAGGGTTCCTTGGTGATGCAGTCATTGGTGTAGAGGGAGAAGAGTAGTGGGGAGAGCACACATCCCTGGGGGGCACCAGTGCTGATTGTACAAGTGCTAGAAGTGAGTTTTCCCTGTCTCACAAGCTGCTGCCTGTCCGTCAGAAAGCTGGTAATCCACTGACAGACATGAGAACAGAGAATTGGTGTAATTTATTCTGGAGTATAGCTGGGATGATGGTGTTTAAAGCCGAACTGAAGTCCACAAAAAGGATCCTTGCATATGTCCCTGGTCTGTCCAGATGTTGCAGGATATGATGCGATCCTATGTTGACTGCATCATCCACAGACCTGTTTGCTCTAAGCAAATTGAAGGGGATCTAGAAAGGGTCCAGTGATGTTCTTCAGGTGGGCCAACACCAGTCTCTCAAATGATTTCATGACCACAGACATAAGGGCGACAGGTCTGTAGTCATTAAGTCCTGTGATTTTCGGTTTCTTTGGGACAGGAATAATGATTGAGCGTTTGAAGCAGCATGGGACTTCACACTGCTCCAGTGATCTATTGAAGATCTGTGTGAAGATGGGGGCCAGCTGGTTAGCACAGGATTGAAGACACGCTGGTGAGACGCCATCTGGGCCTGAAGCTTTCCTTGTCTTTTGTTTCCGAAAGACGTGGCTCACATCATCTTCACAGATCTTAAGTGCAGGTTGAGTAGCAGGAGGGGGGTTGCAGGAGGTGTTGGTGTTTGTGTGAAGTGAAGGTCAGAGTGGGTGTGGGGTGTGAGATTGGGCCTTTCAAATCTGCAGTAGAACACATTCAAGTCGTCAGCCAGTTGTTGGTTCCCTACAGGGTTGGGGGTAGGAGTCCTGTAATTTGTGAGTTGTTTCATGCCACTCCACACTGATGCAGGGTCTTTAGCTGAAACTTGTTTTTCAGCTTCTCAGTATCTTCTTTTAGCCACTCTGATTTCCTTGTTCAGTGTGTTCCTGGCCTGATTGTACAAGACTTTATCCCCACCCCTGTAAGCATCCTCTTTGGCCTGACGAAGCTGCCTGTGCTCTGCTGTAAACCACGGTTTGTCATTGTTGAACTTTAAGTCCTAGTAGGAATGCACAAATCCTCACAGAAACTGATATATGATGTAACAGTATCTGTGAGCTCGTCCAGGTCTGTGGCTGCAGCCTCAAAAACACTCCAATCCGTGCAAAAGAACTACAGGCTTGTAGTTCCCGCTCTGCTTCATTGGTCCATCTCTTTACAGTCCTTACTACTGGCTTGGTTGATTTTAATTTCTGCCTGTAGGTTGGAAGATGAACCAGACAGTGATCAGAGAGTCCCAAAGCTGCTCTTGGGACAGAGCGATATGCATCCTTTATTGTTGTGTAACAATGATCCAGTATGTTCCTGTCTCTGGTGGGGCATGTGATGTGCTGTTTGTATTTGGGCAGTTCACGTGTGAGATTTGCTTTGTTAAAATCCCCAAGAATAATAATAACAACTGAGTCCGGGTATTGTTGTTCCATGTCTGTGATTTGATCAGCCAGCTGTTGCAGCGCTGTGTTCACATGCATTTGGTGCGATATATATACACCAAAATAAATGAGGAAAACTCCTGCGGCGAGTAGAAAGGCCTACAGTTAATAAAGAGCGCTTCCAAATTAGGACAGCACATCCTCTTTAATGTTGTTACATCTGTACACCAACTTTCATTGATATAAAAGCATGTTCCACCGCCTCACGTTTTCCCCATTAAAGCGATCCACTCTGAACAGCTGGAAGCCCAGCAGATGTAACGCGCTGTCCGGAATGGCTTCACTCAGCCAGGTTTCTGTGAAGCACAAGGTAGCAGAGGTTGAAAAGTCCTTGTTTATGCGGGTGAGGAGATGTAGTTCGTCCATTTTGTTAGGAAGAGAGCGGAGATTCGCTAAGTGAATATTCGGCAGCGCTGTTCGAAATCCGTGCCGACGGAGTTTGACCAGCGCACCGGCTCATCTCCCTCGCTTGTGTCTCTTGAACAGCAGAGCTGCACCTCCAAGTAAAATGTCTAGCAAAATGTCTAAATATTCGAAAACCGGGAAAAGATTGTCTGGTATACGCTGTCGAATGTTCAGCAGTTCGTCTCTGTTAAAACTGACTGGAAAAAGATTACTAAACACAGGACAAACAAACAAAAACAACAAAAGAACTGAGGAGCTCCACACCGAGGCAGCCATCCGCGGCGCCATCATGATGAACTTCATTGTTTGTATTCACCGCTCTGTGGAAGAATGCTTATGTGTGCAGGTGCGTAGTGTTTCTTTACAAAGTGACATTGCCAACTACTTGCCTGGCATGCATAATACAGTGTTTTTAGTCTTTTTCACGGATCCTTGTGAACGGGGATCATTTTGACAACGTTGTTGTCTGTACGCGAAACTTTTCAGTTTTTAGTACATCGTTGTCGGGTAAACGTACCCTAAGAGGCAACAGTTAATTCAATGAAGGAACATTTAGTACATGATCTGGCCACTCTGAACTTGTTAACATGCTGGATCAACAGTGCAACAACAATCCACTCATCCAAGCCAGAACAGTCTTGTTGTTTGATTTATTTATGTACAAACCACTGGTGGTGGTTTATACATACATTTCTGAACTAAATGGAAAACGGTTGTTTCTAGAGCAAGTAGTGTTAACCAAGATCATGAGACTGCAGGTCTAGTGATGCAACAGCATCTAGCTGTGCTCTGGGAGTCAAACCTAACAGCAAGAGATTCATTCCTTGTGTTGGTTGCCAGATAGGGAACAGTTAGAGAGAGCTCCATATGGTTTCTCTGTTATCCTGAGGCTTCAATTAGATTAATCTCTCTCTGGTGTGAAAGCCACAGCAATATGCTCTCAGGTTACACCAATTAAGCCATGGTCAGCTGGGTGATCGTCTTGTAGACAGCCAAATGTGGAGTTTAAAGCCGTTTTCTGGAAAGACATGAGGAATGTAGCATTTTAATGGGTACTGTCAAGCTCTAAATAAAACCACTGATGCATTTTCCTTCACCACAACATTGTCGAGCTGTTAGAGTGCAGGGTAGGGTTGCACCAGCTGTGCATAAGTTCTCACGTAAGTTAGGATGTAAAGTTCACACTTAGGGCTTACTAACTACAAGTTAATTTGTAACTAAGTCAGTGCTTAATTTGGTTGCACCACCTGTTCTTAAGGCAAGACTTAACTAGTAGGTCGTAAGCTCTCTGTAAAGTAATGCGTAGTTGCATAATATGCCGTTTACCTGCATTTATCCAATAAGCAGCCTTCAAATTTGTACACAGAAGTGTTAAGTCGAATTTCAGTTTTATCTTGTTACAGTTGATGTTCAAACCTTGTTTGCTCACGTAACTGTCAGCTGTAATAAATTATATCCTCATTAAAATACGATACATAAAGTAGATTTGATAAATAGTAGCCTATATTTGCCCTGTGTAAATAACAATAAATAGGAACTGTATCTGAAATAAATAAGGTGTGATACAGCAGGCTGGAAAAACAGACATTTATTCATTTTAATATCATATATATATTTTGAATGTGTTGAAACTTTATACCGGGCGACGCACCCTGAAAACTGCACCGTCTGAACGTTTTCATGCTGAAGAGCTGCTTAAAAGTACGTTTTGTCTCTCGTAAATGTCAACATCATACTGTATGTCGAAAAGATTGATGCCTGTCACACAAAACATGAGCTCATTGATGTCATAAAATATCAGTCTACTTTTTTATTCCATCAGTTGCTCCTGGTTGGAGGCTTCTGTAAATATTTAGTTTATATGTAGGGTTATATTCTACCTAAGTTTAATGGTGCAACCCTCAAATATTTAGTCGTGTGTAAATTGTGACTTAGTGCCCATTTACGCCACAATTAGGCTACGTTGTAACTTACGTATAGCTGGTGCAACCGGCCCCAGGTCATTAAACCTTGAGAGTAATTATATGGCTTGCTGTTATGAAGGTGATAATCTAGGCAGGTTACACATGGGAACAAAATGATATAGTACTTACTGAAGAGAAGCAATTATACCCCAAATCCTCACCCCTGGTGAAACTATGCTAATGTTATGAGGTTTTATTAACCGTTCTTTTTTTAAGACAGACAGTAAGTTGGTCACCACTCATGTGAAGTATACTGTATTTATGTTTCTGAATATATCATTTATATTCTTTCATGTGTTTGAAGACAGTATAACTGATTAAATCTTTATTTATTGTGTCCACTAGATTTCAGCATATTTGGAAGAAGCACCAGAGACCTTCCTGTTCGCTTTTCCCAACAGCTACTTGTTGGAGAAGATTAGAGGCAGCTAAAGGGGCCAATGTTTTTTTTTTTTTTTTTTTTTTTTACTTTTCCACTTAACTGTCAATTGACTCCAGGTGTTTTCAGGGTGTATTGAACAATTCTACCCAGAATTCATGTTTACATGTATGCCAAGCCTAATTGACTTAATTATGTGTGGAATATAATAATGTATAGTTTAATTTTCACCAGTTTAAATGCTAATTCTTGATATCAGCAATGGAATTACTACAAGTGAAATTTGTAGTTTTTTTACTCTAATAAAAACAGTAATTCTTGATATAAAAATTATGTAATTACTTGTTGAAATACCCATTCTTGATATAAAAAATTCTATGTAGTAAAAACTAAAGCTAGTAAAAACACAATTATTGATATTGATTGTAACTGCATTTTCAGTGGCAGAATTTCACTATGATCTGTCAGTCACTCCTGTTCAAAATGCATTTACAGATATAAGTAATTTTTTTAATAGGTAAATACATTTTTAACATGTTAAGTTGTTAAATATATCTTAGTAGGCTTTATTACTAGTTACAATAACATACACTGATCAGCCACAACATTAAAACCACCTGCTTAATATTGTGTAGGTACCCCTCGTGCCGCCAAAACAGCGCCAACCCACATCTCAGAATCCGCAGTTGTACAGATTGGTTATCTGAGTTACCGTAGACTTTATCAGTTCAAACCAGTCTGGCAATTCTCTGTTGACCTCTCTCATCAACAAGGCATTTCCATCCACAGAACTGCTGCTCACTGGATGTATTTTGATTTTGGCACCATATCCTTACAAGTGAAAACAAGTCAAAGTATTGGGATTTTATATTGTGATTAACATGTGAGAGATACCCCTTTCACATGTGGCATCACATTCATTCCAACATTTGAATCTTCTAGTGATTCTTAAAGGAATAGTTCACCCAAAAATGAAAATTTGCTGATAATTTACTCACCCTCAGGCCATCCAAGATGTATCTTGAGTTTCTTTCTTCATCAAAACAGAATTTAAGGTTTTTAGGATTTCATTTCAGGCCTCCTCCTCTAAACAATGCAAGTGAATGTCCTCCATTTTTTTTGACGATCCAAAATGCATATATAGGGTGCATCAAAATAATCCACACGACTCCAGTCAACAAATAAAGTTGTTTTGAACCCAAACGATTGATTATGTTTAGAAACAAAACAATACTTATACACTTTTTAACTACAAATGTTCACTTCCATACATCTGTGATGCGCGCTCATGAGAGGGATAACGTAAGGTCACGTGGAGGAGGAGGCAGGAAGTGCGTCACCTTAAGGTGAGTAAATTATCAGCAAATTTTCATTTTTGGGTGAACTATTCCTTTAACTGGTTTTGCTTCAGGACCCAGATTTTACATTAGTGTCCCAAAACACCAGACATACCAAAATCATATCATAAAGTAAACAGAAATGTCATTTGTCAAACATATAAATGTATTTATAAAATGTTTTTTTGAGGATGAGGCCATTTCATGCAACCTGAATGAATTTGCGGCAAAAAAAAAAAAAAAAAAGTTTGACTGGACACACTGCCAACGACAAAAGTGTTTTCACCTCCTTTTTAAAACTTGATCAGCCTATTTATTTAGTTATCCTAACTATGCATAATAATGTGCTTAATTGCATTTTATTATTTGCATTTACATTGTTTTTCCTCTGCTGTACACAGCCTGCAGAACAGACTTGCAACACAATTTTTGGTTCAGTTGAGAACCACTGGTCTATACCAAAGTCCTCTACATATTTTTAGATTACACAAGGGTGGAACCTACAGCTCTTTGTCCATTTCCAGTAACCAGATGGACTTCATGGTAATAGATAAAGAAAAAACCCCAATGCGAGGAATTTAAAAACTCATACAAGTAAGGGCATTGTCTACCGATGGTCACATACAATTTCAAGATGCTCTCTGAGGAAGTAAACAATCAGACATGAAATTAAGAACCCCCTTCATTACCCCCTTCCATGTGACTGCAGAGGCATATGACTTCCATAACTTCATCGCTCATTAACCACTCATGGTAGGACACAATTGAGCGAGTGTTTGTGGAACTTGCCCCAGATATTCAGGTCCCAGTCGCCAGCTCTGGCTGTTGGGCTGGCAGATCTTCTCCTGTTTCAGACAGCTTCTTCACCCTGCCCGACAACAGACTGTGAGGAACTTCACATGAGAGTCACATGTAAGGAGTGAACTATGGCATACAAAGGCCATTTATGTCTATTTAAATCCCCAAACAAGCACAGCACAAAGCAAAAGACTGATTAGCATGATTTACCATGCCAGTGTTATTAAATTACCTCATCTACATATGAACCTACAATTAAGTACTTTTATGGCTGTGTCGACTGTGCAATAGCTGTGTCATAAAGAAGCACTGTGTATTCTTTGTTTATTAATGGTTGCATACAGCCAGAAAAATATGTGACTGTGGTGACATTTTTGCCCAATGACATTATGTTGTTCATTAAACAAACTGCGGCATGTCCGTGGTAAAATGTCTACTGTGCGGCACTAAAAGTAAGTTACATTTTCTTCCAGAAAGATGAGGTTTTTAAGGATAATGGTCTTTCGAGTTTTAAATGACCAAAACCTACCTTCCCTAAACCTTAAAGGGATAGTTAACCACAAAATGAAAATTCTCTCATCATTTACTCACCCTCATGATATCCCAGATGTGTATGACTTTCTTTCTTCAGCTGAACACAAACATTTTTAGAAAAATATCTCAGCTCTCTAGATCCATACAGTGCAAGTGAATGGTGATTAGACCTTTGTAGCTTCAAAAATCACATAAAGGAAACATAAAAGTAATCCATAAGACTCCAGTGGCATGTGTGTATGCTTAATCTGTGTGTGAATAGACACTAACCAACAATTCTGTAAATAACGTTGCAGACAAAAACGGAGTGTGTTATGACAAAATAAGCATGCTTTATCTTAAAATTGAAGCTTATAATTTTATAAAAGCACTTAAATGTATTCTTATTATTATACAGATATTATTTGAGCTGTAAAGTTGTTTAAGTTCTCACTATTACAGTCATTTTAGGGTTTTGTGACATTACGTCTTCATAACTTTATACAGAAAAGGTTAGAAAGTGATTTTATCACACTAAAATCATGTTTACACACACTCTTAAAGATTTTCCCATCAAAAAACAGTAAAGAACTGGCAGCAGGGTTGCCAACATGTTACTGTAAAATTAACGGTGTCTTGCTGTTGCTGAAATTAACAGCTAGTTACTGTTTTTACAGCTACAGTATACAACTGTAATTCAGCAGCATATAGCTGTCAAATTACATACTATCTACTGTTGCTGAAATTAACAGCTATGTTCCCAGCATGCACTGCGGCATGAAGAAATTACTTCGATTTTTTAATATGTGCTAGTTTATTTTGACATTGTTTTTGTTGTAGTCTAAGTTACTTGGATTTTAATGTTCAGCTCTTACTTATTTACATAAAAGTATGTTTGTTAATTGTCACCACTGTTGCATTTTGTATGCCGAGAGTTGATATCTGTGTGTCTTGATAACAACTCGAGTTATGCTGTAAGTTCATCAAAAACATCAAACACTCAATTTGCTGATATAATTTCACTGAAATATCCTTTATTGCTTTTGCTTTTATGTGTAATGCATCACTATTGCCATATATAGTGCCATTTGCAAGGTAGGATCAGACATTCAGGCTGACCTTAGGTTTTGTCTTCCAAGTAGCACAATGCAACAACTTGCGTTTTACTTAAACATAAATTGACTGGCTGGAAGAACGTAATATAATAATAAAGAAGGTCCAAGGTGCCAACTCAAGAGATCACTAATCACCATAATGGGGACTTCAATCAAAACACAACTATTGATACAAAACAACAACACTAATTAAACTAAGACTTCTATTAAGTCTGAACAAATAATTTTGTATGTGTTTTTTGTTTTATTTTAAATTTTTATTTTAATTTTTAAAATTTTTGTAGCTCCAATGCATTTGCCAAAGCATACATACTTATTCAAGCGCAAAGGCTTATGGGTATTTCACCATTATAGCCCACAATGCAGTGCTATACTGTTATTTTACTGTGTACAGATTGTTGTTGTTTTTTTTGTTTTTTGTTTTCATAAAAAATACTGTTCAGTCCTGGCAAAATTGTACATTTAATATGTACATTGCTTCTAAGGTTGATTTGTTTTATTTGACTTCTCATTAGACAGACAAGTGAAGGCTGATGTGAGATGATAAAGAACAGAGGAGTTGGTCAGAAACATCATGAATACTAACCATGTGCCACAAACTAAAATATATGTTGGGTTTAAAATATATGTTTCAAAATGTCACTATAGCTTTCACCAAGATGATATCATGATTTTAAATGTTCATTTTCCCCTAACGCCTTGCACAGAACAGCTATTTACCGTAAAACTAGTCACTTCACAGTGAGCCTGCTCTTGATCTCCCAGAATGCAACATTTTTAACAGCAAACTACTGTATTTAAGAATCACAGTAGATTGCTGTAGGAATTTGGCTGTACATTTACAGCAATTTTTTACAGTGCACATATTGTTTATGTCTTGTGGCTAAACTTTTGAAAAAGTGAGTATTTTAACGTTCAAAAACTGAACACATTCATTTCCATTGTAAGTGCCTCACTGTAACTCAGATTTTTGCTTTTTAAAAGAAAAGGAGGGACGAGTCAAAATACATTTTTGTGGTAATCAATAATATACCACAAATGCTGTCAATTGATCTTAACTTGTATTGAACGTGGAATGTCTTTTAAGGCAGGTGGAATATAAATGTGTGTGTGTGTGTGTGTGTCTTTTTGTGAAATACACTATTTGAAACTGGGGCTAGTTGTCACAATTTTACTCAAGTGAATATTTCTCATAGTAGGTTCATTTCTGAATTTCTGTATAGGCACATACTTTAAAGTCTTGTTTCAAAAAAGCGTTTGAACATTTCCACCATTATTGGCAAAAATAAATAAATAAATAAATAGTTAATTGAACACATGATGACCTTTTGTGACAACTTGCCCCAATGGAATATTGGAGGGGGGGGGGGGGGGGGTCTTTAAATCTACGCCTGGTATTACCGTGAACAGCACAATTTTAAAGTAAAACAATTATGAAGCACATAACGATTCATGGAACATAAAAAATAAAAAATAAATGGAAAAGGTAAGGTACAAAACTATCAAACCATTTTGATTTATCTTGTTTTAGAAACAACACTGCATAAGATATTTAGGTTTTTCAGAGAATGTATTTTTAACGTGTGTATTTTGTCTTACTGTACTGGCAGAGTTTTTATAGTCAAAACAAGTGAAAAAATCTACCAGTGCTGAAGAGGTAATCCAAAGTATTTAGAATACGTTACTGACCTTGAGTAATCTAATGGAATACATTACAAATTACATTTTACAGCATGTATTCTGTAATCTGTAGTGGAATACATTTCAAAAGTAACCCTCCCAACCTTGACTGTAACTTACTCCATATAGTTACTTACTTTCATGAAAAATATCTCTGACATAAGAGCACATTTGAACATTTTAGTTCAAATCTGCCTGCATAATAATAGTGGAATAACTTGCCTTAATGTAAGTGTGTTTTGTTTATGTTTGCTTGTTTACTCAAGAGCTCTAATAAAAATATGATGATGGTGAAAATGCACTTTGTAGGATAGAATTCACTAAATGTAATCTAATTTAGAGGGTTTTGATCTAGGTGTTTGTAACCAACATACAAACCTCTGCTAGAGAAAATGCACATTTGTGCAATTGGACTTTTGACTCCAAAGCTTATCGTTACTGAGATATAGCCCTTGTCACAACTTCCCCGTGTGACAACTAGCCCCCATCGCAAGCACTTGTAGGGCTAAACACAATGGAGGCAATGTATTATAGCAACTTTACAAGCTGTTTTAAGTATACATGCTTCTCATTGCCATATGTTGATGCCTACCTGATGCAAGAGACTCTTGCTTATTGAGGACTGTTAGGACAATTCACCAACACCTTCACATGCAGGCACAGGATGGGTCTGTCTGTGAAACAGATGTGCTCACATATCTAATACACATAACCATTTGGTCACAGAACCTAATTTTGCTAGTATACATGATTGTAATTTCTATGTTTGGTCTCAAATTCAGCTTATGAACAGATAATGAAATCAATAATGTCAGAGCATCCTAAAGGACAGTTTTAGATCTCTTGCTCAGACATGACACAGATATGTTACTATGCATCTACTCCCATTGGATAACCATTGGATGTCCCTTAATTGCCTCTCTGCTTTCTCTTAATTGTCTTTGTATTTACAACTCACTGTGATTTTCTTTGATGTTTTAACAATGCTCAGGAAGGTAATTAGAAGGAATTTAGCAGCTGATCGATGAGACGTCAAACAGTGCGTCAACTGTTACAGATACACTGCATTTTACAATACAGTATGTACAGTATACAGTAACTTACCCCATATAGTTACAAAGTGTCAACGTGTTAAATCTTTCTTCCTAGGCAATAACAATGGAAATGTTCAATAGCTTTTTATGTAGTCTTGACTTTAAGGTATGTGCATATAGAAATGGACTTGACCTAACTTGAAAAGTATCCACTGGGGTAAAAAAGTGTGACAACTAGCCCTGGTCTCCCCAAATGACCAAAGTGATGAAGTGGCATTCAGAAAACACTCTGGAAGCTTGTGCTTAATACAACAACTGAAATTAAGCCATATCAAAAGGATGAGGCCTATAATATGAACAAATATTGATTAATTTGTACATATTTTAGCAACAGGTCAACTATGCAAATACAAAATACATATAATTAGGAAATGGAAATCATTGTAACAATATAAAGATCAATAATCAACATATACTGTAATTTTCATCAGACATACAAGTTCTGAGATTTTTCAAATATACCATACTGAAATTAGTAAATATTGCAGGTTGGATGTACACATCCACAGAGGAAATCTGGCCACAGAGCGTATTTTCTGTTGAATGGGGCTTTTCTTAGGCATCTGGCTGCTTCCCTGTCACATCGGCAGAGGATTTTCGCACATCTGTCATTAAGGGAGTCTGCGTGGAAGACATCACAAATTGTAAATGGTTGGCAGTGTAAAATTAGCAGTTTGCATAGTGAAAGAAACCATATTTTCCATGTATTAAAACAATATTTTTTACGGCTTCCTCTTAAACAATATACTGCAAATCTCATGAGTGTTGCCAATAGCATGTTATGGTGTTTATTGCGGGAACGAGGCCTTAAAATATCTTGTGGTTTGGTTAGAACATTGCTGCTTTTTAGCCTTAACTTTGCTATCTGTTATACACCCTGTATTCCTGCTATTTCCTGAAACTGAGGGAAAAAAACAATCAAAATGTTCATAGTCACAGATTGTTTTTTCCCCCACTCAGTTTCTGCTCCTAAATTTGTTTGAATTTGTGTATCATATTTAGAGCCACAGTTGTTATAATGCAAAAATTGAGCCTAAAAGAGTATAAAACTGCTGGTTAAATATTTTAACAACAGCATACCACAGTCAGCCTCCTCATCATCACATGTCCACTGGTACTGCTCTGTCTTTGTTTGACAGCCTTTAAATTCTGCATCCCCATAACAGCAGTCATGCTTGTGACAGCACCTGGATTAAAGTAGGACAAATAGTGACTCCCAATCATGGGGTACATATACTCAAAAGATTTCGATTTAGCTTTTTTTGTTGTTGTTGTTGTTGTTGTTGTTTTTTATTTTCTCCCCTTTTTCTCCCCAATTTGGAATGCCCAATTTCCAATGCACTCTAGGTCCTCATGGTGGTGTAGTGACTCACCTCAATCTGGGTGGCAGAGGACGAATCTCAGTTGCCTCCGCATCTGAGACTGTCAATCCACACATCTTATCACGTGGCTTGTTGAGCGCGTTACCGCAGAGACATAGTGCATGTGGAGGCTTCACTCTACTCTCAAGGCATCCATGCACAACTCACCACACGCCCCACAGTTAACCACATTATATCGACCATGAGGAGGTTAACCCAACGTGACCCTACCCACCCTAGCAACCAGGCCAATTTGGTTGCTTAGGAGACCTGACTGGAGTCACTCAGCACGCCCTGGATTCAAACTCGTGACTCCAGGGGTGGTAGTCAGCATCTTTACTCACTGAGCTACCCAGGCCCCCATGATTTTGCTTTGTTAAACCTACAGTATGAAAATTATGACTTTAAAATAAAAATATTAGGGCTAAAAGCTAAAAGTTTTTTTTTTCTTAACACATTCAGTTAGGTGCAATCAGTAACATTTTGTTTGTGTCATCTTGGACTTACAGTGACACTAGTGGTGTGGATGCAGCATCATTCAAAATCAATAGTTTTCTGTTGGAGATGCCATTGTAGAATTCACTATTTCCAATCAGCCATGATTAATTTAATCCAAGAGTGAAAATGTCCAATATCAAGACGGTTACTGAGATTAAGCACGTAATATTCAGCTGGTCATGTGATTCTAAAATGGCAGCCCCCATGAAGGTGCCCCTGCCCCATGTAGAATAAAACAACTTTTTATGGTTACTGATATGATTAGAGTCCTCACCTCAAGTGAGTGGTCATGATTTTATACATATGTTTCAAAATTATGATTAATTTCTTTAGGAGTCCAACTTTTTTAATAGGGACAAAATTACTGAGTGCACCTTTAAGAAAACAAACTAATATGAGTGTTTTGTCCATTTGTGTAGATGATAGCAGAACATAAGTTAATATAATGTATACAAAGACACCGGTCAAAGCTTGATTTATTGCAGCCTTTCTCTTAACTCATCTCACTGACTTCTACACAACAAAACAATGCTCTTTCATATTTTCATTGTGTCAATAAAACTAAAATCAATCTGAATTATAAAATAACAAATTCTATATTTCCTAAATTGCTTCAGTTTAAAAGGAAGCTACACTTGGTGTGTTTGTTTTTCAACCACAGTATTGATTGTTTTTAGTTTAAAAGTAATTCATTCTAATAATGGCCATTTTAATAATAATCGTGATTGATAAAATATGAGTAAATAGAAAGGGACCAGTGTTGGGTGTAATTTGGTTAAAAAGTAACTGGTTACTGTAATCTACTTTTTAGTCATAAAAGTAGTTTAACACATTACATTTTAAATTCTAGTAGTCAGATTACAGTACTGACTTTCAATCTAGTTAATTACTTAAAAATAAAAAAAGTTTATTTGTACATTACTTGGGTTACACGTTTCTAAAATAGTTTTATGTATTTATTAGATTTAAAACATAAATTATTATTATTATGATTAGAATTTTATTGAAGTAATTAGCAATTTGAAGTGTATTACTTTTTTGAGTAACTTTCAACACATTTCTAGTTTAGTGTCGATGAAGGGTACTTTAGCCATACTGATGGGGACCCAAAGACAGAAAAGGTTGGGAAAATCTGGAATAGATGACCTGGAAATCATCTTTAATGAAACATCACAAAAGATCTTTCCCAGTAGTGTATGATTATGGTAAGATTACTTTGAGCAATTCCTCAGTTGTATCATTTGTTGTAATTCGAGCATATTTGTTTATTGTTCTTTATCTCACTCTGCCTACGTCCATAGATCTCTCTCACTGAGACCAGCAAGATGTGTCTCTGCATCCTTAATTGAGGTTAAGAAATGGTTTAAGGGAAATTTTTATTTTGCATGTGGGAGGGTTGGGTGTATGCCTTTTCCAGATGTCTGAGGGAACGGCACAGAAAATGACATAGTCTGACCAAGATGGAGTAGATTTAAATGGGTAAATGCAATCACATCAACAAGTTCTCTTTGTTGCTACAAATATACATAATCACACAGAGACCCTGGTGGTGCCTTACCAGTCTGCTCTGTCCCTGGGCCACCCTTGACCCCCAAGGCCACAGTAACATCCGTACATCAAATATGCTAAAGCTGATCTTCCAGTGCTGCACTTAATAACTCCAGCAAGTTCAAGCAAACCCCTTTTACTCCGTATAGACCTCTGTGGCTGCAGGGATGCCATACTTACTTGAAAGAGTAAAACACTGAATTTAGCCCAATGCAGGTATTCACAATAACATAAGATTATAACAGCCCCAAATTCCATTTACATTTATTAATTTAGCAGATGCTTTTATCCCAAACAACTTACAAATGAGGAATGTTACACCACTTTTAACATATCATACTGCATTCTTATAACACACAATGCCACATTCTAACATAAAATGCTTTTTATTTATGGTAATTTTATGTAAATGAACTGTCTGTTGACTTAAGTCTTGACAAAGTGAAATATATGAACTTGTCCAACATGTTCTCAAGGAAAGAATATGGCAGTTTTCCACCAATGCAGTGTCAGATTCCACTGATGAAGTGTAAGATTCCAGATTGATTGAGTGACTTTCATTATGGGTCTAAACCAACAGTGAATGGCTCTTAGAAAGTTTATTTGTGACATGGTCAACCCAAAATTCTGATGGTTTAAATGACACAAAGATTTTTTTATTAAGCTGTGTAGCCATAAAGCACTACGTTGATTTTACAAAATAAGGGAAACAAGAAAAAGCATGAAGCTTTAACTAGGTCTTACTGTACCTTTAAGAGGTTTCAAGAATTTAGTTAAAAAATGAAATGAACTCTTTAAAGACTCCTTGGATAAACAAATATGTTACATACTGTATAAATACAGTTTATTCCAATTCTGGACATTTTGGAGGAGTTCCCTACTGGTTAAATGCAATTTTACCCCACACACTACAGTGTGAAATATTAAAGCCAACAAATCAAAACAACTACACTCAAAAAAATATTGTAGCCTCTTTTAAGATTTAAGCATTTCAATTTCATAACAAAATTCCATCAAATGAATTGTGTAATTTTTAACCAAATTAAATTAATAAAACTAAGTATGTAGGTATTTTATTTAGGTTAGTATTTGATTACTTAATTCAATTTGAGTAAATCTTCAAGTAATTTTGTTGCTGTTGTATAAATTAGGCTAAATGTGCCCATAGCCCACCACAGATGCCTAATCTTTATTATTGAATCTGCTAAATAAATAAATGTAAGAAACAAGAATGAAAGTGAATTGTTAAAATGAGAAGTGGGCTGACTCACCTGTGAAAAGCAGGAATGTCGGATACAGCGCAGTCATTGTGCTCAAAGCCGGTTATAGTCGAGTCTCTACTTACTCTCGGATAGACACTTTCTCAGTGCTGGGCTTTTTTTAGATAGCTTGACTCATGAGTAATCTCAGGGCATCACTCCTTATTCGAGCCTACTGTAATCCTTGAGCTATCTAACTCCTAGGGGTTGCTTTTTCCTCTGGGTAAGAATGAAGGGAAGTTTAAAGTGAGGGAATGTTGGATACTGTATCCCCAGTGATGACTAGTTGGGTGTTCAGGTCAGGACCGCCCTAAGAGAAGGTGGTTGAATTCTCCACACAAACAGCTTGAGCTGTGCAAAGCTGCCAGCTGGGAAGTCTTAAACATGCCACCTTGCACTGAGCTGTTTACTCAGTCTGTCTGTAAAAGGAGTAGCCTATTCATTAATTAATTCAAAGACGTTTGCTTAGGGCGTTTCAGTGGTTATATCTGGAACAATTTGTTAAAATCTACACTGTAACATACTGTATGTAGTGCTTTGCATATTGTATACTTTATTATTTGTTTTCTTTATTATTGCACATTTCCTTACATTAAAGGGTTAGTTCACCCACAAATTAAAAATTCTCTCATCATTTACTCACCCTCGTGCCATCCCAGATGGGTATGACGTTCTTTCTTCTGCAGAATATAAATGAAGTTTTAGAAGAATATTTCAGCTCTATTAGTCCATTCAGTGCAAGTGAATAGTGACCAGAAATTTGAAGCTCCAACAAACACATAAAGACAGCATAAAAGTAATCCATACGACTCCAGTGGTTTAATCCATGTCTTCTGAAGTGATATGATAGGTGTGGGTGAGAGAAACAGATCAATATTTAAGTCCTTTTTTACTATAAATCTCCACTTTCAAACAGCCCTCCTAAGCACCAGCCGAGTTTGAAATAGCATACTAACATATTAACATGGGTAGTATGCAATTCCAAATTCAGCCACCAAAGTATTTTTAGCAAGTCAGTTCAATAGGTGGCCATCTTTGGAATGATCTCATGCAGCTACGCGGCATACAAGTGCAGCTCCTATCTACTTGAATGAGAAAAAAACGAAATCTCCAAAATAGTTGGTCAAGATTATGATCAAAGAACATATTTTAAATAAGCAGTAAAATCGGACAACACAGTTGTGGTTCTTTTTTCATGGTATGTGAAAATTGTATTTTCCCATCTTATATAGCCAATCCACACGTGTGTTCTCAGTTGACTGACTGAGGTGATTGGTGATTGACTCTTTCGGGACTTCCTTTTCTACATCCGTTGGACGTTCCAATTTCTCATATTCATTTTAATACAAGTGGCCCATCTCTGCTAAATCCAAATGTAGCTACCTTGTTGCCTCGCTGACCTATCAGTCAGTGACTTAGCTGACAGCGTTTGCGTATGAAGGTACCTCCGGAAACTGATTTTGGACAGGTTTCCAAGGCAGCGCTATGTCACATCGTTGCTAGAATACCAGCATTCATTCAGTCCAACGAACTGCAACGGACTATTAATCTAGAACAAATTCAAGAGAGTTTTGGCGATTACTAAGCATATATTTAATAACTACAATATTACTTTCTCACTAGAAATGGAATCAAAAGTTCGAAAAAGTGAAGAAAAAAAAACAATTGATATTTATACACAAACTGGACTTGATTCATGCATTGTATGGACCAACAGCTGATATATTTTTCAAAAAACCTTTGTGTTCAGCAGAAGCAAGACAGTCATACACATCTGGGATGGCACGAGAGTGAGTAAATGATGAGAGAATTTTCATTTTGGGGTGAACTATCCCCACTATCAACAGCTGCTAACAGTGGAGCCATTTTTAATTGTTGGCGGGAATGAGGGGGAGCCTGTGAGGGATAGACTTACAGTCAATGGGCTGGAGCTACTGTTGTTTACTCTGATCGTTCAGCTGACGAAACTAACCAACAAACACATACATACATACATACATACCTACATACATACATACATAAATGAATAAACCACGCAGGAAACAGAAACCCACCTGGCTGTTGTCAAGAGTGTCCATCAGTGGGCGCTCTAACCATCTTCAACTACTAAAAAAAAAAAAAAAAAAAAAAAAAAAAAGGGAACAAGACGTCATAGATCACGTTGCCCCAAAAAAGAGAGTAGTGTCTATAAGGGATCCCTCTTTCGTCAATCTCGTGAGATTCTACAATTCTACAGATTATACACGCGTTTGATGTCGCACAGCAACGATGAGCGCTAGTAAAAGATTATTTTAAACTGTCTGTTTTGATAAATAGTCATCAAGCTCTAAAATAAATATTTCACATAATAAATTTGATAACTTCATCTCTATGTGTGCTATTGTCGGTCATGAGATATTGTAAGTCAGTGCAGAAGTACATCAATCAGCTCTGATAAAAAGGAGTCTGACTGGGTGGTATAGTGGTAATTGATTCGCCAATTGCATAAGAGGTTAAAGGTTATAATCCATCCGTATGCAACGTTATATTTTTAATGAACAAAGATTTTGGCTGACTCCAGCCACCCGAGCCATGGGCTGCTCTCACTGCTACCATCAGGTAGGCGGTATCGCAGCATCAGGACCCACACCAGCCGACTCCATGACAGCTTCTTCCCCCAAGCAATCAGACTTCTGAACTCTTGATCTCTCACGATCAAATACATCAGCACTGCACTTTATTACTCTTACTCTTATATCTCACACCGGACTGTCATAAATTATTTTCTCTTAACAACACACTGGCAACTGACTATCAGCCTGAATGTCAATACAGCACAATACAACATACTGTATATTTTATATATACTATTTTTATTGTATAATGTGTATTCTATATTGTGTGTATTGTATACTGTACATTGTATATTATTATTTGTATATTGTGTTGTGAGTAATTATGTGTATATTAGATATGTAAATTGAGTAAATTGGTATATGTCTCATCACTGTCATGACTGCTATGTTGCTCGGAACTGCACCCAAGACTTTCACCCACTGTTGCTCTTGTGTATATGGTTGTGTGACAATAAAGGGATTTTATTTTATTTGAGATTGTATCCGCACCTCAGTGGATGTATACACATTTGTTTGCATTTTTCTATGGGATTCAACTGGAAAAGAGCGCAAACTGCGGAACTCGTAGCAACATATATTGCTGTCTACTTAATACTGTATAATGAACTATTAGGTTTTATTACGTTGTCATGTTGCTAGCCGTTTTGAACTGATCTTTAACTTTATATGTCGTTCTTTTGATAAACACAGTTAACTGATGAACGTAATTACACATACTTAGACTAATGCTTCGTTCCATTCAACTCAGAAAGCCGGATTTTCCAACTTCCTACTGTGAAACGTGCAATGGAACGCCACTTGAAGTCGTAATTCCAATTTGGAAAGTCGTGCGGAAATTTTAAACTCCAATTTCGCCGAGGCAAGTGCGTGACGTCACACAATCATGTCGGCACCCAGGAAGATGTACAAAATAAGTGATAAACATTCACTTGTATTAAATAATATCGATAAATTAGTCAAAGTTCCTACATTACATGATATGAAAGAGTGTTTAACAACAAACGTTAGCAGAGTAGCAGGTGTTCAAAACATGGTAAATGATACTGTCTTGATAATCGTACACCTAGCACAAATGCTAGTGTTGCAGATTGTTTATGAACTGGGTTGTTAAGAGACATCTCTGGTGACAGACAAACACCTGCTAAGCAAACGGGAGCATGGCAGGTTTGTTTGCATGGGAATGCTTTTAGTCAGATATTGGAGACATCAAGTAGAAACATCCCACATCCGATTTGAATGAAACGCAGCATATACATAACAGACTGCGCATGTGCGAGAAGTTGACGAATGAGGGATCCCTTCTAGACACGACCAAAGAAGAGACTGGATTGACGAACATATGAAAACATTAGTGTTTGAATGGAGGAGCCTGTTTTCTATTGACCACTGTTCTTTATAAGGTGAGTGTTTTATGACAGTAATGTATAGGTTTGTTCGTATATATATATATATATATATATATATATATATATATATATATCTATCTATCTATCTATCTATCTATATATATATATATATATATATATATATATATATATATATATATATATATATACAGCATTAGCTGGTCAAGTGGGCCCAGCTGCGCGGTAAAAATGCTATCATGCTAGTCTACCTAGTGACTGCTCATGTAGCGCAAGAGTTTACATGGACAAACATCAGACGAGCTACGTGTTTCCAACTTTGTAGATAGCAATACAGAAGCTCAAAATATCCATCAAAGGTTTTTTTCTTTTTTTACATTTATCCATACAGTGACGGTGTATCAGTAATTAGTCAGGGTCCGTCCGTTCACATCTCTCTCTCTCTCTCTCTCTCTCTCTCTCTCTCTCTCTCTCTCTCTCTCTCTCTCTCTCTCTCTCTGTCTTTGTTAGCCGTGTCAGAAGTTTCCATCAGGCTAAAACAATCAGTATCTGATGCCGCCACTATGTGAATTCCCCTACTTTGGCTTAAACTGGCAGTCAAATATCTCTTGAAGTTAAGGAAATGTGTTGTTATGATTTATGCCACGTCCCTGCTGCTAATTTGACTGTCTATAGTCAGAAAATCTGTTAAGGAGAGGTTGTTAGTGGGGCTTTTAAAATTGAACGGAACAGGAAGACCTTTCCATAACAGGTTTCTCGTTCTGCCAGACCCATGTAGATGCTAGTTTAAACCTGCCTCATCAATCTGTTTATCAGAAATTAGTAGGTTTTGGCAGGTCTTAAACGCGAACGGGAAGATGTCAGCCACATGCCTGGACCGAAGCAGCCGGTGGCAAGACATTCAGAAAGGACTGCAGTTCATTCAGTAAGTTTTTTTTTATTATTTATTTATTTTTTATATAAGCTTTTGAAGCATTAGTATGTACACTGAGCAGACTGGTGAGCTTTGAGCATGGCTTCAGTTTGTGTTATAAAGGGAAATGGTTGGATCCTCCCAACCTCATTCACTGATTGTCTATTTCAATTGCAGCAAATGTAGCTGCATGCTGCATTTGTACTTATCTGTTGTATGTTCTCAACATATTTGTTATATCTCTAAATGTCCTCTTCCACTGGTTAATTGTAGGTCTACCCTGCCTTTTCCTGGTACCCAGGAGCAGTATGAGGTTTGTTGATCACATTCACAACCAGTCAAGCATTGATTTGGTTTTTAGAGTAGATATTTAATAATGTGAATTGACTCCTGTCTGTAGTCGTTCATTCAGAGTTTGGTGAGGAATCTGTTTGGTGAGGGAAATGACGTATACCTTGAAGGCGAATGGGCGAGATCTGTTGAATTATACACTGAGGCCTTAAACATTGCCGAGTACGCAGAATCAGAGGACATCCGCATCTCTCAAGGCTTTTGGGAGAAGCTTCATGCTAATCGTGCAGCATCCTACTTAAACATGGTAAGAATATCCATTTGCATACAGATTAGGGATTCCGCAGTGTGAGAAAAAACTGTGGTTAACCGTTTTTAGTGATTATTTTGCACATTTTCTTATAATACAACAACACTGAGGCAAAAAATCATATCACAATTGAACGTTACTGGATGCGTTTCTTTGGGATATATGGACTCTTAAGTGCAGCCATACAATAGGAACACTGAAAATACACAATAGATCAATAGGAGGTATATACTAAAAGATGCTCCAGTGTAGGGCACAACTTATCTGCATCTTTGAGGGCAAAATGATACGCTTCAGTGTAACTGAAGTGCTTGGAGTGCATAACTGTAAGATTATTGTGGGTGCCCAACATGTACACTAGTGGCCAAAAGTTTGGAATAATGTACAGATTTTACTGTTTTGGAAGGAAATTGGTACTTTAATTCACCAAAGTGGCATTCAACTGATCACAAAGTATGGTCAGGACATTACTGATGTAAAAAAACAGCACCAACACTATTTGAAAAAAGTAATTTCTGATCAAATCTAGACAGGCCCAATTTTCAGCAGCCATCACTCCAACACCTTATCATTGAGTAATCATGCTAAATTGCTAATTTGGCACTAGAAAATCACTTGCCATTATATCAAACACTGCTGAAAGCTATTTGGTTCGTTAAATGAAGCTTAACATTGTCTTTGTTTTTGAGTTGCCACAGTATGCAATAGACTGGCATGTCTTAAGGTTAATATTAGGTCAAAAATGGCAAAAAAGAAACAGCTTTCTCTAGAAACTCATCAGTCAATCATTGTTTTGAGGAATGAAGGTTATACAATGCTTGAAATTGCCAAAAAAACTGAAGATTTCATACAAAGGTGTACACTACATTCTTCAAAGACAAAGGACAACTGGCTCTAACAAGGACAGAATGAGAAGTGGAAGGCCAGATGTACAACTAAACAAGAGGATAAGTACATCAGAGTCTCTAGTTTGAGAAATAGTCGCCTCACATGTCCTCAGCTGACAGCTTCATTGAATTCTACCCGCTCAACACCAGTTTCATGTACGACAGTAAAGAGAAGACTCAGGGGTGCAGGCCTTATGGGAAGAATTGCAAAGAAAAAGCCACTTTTGAGACAGAAAAACAAAATGAAAAGGTTAGTGTGCAAAGAAACACAGACATTGGACAACAGATAATTGGATCTTAACCCCATTGAGCATTTGTGGGGTCAGCTAGACTGTAAGGTGCGTGAGAAGTGCCCGACAAGACAGCCACATCTATGGCAAGTATTACAGGAAGCGTGAGGTGAAATGTCACCTGAGTATCTGGTCAAACTGACAGCTAGGATGGCAAGGATCTGCAAAGCTGTCATTGCTGCAAGTGGAGGATTTTTTGATGAGAACTCTTTGAAGTAGTTTAAGAAGTTCTGAACATTTATTTCAAATTGTAATAGTAATTTTTTCATGTTATTAATGTCCTGACTATACATTGTGATCAGTTGAATGCCACTTTGGTGAATAAAAGTACCAATTTATTTCCATAAGAGCAAAATCTGTACATTATTCCAAACATTTGGCTGCCAGTGTAGTGCATGGCTTCCAACAGTTTTTTTTTTCTTCTGCAACAGTTTATTAAAGAGTACTCGACAAAATACTGTCCTTTAATCCATCAACAACACCTCACAAATAAACCTGTGGACTATGCATAATAATGGAACAGGCTATTTAAAGTCCAATAATGACTAAAATTAATATTTATTGTTGAATGCGGTGAATTTGTTCAAGCAGTGCCTTAATAATTTGGATGATTTAAGACGCAATAATAACTACACACAAATGCACCATGCTCTGTCAGCACGCTTAAACATTACAAAATGTTGCATCTCTCAATTCATTCTTTTAAAAGCACTACAACTAAAAAATATTAACTCACTAGTTGTTGTTGGTCGACTAGTTTAACATACTGTCCCATTTGTAGGATGTGTAATTTTATATGATTCTGTCATCATGTTTTCCATCCGTCGCCATCATTTATATAAAAATAAATAATAATAATGTATGCATCTTAATGTGTTTGTTTGTGGTTATTGATGCAGGGACTGCACGATCAAGCCCTGGAAGACTGTGAAAAAGCACTCCAGCTTAATGAAAGCAACTACAGGGCACTTTACAGGAAAGCACGATGTCTAAAAGAGATGGGAAGACATCAAGAGGCTTACGAGGCTGTTGCTAAATGCTCCATGGCAGTGCCTCAGGTCAGACCACGTTACTTTGGGGCGGTTTAATCAAAAAGTTATTGTATTACTTTTGTTCTTCACGTTTCATTTACGTTGCAGGATACTCATGTGATTGAAATGACTCAGCAGCTTGCCAAGATGTTGGGATTGAAAATCCGAAAGGCTTATGTGAGAAGCAAGGTAACATTTTGGTTTACCAAGCAGTTTCTTAGCAAACTGGAAATTAGAATTTTAAGGCTTAAAAATTAGACATTTTCTTTCAAAATGAGGAATGCTAATTAACTTGGGGTGCTTTCACACTAGCACTTTTGGTGCGCACCTGGGTTCGTTTGATGTTGAAGTTTGGTACATTTGGATTATGTGAACGCTGGTTTCCGAACTCTGGTGCGAACCTGTGAACCGCACACAAGTCCACTTGAAAAGGTGGTCAGGGTTAAGATAAGGCAATATGACGATATATATTGTGGCTACAATATAAAGTGTCAATCAATAGAGATTGAGAATTACACAGAAATGTGAAGCATATAATTTTAAAAGCACTTGCATGAATTCATCTGTTAAAACTAGTGTATTATTTGAGCTATAAATTTGTTTAAATTGTCGTTTTTACAGTCATTTTAGGGTTTGTTGAGATTACAACGTCATGGCAACGAAGTTTTAAAGTTGGCTATAACTTTACACAGAAAAGGTTAGTAAGTGATTTGTATTTTTATTAGATTTTTTTTTTTTACTTTGACTATGCTTGTCAAATTCCAAATAAAGATAAAATTATAAAACAGGAAGTAGTTTTCATTTATAAGGTATTAAATTCAATTACTGTACTATCCAAAAACAGACATTAAGACATTAATATATGGTTATTTAACATATAAACCTATTTTTATAAGATTTTGGTCATATTGTCCACCCCTAATCTAAAGTATGGTTCTTGTGAATTGCAGTACTGTGTGCTGCTGAAATAAGCGCAGTCGACCCTAACCGCGGAAGTGAACTACTAATGATTTCTCATACCTGCTTGTCTCCAAATAAATTGCCTTCAGAGAGCAGCTCACATTCTTCACATCTCTTGCAATGCATCCGTGTGCATCATTGCACATTAAATGCATCTGTGCAAAAAAACACAAGTGTCGTTCTGTGCATGTAAAGTTTGGTGGTAAATCCAAAGAGACAAACTTCAATACTTAACACTGTTAAGCTTGCCTCTTCTTGAGTTACAGTGGTAAACAGCTGCTGCTTATACTCGAGTTCATGATGCAATCAGAACGCGGTTTGGACCCAAATATTATGTGACCAGCAGGGGCAGAGGGAGGGGGGAGAAAACGAACTCTGGTTCAGTCCAAGCAATCGAACCAAGTGTGAAACCACCCTTGTTGATTGTGCCAGGGAAAATAAACTTTTGGGAATAGATCGCTCTCATTTGCTCTGTTTTTCCAAACCCGTATGATTTTCATCCTTCCATGGAACCCAAAAAGAGATGTTAGGCGGAATGTTTGTCTCAGTCACCATTCACTCTCACGCAAATGTTTTTTTTTTTTTGTCCATACAATGAAAGTGAATGGTGACTGCATTTTGATATTCTGCCTAACATATACTTTTGTGTTGTTACATGGAAGAAAGTCATACAGGTTTGCAACAACATGAGAGTGAGTAAATCTTATCTTATCTAAATCTTAAATGTCAGTTTTGGATCACATTGACTATACTGACTATTTGACCTTGTTCGCTATTTCCCCCTGTTTTTTTTTTTTGTTGTTTTTTTTTAAACAGCCTGCGTTAAACGTTTTGCCTGGCTCCAGTTTATCAGGAGCTGGTAATGATAAGGTAAGACCTGTAAAAGGTTAGAATGTGTCTATTATATTATGCATGTTAAAATGAGAAATTCTAGCTGAATCGCTTTATTTCCTAACAGCATTCTCAAAGCTCTGCCTCCGTGGAGGACATTGAAATGGGTAAGTCAGTGTTTTCCATATATTAATTACTGGTTTTGAAAACCAGTTGCACTCATCTCATTAATGCCTCATTGTCCCCATTTGCTTAATAGAAATTGGCCAGTCTATGCAGAGTATGGGCGATCCATTGCCAGTCAGCATGCCAGTGTGTGCCACTGGCAGTGAGAAGGACAAGGTTGAGGCTAAGCCTCTTGCCTGTTTAATCTCACCATCAGTCATCCCTGTTGAAACCCATAAGACAGAGCCTGCTCCCATGCCTCTGCATATGCCCCTGGTTAATGGAACTAGGCCCAATGACTCTTACACAACACCAGAGTCTCGCTTGGACTATGATACAGATATTATTGGCGATGATCTGGATGAGCTGTTGGACAGAGCAAGTCCTTCGGAGAATTCTTTGGTAAGATTCAGAACCATATTTGTGTTCCAATAAAGGGATAGTTCACCAAAAAATGAAAATTCTGTCATTCATGTTATTCCAAACCTATATGACATTCTTTCTGCTGTGGAACACAAAAGATGATGTTTGGCTGAATGACAGGCTTAGTCACTATTCACTTTCAATGTATGGAAAAACACGCACTGAAAGTGAATGGTGACTGAGATTAACATTCTGCCTAGCATCTCCTTTTGGGTTTCATGAAAAAAATAATAAAGGAAATAGTTTTGGGTGAACTATCAACTTGACCCTGTTTACACCTGCTATTAAGAGACATTTCGGGTGATCCAATCACATGTGGTCAGGAGAGATGTAGCGCTGTTTATACCTGGTCACATAAATGTGTCTCCTAAGAGCACTTGTGTTCGGATTTCAAGGGGAGGGTCTCTGATTTCATTACGACATACAACAATCACTATGTCAGTGTGTTGCTGTATGACGTTAAAGCACGACAAAGTCAGAAAAAACAAAGTGGGGGAAAAAAAACCCGCTGCGCTGTTTCTATCAGATGCGTCTGAAATTGTATATGAGCACAAACGAGCAGAATTTTGAACAGAATTCGCTGTTATTTTAGTGAATTACCTGTATTAAACAAGCTTGAGAATTTGTGAGTCTCATCTGTGTCCCTGCATGTTGAAGTTCTCATGCTTGTACTGTATATGTAATTGCTTATTCAAATTTTCCAATCGAACGGTTATTTCCTTTTAAAGCTGCACGTAACCGGCATAATTTAAACTCTTTAGTGCAGCGGGTGAATGACAGACAAGGAGAGGTGCTTCACTGCTGTCCGGGACACATACAGGACGGATTAGCATTTACACCTCAAATGCAATTGTTCACATGCGTTTTTTACCACATTCATATGTGGTTTTTGTGATTCGATCACAAAACATTCTTGACCCCATTTAGACCTGTACTGTGCATCCGGAAAGTATTCTCAGCGCTTCACTTTTTCCACATTTTGTTATGTTACAGCCTTATTCCAAAATGGATTAAATTCATTATTTTCCTCAAAATTCTACAAACAATACCCCATAATGACAATGTGAAAGAAGTTTGTTTGAAATCTTTGCAAATTTATTAAAAAAAAAAAAAACAAAAAAAAAAAATCACATGTACATAAGTATTCACAGCCTTTGCTCAATACTTTGTTGAAGCACCAATTACAGCCTCAAGTCTTTTTGAGTATGATGCTACAAGCTTGGCACATCTATTTTGGGGCAGTTTCTCCCATTTTTCTTTGCAGGACCTCTCAAGCTCTATCAGGTTGGATGGGGAGCGTCGGTGCACAGCTATTTTCAGATCTCTCCAGAGATGTTCAATCGGTTTCAACTCTGGGCTCTGGCTGGGCCACTCAAGGACATTCACAGAGTTGTCCCAGAGCCACTCCTTTGTTATCTTGGCTGTGTGCTTAGGGTCATTGTCCTGTTGGAAGATGAACCGTCGCCCCAGTCTGAGGTCCAGAGCGCTCTGGAGCAGGTTTTCATCAAGGATGTCTCTGTACATTGCTGCATTAATCTTTCCCTTGATCCTGACTAGTTTCACAGTTCCTGCCACTGAAAAACATCCCCACAGCATGATGCTGCCACCACCACGCTTCACTGTAGGGATGGTATTGGCCAGGTGATGAGTGGTGCCTGGTTTCCTCCAGACATGACGCTTGCCATTCAGGCCAAAGAGTTCAGTCTTTGTTTCTCATGGTCTGAGAGTCCTTCAGGTGCCTTTTGGCAAACTCCAGGTGGACTGTCATGTGCCTTTTACTAAGGAGTGGCTTCCGTCTGGCCACTCTACCATACAGGCCTGATTGGTGGAGTGCTGCAGAGATGGTTGTTCTTCTGGAAGGTTCTCCTCTCTCCACAGAGAAATGCTGGAGCTCTGTCAGAGTGACCATCGGGTTCTTGGTCACCTCCCTGACTAAGGCCCTTCTCCCCCGATCGCTCAGTTTGGCCAAGCGGCCAGCTCTAGGAAGAGTCCTGGTGGTTCCAAACTTCTTCCATTTACGGATGATGGAGGCCACTGTGCTCATTGGGACATTCAATGCTGCAGAAATCTGTCTGTACCCTTCCCCAGATCTGTGCCTCGATACAGTCCTGTCTCAGAGGTCTACAGACAATTCCTTGGACTTCATGGCTTGGTTTGTGCTCTGACATGCACTGTTAACTGTGGGACCTTATATAGACAGGTGTGTGCCTTTCCAAATCATGTCCAATCAGCTGAATTTACCACAGGTGGACTCCAATCAAGTTGTAGAAACATCTCAAGGATGATTGGTGGAAACAGGATGCACTTGAGCTCAATTTTCAGTGTCATGGCAAAGGCTGTGAGTACTTATGTACATGTGATTTTTTTTTTTTTTTTTTTCATTTTTTTTTTTCTTCTTTTAATATATTTGCAAAGATTTCAAACAAACTTCTTTCATATTGTCATTATGGGGTATTGTTTGTAGAATTTTGAGGAAAATAATGAATTTAATCCATTTTGGAATAAGGCTGTAACATAACAAAATGTGGAAAAAGTGAAGCACTGTGAATACTTTCCGGATGCACTGTATATAGCGCTGAACACGTGATCGGATCTACCGAAACGCATCTTAATACCAGGTGTAAACGGGGTCTTTAAAGCACAAGTTTTGAAGTTTTGAGTGCATACAAAATCAATTAAAACAAGAACTCTATGTTTGTCTTTTCCCCATCAAGGATGTTCCTACAGTAGATGGACCTATCCCTTTACCAACCAGTATTGCTGCCAGTAGTTCGATACCGAGTCCTCTGCTCATGCCTTCCCACCTGAGCAATCCATTTCTGAACATGACTACACAGTGCACAATAAATTTGCCTGCTCCCTACCACAAACCGATTTCATCATATTCTCTTGGTCTGGACACATTTTCCTCTCCATTGGACTCGTTGGATAGTTTGTCAATTTCAGAGTCTCAGACAGGTATGCTGCCTCAGCATCATAGAGGCCACAAGAAGTATTTGGACACTTAAGCTTAGGGATGCATGATATGTCGGTGGAAAAATAAACTGGAAAAATCGAAATATTATCGCACAGATAGTGGAATAACCACCTATATTTTTGCAGACAATTTGTCTCTGACTGCCTGCGGTTTCTCTCTTCAGGCAGGAACTAGGGCAGTCTCAAGTGATAGTGTGCGTGCGCACACAGCGTGTCTGACATTGAGAGCCAGGCTAGTATTGCCTGCCTAGCTTATATCGCTCTGTAAGGATTATTTCATCATCTCTGCACCTTGTTACGTTGTTTTGGACTGGTTTTAAATGGGATCATCTGCTGTAACTAACGACATGCCATTCCCCATATTGTGTTTGTTTCATGAAGCAATAAATTAAAATGCGACAAAAACATGTATGTTACTATCACTCATTACTTCATGAAATATAAACAGAATATGAAAAATAGCATATTGTTACTTGCAGCAAATCATTGCGATTAAAACAAGCCCAATCACAACCTGATATGGTGCATAGATTTTGAAATATTACACAATATAAATTACACAACGGAACTGCCACAGATAAGCGCCAAGCATCTGTGAATGAGATGCGCATGTGCAGGATTAGAGTTTATATTGTGTGTTTTGCTGTTTATTTATCGCCTTGGTTTGGTTTAATGGACTGTTACATCTGTTAAAAGTTCATTATTCTCGCTCTGTGAGCAAATGATCAGAATTACCGTAAATTCTCATATTTACGGCACCATTCAATTGAAGCCAAGCACACACTACACAGCTTGCAGTCAGCGCTCTGCAACTCCCAGTCTTGTTTTATGTTGTGCTTGTCTGCACGCACTAGGACTGATTGCAGATGACTACATGACCATTTGTCCCCGACTGAGTGTACACCTGGTATTATGATGCCTTTTGGGTGATCCGATCACAAGTGTAAAAGCGAGATACATCACCGTTACACCTTGTCGTCTCTTTAGACCACTTGTGTTCGGATTTAGAGGGGAGAGTCTCTAATTTCATGAGGACATACATCAGTCATTACGTCAGTGATTTACAGAATGATAATAAAACACAAAGTAAAAGAACAGTTTCTCTTAATTATATGCTAATATGATGTTTAGAGCAGAATTCTGAGTTATTTTATAGCAATACCCAAAAGATTCTAATGTGCATGCTTTTCATACTGTATCTGTGTCCCTCATGTTGATATCAGACACACTGCATAAGTTTGTAAAGTTATTTTATATGTGCATGCATTGGCTTTTTTTAATTTTACGATCATGCATTTTTTCCCTTTTAAATTTCAACATAGCCAGCAAATTTTATTCTTGTTTAATTATGCAGCACTTCAATCCGGTTCTCCCGCATAGGTGATTCCTGTCAGCCTGATTACCTCGCCGTGCAGCTCGTTTAGGGCGTGTTCCATTCAGAAGTGATTGTTCACATGCCATATTCCCTACGAAGACTTAACCATCAACTGTGAGATATTTGGAGGGCTAAGAAGTGGGGGGCTAAAAAATTTGGAACTCCCTTTTAAGCCTTTATTTTCAGAAATTCCTTTTTAAGTTACCTTCCAACATGACTATCATGATTGTTCTCCCTGCAATGTGCCCTTCGGAGTGTGATCCATTTGGAACACGGGCAATCACGAAACAAGCAAACTTCCTTTTCAAATGACCTTTACTCTAATTACAAACATCTTTCCAAATCAGTGCAGATATTTTAGCGCGAGCTGCATCCGCTCTGACCATGCTACAGCTCACTACAGCTATATACAGCTTCAGTCCGTATCAGACTCGAGCTGAATTCGGCTCCGCAAGCGGCGGGTTACGCTCCGCGTCACATATCGTTCATGAATCGTTCCGCAAACGTGTCTCGCCTCCTCGCAGCATTCGAGCTCACCTCGCCACGCAGCTCTGATAACTATGAAGCGAGCACCAATACAAATTTCTATTCATCTCTAAACAATAACATGACTTTCCTCCCGCCCAGGACAAACATTTCACGCAGGTGAAATCAATACATCATTTTAATTTTACAGACAAGTCTTCTCAACTTTTGCCTGAATCATTGGATTACTTAAGAAGCTTGACCATATAACCTAATTGCTGTATGACTTTAAAGTGGTTTAACAATCTGTCATAATCTTGCGCTCCACTCAAGCTTAAAGTAACGGGTTGAAATTGGCGCCGGATGATTCAGCTTCACATTTTGCTTCATCCTCACATTATATCAGTTTTTCTGTAGAATTTATTACAGGTTATCAATATAAATAAGTCGTATTTATTGACCACACTACTGCAAAACGGCGCCCGTATAGTATTTATTAAATCCAATTCTCAGGCACAAACTCCAAATGATTTTGTACATCCTCGCCAAAACGAGACGAGTCACCCCGTGCCAGTAATACAGAGTTAATTGAATTACTCGCATTATGTTGGAGAACAATCTACAAAGCTCCATACCATACGCTTAAGTTAAGAAATATCAGACCACAGTATTCATCCTGGTACTTGGTTTCAGGTGCCTTCTAATTTAATGACAAATCACATCTTTAAATTAAGTTGTACGTATGCACATGCAAGCATGTATCCCGACATCACTTCACAAATGTTCCAGATATTTAATCTAGCAAACAATTAGTTTAAGGTGTCCATAGACACTAGGTTTAATTATGTCTCCCTCAAAAAGCAGATTTCGAGTGTTCGCAGGTGTCTTGCAACAACTAATCGTGCAAAAAAAGAAAAAAATCCCAAAGTTCGAAATATCTTCCTAAGGTGTTTTTTTTTTTTAGGGGATTCCCTTTTACAACCCTGGCTCAACTATTAGTCAATTACCCCAATCGCCAGCGCCATTTAATGCTAGGTGTTTCTGCAAATGCATGTTTTACACATTACTGTTTACATGATCCATAATGTTATATTATCTATAAACCCCGTCCCTCTAGGAACCAGCAAGTAGTGGTCTTGTTTTAAAGCAACTTTAATCAATGAATGCAGCACGGGCTTTCCCGTTCAAATCACATTAAGAGCTCTCCCATTTGAATGCAGCGAGAGTCACCACGTGCAGGCCGTGGACTCTCCCGCTTGAATCGCAATCCAGCTCTCCCGTTCGAATCGCAATCCAGCTGTCCCATTCAAACGCAGTACGGCTCTTCTGTCATTCAAAACAGCCTCGTCCACGCATATGGAGGGCCCTCCCGTTCGGATGCTGCAAGGGGGCCCCCCTGGCTAGACTCTGAAGGCCCTCCCACTTACATGCATTCAAGTGCTTTCCCGTTCGAATAGCAGTGAGGGTACTCCCGTGCGAAAGCCGTTTGAGCTAACTCACGTTTATTTGTATCGTGGGCTCTCCTGTTTGTACTGCTGTGAGGACTCCTTTCGAATGCAGTGAGGGCCCCCATTCGATTTCAGGATGGGCTCGCCCGCTCAAGTGGCAGCCGAGCCCCACACCCGTTGAATGACTTGCATCTGGAGATGGCATAAGGTCGAGTCCGGGAAGACTCCCACCTAAGGTCGGCTGGGGCCTGCTCTCGCCACGGGCAGACCTTGGGGGGGTGGGGGTGACCTCCCAGCTACAGGAGTCCTTAAGCGCAACAGCAGCTCTCATGAGAGCTCATTTCCATGCGGCAGCAACCACCCCTGTTTCTTCAGTGTTTCTGTCTATTTTCACTCTACTCATTCTCTACCTATCCTGTAGCTCTCGGTTTCCTATCCCCCAAGCAGACCCTAGCGTTAGGCTGCCTCCACAAGCGGCAACTGCTTGTTCTATCATCTGTGGCACTTCTGCCCCTCTCACACACAGGAAACCGCATCAACAGAAATCTTCCATACAAAGTTCGGGAGGAGCATGTGTAAATCCGACCAATCACATCGTCAGAGTAAGCGTATATAAACTGCTTACATACATGCGGCAACAATTCTTCCAGCATCCATCCACCACCCCAAAGCCTCCAAACTATTCATTAATAACTCAAGTCCGGTGGCGTATTCAAGCTTGGGTCAAGTCTCGAGCCACAAGCCCTCCTCCAGGGACAGCGAGCCAAATTCGTTTACACTGTCCTCATTGCAGGATTACATAACTTGAAAACTACTGATTTTTTTTTTTTAAGTATCAGTATCTGCCACAGTATGCTGCAAATTATCAGGATCGGCCCTGAAATTCTATATTGGTGTATACCTACTTAAAGTACACTTAGAAAAGTTTGAATGTCTTTTGAATTAACAAAATATCAAACCAAGTGGCATTTATTTTTAATTAGAGGTCACATGATAATAAATTTTGCTGATACCAATAACTAAGGTGGTGGGAAAGTCCGATAACGATTAATCAGCTTATAGATTTTGTAAATATATTATGGAATAAGAAAATTAAAAAGAATATTATATATTGAGGAATAAGGTTTATTATTATTCACAAGGTATGAAGTTGGAGACACAATATATCTGCTTACTGGGCAAGTTTCCATATAGTCGCATTTTAATTTGCATGCCCTTGCGTCAATTCAGAAAACTTGAATATCGTATCAAAATAACAAAATATGCATTGAAGTAAGGAAACAAATCATGGATGAATATCATCAATGATGAAAGATTTAGAGATGGCAAATCCCCACGAGATGTCAGTGATTGTTTTTATTTCACTTCTAGAGGCCGCTGTTATGATGTAGAATCAAGCTGTTCTGACTGTAGAATCCTCCAGCGCCGGCTACAGAAAAACATGGGGAAAAAATGGCATAGATTTTTGCAGATAACCAGTTGTTCCAAAAAGCAACGACTGGCACCGATTAATCGGTAAAACTAATCAGTCTAACTCTAGCAAAAACACACTTTCAAAGGGAAAACATTCATGAAATTATTTGTTTTATACCATGGGTCTGTTGAACGCTTGATTCTGATTGGTTGACGGACGTTCTAAGGTGTGAAATTATATTTGAAGTAAACCGCTGTGCATCGTGAGCGCATTACCACCTCGGGTGTGCATTATTTTTCAATAATTCAGTGGCCCATCGTCAATTATTCTTTCATACTGACTTCATACATCCACTAAATATCACCTGCTGATCTGGGGCTGACTGCATAAAACAGTTTTAGACTAGTCTTACCAGTTAGTCGTGTAAAATGTTGGTATTAATTTTTTCAGTCAGTTGCTTAAAACTTAGATCAGTCTAATTTAAGATAAAAATGTAAAACAGCTGGGGCCAGTTGCACCGGCTATACGTAAGTTACAACTTAGCCTAGTTGTGGTGTAAATGGGCACTAAGTAAATATTTGAGCGTTGCACCATTAAACCTAGGTAGAACGTAACCGTACGTATAAACTAAATATTTACAGAAGCCTCCGACCAGGAGCAACTGATGGAATAAAAAAGCAGACTGATATTTAATGACGTCAATGAGCTCATGTTTTGCGTGATGGGCATCAATCATTTCGACATACATTATGATGTTGACATTTACACTCGTTTACATTTACGAGAGAGAATTATTTTTAAGCGGCTTGTATCATCCCTTATTTATTTTAGATACGTGAGCAAACAAGGTTTGAACATCAACTGTAACAAGATAAAACTGAAATTCTCTGCTTTTTAACACTTCTGTGTACAAATTTGAAGGCTGCTTATTGGATAAATGCAGGTAAATGGTAAATGCAACTACGCATCACTTTACGGAGTGCTTACAACGTGCTAGTTAAGTCTTGCCTTAAGAACAGGCGTTGCAACCAAATTAAGCACTGACTTAGTTACAAACTAACTAGTAGTTACTAAGCCCTTAATGTCCCAACTTACGTGAGACCTTATGCACAGCTGGTACAATCCTACCCAGACCCATAGGCTAACTTTTGTTTATATTCCATGTTGCCATGGAAAATAACTGTCAGCTGAGCCAGTGGGGGCTTCAGATGAGGGCTGAAAGGGGCTTGAGTTGAGACTTTGTAGGAGACTTTGACTTCAACGTTGGTAATAAAATGTCATGTGTTTTAATTATTTGGGTTAAAATCACTAAATTTGTTCATTAGAATCAATTTTGAAGCACTGTAGTCCTCTAATAAGCAAATATTTTCAGCAAATGAAAACTGTATTGAGCGTCCACTGTCGGCCATTTTTTTTAAAGCTGTTCAGTGTCTTAAATTTCCCACAATGCAATGCAAATTAGACTGTCTTACTAAAGACAACTGTGAGCTTGTTTTATGCAACAGGCTTTCTATGGGGTATTTAGCTAGTCAAACTAATTGTTAGATGCAGTCTTAATTTAATGGCTGTTTATGCAACCAGCCCCAGTTGGTTCAAATGAATTGCAAAAATAGCTAAGAACATTCTCTCTCAGAAGTTAGTTCTGAGAAAAGGTCCAGCATCATTTGTTTGCAGATGCCACTTTGTTAGATATTTTGTTACCCAATGCACAAATAACAAATTCATACTGTTTTATTTGTGACTTGAGTGTCCAAATGCTTGGGGGAAACTGTTCTTGCTCTTTTTATTTTTTAAGAAAGTAACACTTAATGAAGAATTCAGTCTGTTTTTACTTATAATTTCTGATGTCCCTTTTCTGTTCTTTTTCATCTAAAAAAATGGACCAGTTAATCATTTTAGCCAGCATCATTTCATGTCGGTAAGATGTTTTTAATTTTTTTTCCCCTGCGTTTTACATTACATTCAGCTGTGCTCATTGATTCTCACTCAGTTATTTGCTGTTTCAGCTGGGCAACAGTGACATGTCAGTGCCAAGCATTCCGCCCATCGGGATGGGTTTCAGCACATCCGATGGGACGTACATGCAGGATTATCCGCCGCAGCTAGATTTTGCCAAGAATCCTCTTGCCGATACCCATGATTTCAAACAGGCCTGTTCCTCGTGCTATATTAAAACTGGTAAGCGTCAGTCATGCAGGAGTGCTGCTTGACAACTTTGCAGCTCGTGACCTTTTGGAAACAATGAGGTTTTGCATATGAAGTGCTTTATCACCTGCTTAAATACACAGAAAATGGAGTGCTGGATTACACCTACCATCCAGAGGACCACAAATGCAAAAAGGATTTGCTTTTGGGAAGACTTAAACATACAGAACTCTCAACATGGAAGCTTATTCGTCCCAGACCCACCAAAAACCAATACATGGGGCCTTATTATATTTGCAAAGGTAAAGCAGTTTGGAATGTTCTGTTTGTGGCTTTTCCCATCTTGCTTTTTCCCAGATTATTACTCATCTCTCTGAAATACTTGATTCTGATTGTTCAATCACAAGATCGAATGGCTAGATATTTTTGTATAATGACTAGGGCTGTTAATTTAACATGCTCATTTAATGTGATTATATTTATATTTATATATATATATATATATATATATATATATACATACCCAGTGCAGTAAAAAAGTATTTGCCCCCCTCCTGATTTCTTCTATTTTTGTGTGTTTTTCATGCTAAATTGTTTTAGATCTTCAAATGAGAGATAACATAAAACAAAGGCTACCTGAGAAAACACAAAATACAGTTTTCAAATATATATATTTTTTATGGCTAATTCATATTTGCAAATATTGATATGCAATAAATTTGATTTAATCGGCGTATTTAATTAATTCCATAAAAATTTTAATCGCTTGACAGTCCTAATATTGACTGCTAAATGACCTGCTTTTGTGACGGGGTCCTAATCAACCTGTTTGCAATAATTATCAGCTGACTTTATATTACTCCTTTTACAAAAGACCATATATTGTGCTTTATAGATGTAGCAATGGGACAAGAATGCAGGTACCTAGGACACTGTACCTTTGCTTACTGCCAAGAGGAAATTGATGTGTGGACCCTGGAACGCAAAGGCTTCATCTGCAGGGAAAATCTGTGCGATCCTTATGGATCGAGGCCTAAGATCAATTTGACTGTTCGTAAAATCCTACTGGAGCACCACGGGATATTTATGTTCCTCTGTGAGGTAAAGTGTGCTGTTTTTGTTCAAATGGCTTGTTCAGTATAGATGGAATTACTGACTAATCCCTGATACACCTGCACGTTAATTTCCTTTTGTACAATGAGATCCAAAAGTCTCAAACTGCTTGTGAAGAGGCTTTTCTTAAGCATTTTTCTAATTTAATACAGTTCTTCACAAATTAGATTATCTGCATAGCAATTTGAGGGAAAAGTTAACATGAATTTGTCCCTCTTAAATTACAGCATGCACTCAAACTGGCATGGGCTTCATATGACTTATGATCCTTGTTATCCAGGACTTTTTGACAATGTTCCAAAGAGCTTCTTGTGTGCTTTAATGAAGCAAGGGGGGAAAAAAACATTTTTAGAAAAGTCTTAACATGGTCAATGTCACAAATTTGCTTACATTTGTTTAGTGACCAAAAAAATAGTGCATAAGCCATTTCTTTTTCGTTTTATATCAAAACTTCTTAGTATTTTTTTTAATGCCTTATTCCAGGTTTACATTATATTTTGAATACCAAATTTTCAGTGTGAACTCATACTTTTGAACCCCACTGTATATAGAATCATATTTCTATATTTCCTAGGAAATATTTGCTTTTAACATGCCTTCTCGTTTCGTCATCAACTGGAATGACTGGTTTTCAAAAGAATGGATTTTCAGTTTGTGTTTGTCAAGTCTCAGTTGAAAGTTGCATCGGTTTAAACAAGTTGTACAAACATCTAACATGTGTGACTTGGTCTCTAGGTGTGCTTTGATCACAAACCCAGAATAATCAGCAAAACCAATAAGGACAACCCCAGTCTATGCTCTCACCCAGTGACAAAGCATGCATTTGAGGAAAAGAAGTAAGGGTCTTGTGTGGACATGAATATGCACATTTGCTGTCTGGACATGCCTTGCGGTGAATGACGTTGTTCTGAATAACAGATTACAGCCGTAGTGCAACACTCATGATGTCATGAGAAGTTTTATAAATAACGTAAGGCTGTTATTGCTTTATTCCTCAGGTGCCTTGTACACATTTTGAAGGACAAAACCTTTAGGTACTCCAAAGTCCGTCCCTACCACACTCATTGCCAGATGGATCTGTGTAGGCATGAGGTGCGATATGGGTGTCAGAGAGAGGATTCCTGCTTTTACGCCCACAGCCTCGTTGAGCTCAAAGTGTGGATGATGCAGAGTGAACAAGGTGACCTGCCGCTCAGGATGAGTTTGAATTATAAGACATCAGAGCTGACATGAAACACTATCTTAATACTATTGGTTTGGTTTTAGGTATCACACATGAAAGTATCGTTCAAGAGTCCCAGAAATATTGGAATATGGACGCTGCTACTCATACCCAGGTAAAGTTGGTTTATAGCAAAACACAGGCTGTATATCCAGGGTTCCCAAGGCCATGGAAAACTTGGAAATATGAGGGAATATTAAATTGTGTTTTTCAGTTCTGGAAATGTATAGCATGTTAAAAGGCATGAAAAAAGGGCATGGGAATTTCTATAGTTAGTCATGCTTTGCATAAAGTATTGAATTAACTTGGTAATCAGGGTATGATCTTTTGCGGGGTTTGATCTTTAGGGTGGGCAAATATTTAGGGTGGGCAATGCCCCCCCAAGCCCCCCTTTAGACCAGGCCATGTTAGTAATGCTCATGTATAGAATGAAACTTACTGGCAAGCCATTTTGATGTCTGATTTTTGAGCAAATTGTTCTGTTGAGTCAGTTCTTAATGAATTGCTCAAACACGAAAACTCTTGATGAATTGGTCTGAATCAAAGTAATTTGTAAAAAAAAAATCTTTATCCAGTAATTGCAAATAACTGGAATTTTCATGGAAATTCATTGGTCACAAAGTCTGGGAACCTTGTATATCATAGAAATCTATGCCCACATTTCTCTTAGACATCTCTTGTAATGTCTTTGTTGTGGAAACCCATAGGAGCTCCATCAAGCCCTGTGCAGATTTGGCCCACCTAACCTGAAGTTGCAGTTTGTATGTGCGCAGTGTTGGAGAAACGGTCAAGTCAGTGAGCCAGACAAAAACAAAAAGTACTGCAGTGCCAAGGCTAAGCATCCGTGAGTACTGAATATATTAACTCGCTGAACTGCAGTTTTTAAACTGAAGTGTGTAATTACAACATTAGCATCACCATACAGAACTGCTAAAATAAACAGATTCTAGAAAACTCCCTCTGTCTTCCATTGGTTGTTCAAGCAGATTGTCCACCCCAAACTCACACATTGGTTGAGCCAATGTTGCTGTGTTAGGTTAATGTTTCAAAAGCACCACATTATGTGTGTTTACATGGAGCCTAGTAATCTGTTTGTGATCGGACTAGTAACGCAGTCAGAATAAAAAGTCTCACGTAACCATGTCAATTGGAATGAATTGGCCAAATCCGATGTAAACTTCATTCGGATTGTAAGGGTTGTTGGAAACCTTTTATAATCCGTTCAAGAAGAAAATATATGCCATGTAAACGCTTGATCGGATTGCTTTCTGAAACTGAGACATTGTTCACATGTCTCTAACTGACACTGTATTGGTTTCATGATGACGAGGGAATGCTGACCAACAGAAGATTGAAACATCACACACTACTGACCTCTAATTTTTCAAAGCTAGATGTGTTTTATTGTTGTTGGATAGTAAGTAGACTGTATATTTGAACATTTTGAATGATAATTGTTTTTTTTTTAATTTGTGATGTATTGTTTATTTAAACCAGAAGCCCTCGTGTGACATCATATCCTCATTCGTTGCGTTGTCTGAAAAATCTCACATGCACAAAGTCTAGTGTGACCGCCCCTTCTCTTGAGAGCGCGTGAAGGCGAACCACATCTCAAGCGCTCTGATGTGTGCGCCATCTACAGAGGCTCGCGCCAAACTCCCGTGAAAATACAAATGAGGCATAAACTTATCAAATATAAACTTTAATATATGAACACAAAATGCTTTAGTTTCACCTTAATTTAACGACTGGGTAATGGCGAATGTCCGTGGTCAACTGGATATCCCAGAATTTGAACACTGAAAAAATTACACACATTAGCTTTAGGTCTAATATTCTGCCAGTGTCTAATAATATCTTTTATTTTTACACTTCCCTTTGACCAGTTGGTCTAAAGAAAGACGAGTGGTTCTGGTTAGCTCTGTTGAACGGAAAAAGTGGACAACAGTTCGCCCTCTCCCAACAAAAAAGCCGATTCCTGCTCAGTTTGAAGTAAGTGTAATGTATTATTCAAGCTTACAAAAATGTTTGAGAAAGATTCCTGCTTTTCCATTACTAATATCACCAAGTTCAAGGTTTATGAATATTACCTCTGTCTCTTGATTAATTGTGTTTTCTGCATGATTGTAGATTTGCATGCATGTGTCTTCTGGCAAAAAGTGTCAGTACATTGGAAACTGCACCTTTGCGCACAGCACAGAGGAACGAGATCTATGGACCTTCATGAAGGATAACAATAGTAAGTTCATTATGCATTTGAGTGCCAAACCCTTCAGTAGGTTACATGGTCATTTACAGTTAATGTTTTCCCCCACAGTTTTCACTTTTAATGGCCGATATTATTTGTGCCATTTTTTTTTTAAGAAACAAACAATAAAAATGCACTAAAACTTTTACTATTTTAACATAATTATACTTTTTTCCCAATACGTTAATATACTGTTTATTTGTTTCAAAAAGTGTTTTAAAAAAAAATTTCTTCTACTTTTATTTGCCATTTGTCTGTCCCTTAATTTGATATGTAATCCATAAATGAGTAACTGTAATCTAATTGCAAGTAGCTCATTTTTGTAATATGATTATGTAATCCAGATTACATGTAGTCCATTACTACCCAGCACTGCATTTAACCTTGTAAAGCCTGACATATGAAAGAATTATCAGAAAATTCTAAAAAACAATGTATGCATCATATTTGATACTTAGGCTTTAGAGGTAATTTTTCCTCCATTTAGTTTTCCAGATGGGTGTTTCCCATTTGGCGTTTTTACTCATTTTTTTCCTTCTTCCACAGCATTTAAATATTTATTTTTTGCCACATCAGTTAAGTAAATTTCTTTTTCCTGTCCTTTTGACTATATTTGTAAACATATATCATATTGAATATCATATATAATCGCTGCACCAAGTTGTATTTCAGTAATCTTCCTTATAATATTTTGACTGCCCCGTTTCTTTTTCTACATAGATTAAAGGATGTAGAGGCATGAATATCATATACAGTGCTGTGGAAAGGTATTTGCCCCCATCCTGATTTCTTCTGTTTTTGTGTATATCTCATAAAACAATGTCAAAACAAAATCTAACATAAAACAAAGGCAGTCTGAGTAAACACACACACAAAAAAGGTTTTAAATGATAATGTTATTTATTGAAGCAAAAAAGTTACCCAATACCAACTGGGCCTGTGTGAAAAAGTATTTGCTATAGTTACTAAATCCCCAAATCTGTGAAACTGCATTCATAATGGGGTTCAGCTGGACTAGACACACCCAGGCCTGATTACTGCCAGCCCTGTTCAATCAAATCAACACCTAAATAGAACATTTTCAGCAGCATGAAGTTGTCTAAAAGGTCTCACCAGTAGCACACTATGCAAAGAAATTCCAGAAATGATGATTGAAATACATCAGTATGGGAAGGGTTACAAAGCTATTTCAAAGGCTCTGGGACTCCAAAGAACCACAGTGAGAGCCATTATCTCCAAATAGAGAAAACTTGGCACAGTAGTGAACCTTCCCAGAAGTGGCCGACCTTCCAAAATTCCTCCAAGAGCACAGCAACGACTCATCCAGGAAGTCACAAAAAAGCCAAGGACAGCGTCCAAGGAACTGCAGGCCTCTCTTGCATCAGTAAAGTTCACTGTTCATAACTCCACTCTCAGAAAGACACTGGCCAAAAATGACATCAATGGAAGAGCGGCTAACCCAGAAGAACATTTAGGCTCATATGAATTTTGTCAAAACACACCTTGATGGTCCTCAAACCTTTTGGGAGAATGTTCTGTGGACTGATGAGTCGAAAGTGGAACTGTTTGGAAGACCGTTATATCTGGCATCAATCAAACACAGAATTCCACAAAAAGAACATCATACCTACGGACAAGCATGGTGTTGGTAATGTGATGGTGTGGGGATGCTTTACTGCTTCAGGGCCAGCACGACTTGCAATAATTGAGGGAAACATGAATTCTGCTCTCTACCAGAAAATCCTAAAGGAGAATGTCCGGTCATCAGTCTGTGAGTTGAAGCTCAAGCGCAACTGGATTATGCAGCAAGACAATGATCCAAAGCATAGGAGGAAGTCCACCTCTGAATGGCTCAAAAGAAGAAAAATTAAAGTTTTGGGGTGGCCTAGTCAAAGTCCTGATTGAGATGCTGTGGCAGGACCTTAAATGGGCTGTTCATTCTTGAAAACCTTCCATTGTGGCTGAACTAAAGCAGTTCTGCAAAGAAGAGTGGGCCAAAATTCCACCACAGTGTTGTGAAAGACTGATCTCCAGTTATCGGAAGCGTTTGGTTGCAGTTGTTGCTGATAAAGGTGGTACAACCAGCTGTTAAGTTTAAGGGGGCAGTTAGTTTTTCCCATGGGTGATATAGGTGTTGGATAACTTTTTTTTTGCTTTATATATATATATATATATATATATATATATATATATATATATATATATATATATATATATATATATATATATATATTTGAAAACTGTATTTTGTGTTTACTCAGGTTGCTTTTGTTTAATGTTATATCTTGTTTGAAGATCTAAAACAATTTAATATGAAAAATACACAAAAATAGAAGAAATCAGGAGGGGGGCAAATAGTTTTCCACAGCACTGTACATTCACATTTTTCTTTGTATTTATTTCATTTATTTTTCTATTACAGCATGTCGTATTTCAAATTTGTGATTTGAAATCTGAGATACCTTTTTGCCCTCATAAAACATAACTTTTTTTTTGTAGATTTGACACTTATATCAAATGTTTTTTTATTATAACAAAGTCTACTATTAGTCTTTCAAGAGGAAAGAACAATAATGTTTTAAATTTAACAGTCTGTAAAGTTTCTGTTGATACATAACAGAGTGCTAATGTCATATTTAACCCATAAAGCCTAATGAATAAATTCAACAGAGTAATTTATTAACTTAAACATAGTGCTTTGAAACAATGATAGGCTAGTCTTATAAAGTAAACATTTATTGTCAAAAAATGTCAATAACTTTATCTTGAACTTTTAAAATAAGCTGTCATTTATCCCAACATAGTCACTTTTTGCGCAAGTTCGCCATTTTTTTAACTGACCGATTTAAAACATTAAAACCATTTTTTTTTCTCTTACAAATAACCACTAGAAGGTGCCATAAACATGTAAAACTTACATGTCATAGGTTGCTTGGCTCATTTGCTTGATCAGACAGTGAAACAGGAGCCCTCAAACATTGTGTATCATATTTGATACAGCGTTATAGGGTTAATATATTGTCACCAATGTCATGTGTGCGTGTGTGTAGTTTCAGACATGGAGCAGCTGTATGAGCTGTGGCTGCAGTCCCAGAAGCCGGGCTGGAGTGAGAAAACCTCCAGCAGTGCTGCCAGAGAGAATGGCAAACAGATTCTGATGCCCACAGATTATGCTGAGGAAGTGGTATGGAAACTTTTGTCTATCAGAAAATATTGAAGTGCAAGTTTGTTACTCAAGTGTGATCACATGCACATTTTCCATCGTCATCATTAAAATGACGTGCTTTTCACAAAAGCTTCCTTAGTAGCTCATCCACACATCACAAATAACTTCAAGAATACATTCTTCTAAATATTGCTGTTTCATCAGGCTGGCAACCATTGTTGGTTGTGTGGGAAAAACTGCAACAGCGACAAGCAGTGGCAGCAGCACATCACCTCTGAGAAGCACAAAGAGCGAGTGTTCAACTCTGAGGACGATCAGAACTGCTGGCAGTATCGTTTCCCTACAGGCACCTTCAAAGTCTGTGAGCGGTGAGTTGCATGTTAATATGTAACATCGGTCATGAAGGGTTACGACAGGTTGAGATGGTTCCATTGTAACTGATGTTTTGATCCCTCCAGGTTCCTCAAGGGCACCTGCACAGAGGAGGAACTTTGTAAGATGGCACATGGAGAGGAGGAGTTGAAAGAATGGAAGGACAGAAGAGAATTCCTGTTGATGAAACATGCCAAAGCCAGAAAAGATCACTTGATAGCACCGAATGACAATGACTTTGGCAAATATAGTTTTCTGCTTAAAGATATTAAGTAATATTTTAATTCAAAGATTGATGCAGGGTGTTCTGGAACTATAATATGTCTTGGGCTCAGTATTGAATCAGGCGAGCGTGGTGTAGATCTCTGCGGAGGAGGCATGTTCCTCCTCCTAGATTTTCATGGAAAGCACAGAGCTGGCCTTGTGTTCTGAGTTATCACTGGCTTTGTTGCTTTTATGACCAGTTCAAATGAATGCACCGTCGCCTTTAATGTTTTTGTTATTAAATAGCATGGCGGATCACCTTTCAGGAAGTGGGATTTGGATTTTGTTCATGAAACCCAAAGCAGAAGTGCAGTATAGGTATGGAAGGAGATAATGGATATATTGAGAGAAGCCCTATGAGTTTTTTTTTTTTTCCTTCGGTTTTGGATTCTTGGGTCCTGTTTCTGTTATTCTACATTTTCACCAAATTAGTATGTTGTATGATTGCTGTTTATGCCTGTTAGAATTATATGACCAACATAAACACAATAAATTCTTCATCTCTTCAGCTTCCATTGTTTCAGAAAGCAAAACTGTATCAAGGAAGTTATTCCATTTAAACGTATGAAAAAAGACATCAAAAGGGACATGATTGGCAAGACGCAGGTGAATTAGGTTGATGTCAAGACATGTTTCATCCATGAGAGGGAGATATTGGATAAGAATAACCTTTTAGCTGCACCTCTATAATAATGTTGAATAAATGCACTCAGATTTTTCTCTGTGATCATTTTATTTCATTTAAATCCATATTTTTGATTTAATAAAACTGGAATATGCTCTGGTTTATAATCAGATTGACTATGTATAATTATTACGACTTAAAATAAGATTTTATCATTTGTTTAAAAATAAGTTCTGAAAAGTTGTGGAAAACCTGGAAATATCAGGGAATTTTAATTCATGGAAATTACTGCAATCTAAAAAAATAATGGAAATTTCTATAGTGAATATCTATTTTTCTAGTTATGCTCAGCTCTAAAATATTTAGTTAGCTAGCAATGGCCTTTCATGAGTGCTATTTCTATAAAAAAAAAAAAAAAAGCAATAAAAAACAAACAAAATTTTACTCATTCATCAGGATCTTGACATGAGAAATACAATGACACAGTATAAGAAGGCATTGTACTATAAAAACATATTACTTTTAGTGATGCCCAATGCAGATAATTAAAATCAAATACAGTTGAAGTCAGAAGTTTACATACACCTTAGCCAAATACATTTCAACTTTTTTTCACAATTACTGACATTTAATCGTAGAAAACATTCCCTGCCTTAGGTCAGTTAGGATCACTACTTTATTTTAAGAATGTGAAAAGTCAGAATAATAGTAGAGAGAATTATTTATTTTAGCTTTTATTTCTTTCATCACATTTCCAGTGGGTCAGAAGTTTACATACACTTTGTTAGTATTTGGTAGCATTGCCTTTAAATTGATTTACTTGGGTAAAAAGTTTTGGGTAGCCTTCCACAAGCTTCTCACAATAAGTTGCTGGAATTTTGGCCCATTCCTCCAGACAGAACTGGTGTAACTGAGTCAGGTTTGTTGGCCTCATTGCTCGCACATGCTTTTTCAGTTCTGCCCACAAATGTTCTATAGGATTGAGGTCAGGGCTTTGTGATGGCCTCTCCAAAACCTTGACGTTGTTGTCCTTAAGCTATTTTGCCACAACTTTGGAGGTATGCTTGGGGTCATTGTCCATTTGGAAGATCCATTTGTGACCGAGCTTCAATATATCCACATAATTTTCCTTCCTCATGATGCCATCTATTTTGTGATGTACACCAGTACCTCCTGCAGCAAAGCACCCCCACAACATGATACTGCCACCCCCATGCTTCACGGTTGGGATGGTGTTCTTCGGATTGCAATCCTAAATGACTTGCCAAAACTATAGTGTGCTAATATGAAATCTTTAATGACTTCAACGTAAGTGTAAGTAAACTTCTGACTTCAACTGTACAGATATTGCTTCTGAAATGTAATCTGTTAAAATTATAATTGCAATCAGTAATGTAATTTTTTTGATAACTCTTTAGGCAATCTAATCAGATTACCTTTGTATTTTTTTTTAAAAAATCAAGTTCATTAAGTACCAATTTACTCTAATTTAAAACAGAAGTATAAATTAAATGAATTTGCTGTCTATTAAAACTCATACTAGAATTTGAAATACTATTTTAGTATACTAAAATATACCCCAATATCTACCAATAGTTCATAAGAGTTGAAGCTACAATTTTAAAACTCTTGCAAATACAAACAAAACACATGAGTACACACTACTCTGACATTTCCTCTGGTTCCAATGGAGGTTATATTGTTCAGTACAGTCAAAACTCTGGAAACACAGAGTTGAATGACATAAGCAATACACTGAGTGCTTTTTTATTCTCAAATATGCAGGTTAAAATAACAGGCATGTACTGTCCTTCATGTGGATTGTTTTAATGTAAATTGGAAAGCACATAAGTCAAATTCACAAAAATCAGTCACTGTGGAATGTCTGACAGCACCCTACATATCTGATACAGTATTAGTAACGTCAATTAAATAATTTCAGCTGCATTTTCAGGCTTTGATTTGGCTGCCTCCCTTAAAGACCTGTTGATTTCACGTAATGGATTGTTTAGACAACATTTGCATGGATATTGTATAAAAATAAATTTCTCTTAATTTCTTCTCACATGTACAAACAGCAAACACCGCTACATCTCAAAAACATCTGGACTCAAAGGAAAGAAAATAATACAGACAATAAGACAATGACTTTTTCAGTATCCAGCTGCACAACAAGCCATCTAAAAAAATAACATCTACACCTTCAAATGACACCAACCTTACAATGTAGAAATGTGCTAGGCCACAAAAATGAATGCCTCTGGATCCACAACAGCATAAAACTAGAATAAGTAGGGCCCGATCATTGGCTTTCATTCTTACTGTGGCTTCCTAGCAGGTTTAAACTGAAAACAGTAAGTGCTGTTATGAAATCAGTTACACATCAATTGAAAGTTAAAAAGTGCAAAAGATAGCATGATCATAAACTATGATTGCATGTAATCTAACAATACTGTTAAGCCGATTAACCTTCACACAATTTGCCAATTTGGGTGATTCTCACAAACCCCATCAAAACAATATCCTGGTCATATTTGACTTAAAAATCAAAAGAAACAAAAAAGAAATTATACTTTGCATTAACAAAATTAAGTGTATTTTTAGGACCATAAAATTGTTTTACATTGTGACTATTTTTATGACAGTTAATCACATTTAACTCCAATTCTGCAATGCGAAATTGTGATATTCTCTTTACTGCAATATAAAAAATGTAATAATTTAAATTGTAAAGTATTTATACGTCATAGTAGTACTCTTGGTACTGCCTGTCATTTTCACTGTAATTGTTTTTCTGTATTACAGTAAAAAAAAAACAACAACAAAAAACCTTGTTACAGTAATAAGAATCATCATTGAAAATAATGGCAATATTATAAATAATATGTTTGGACACATTACGTTATAATGAGAATTTAGGGAGTAAAATGTTCTGTAATGTCCTGAAAATAACATCACAATGCAACATATTTAAATGGTCCTAAAAATGCATTGATTTTTGTATTGATTTGGGTTTACATATTACCAGGACATTTCTTGACAGGTTTCATGAGAATCGCTCATTAATGGTTTCTTTAAGAGCTTCTACAAAAAAAAAAAAAAAAAAACTATGTTAAGCTCTTGAAAAGCTTTAAAATGATCTAAAGCTTTGAACATCATGTGAATTGATCTTAATACCAGAGCCTGCTCTGGATGTAAGCGGTTGTGGTTAAATACCACAAAATAAAACCATCTTTCTTGGTTAAGCTTTAGAACTCAGCAATAGCTTACAAATAAACAGCATTGCATATAACACCAAACGCAGACAATTGTCAATTTCACATTACAATAGGATGCTACACTGGACCACCACAAAAAGGGGGGGTGTAAATGCTCATTACACAAATCAACAAAGTAACTAGACAACTGCATGCACTAGTTTTGTTGTAATTTTTTCACGTTTAAACAGTGAAGTCCTTGCACCATTTCAAATTGATTGTAACATCAATGCGAGGTGTTGAAATTGTTAGACTTCAAAGAGCCTGAACATGGTCCAACACAGTTTGCATCGCGAAGAGAGATTAGGTGTGGCTCTCGGTGCCATTAGGGGTCAGCTTGGTCTTGTGCTCCACCCGCGGGCCCTTGGCTGAATACTGTACCAGTAAGAAGGGCTCCTTGGTTTCCCCTTCACCGACTATGCTTTCTTCATCTTCAGACTGGCCGATACGCTGCAGTCGCAAGTAACACCAACAACCAAAAATTAATGCCCCTAGTGCGGCAACAGCAATGAGTATTACAATGATTGTCACAACCCCAGTGGTGGGGCTATGGTCCATGATAGACATCCTGTCTGGTCAGAAAAAAATCAGCTACTGTTCTCCACAAGTCCACAAGAGGCAGTTCTGCAAAGCTGTTGTGGCTTACCGCTCCTGCAACTGAAAGACATTGGAAATAAGACATATGACTGAAACAATAAGAGGGAGGAGACGAGGAGTAATGTATGTAACTGAGCACCACAGAATGCAAAACTACCCAGCAAACACAGAACATTCCCCTAACATTAGTGTATGGATCCTGTTTTTTTTGTTTTGTTTTTTTGGAACCAATTCCTAACATTCTAGGAATGTTCTCTTTAGATTCTACTTTTATAACCATAAACTAACCTTTCCAGAACATTGCAAGGAGGTTTTTGTGGGACCACCAAAAAAAAAACTTGTACAGAAAGTTCCCTAATGGTTATTTTTAGGTTATTTTTTAACCATAAACTAACGTTCCCAGAACGTTGCAGGGAAGTTTTTGTGGTACAACCAAAAAATAACTTACACAGAACGTTCCCTAATGGTTATTTTTAGGTTTTATTTTTAGAACCATAAACTAACCTTCCCAGAATGTTCTGGGAACCAAAAATTGTTAGCTGAGTAATTGTCTATGAGATGAATGTGTATAAATAAGATGAATGTATATAAATATTTGGGGGTATAAACTGGACCCAGACCCACCCAGATTGTTAAACATTATTCGTTGACTTCGAATATACTGTATATCTATAAAATATACAGAAAAAGGCATAACTTCTGATATCTGAAAATCTGTTCTCAAATACACTGTAACAAATTTGTAAAACTGAGAAAATAAATGAATAACTAAATATGTGGCAATGTGATCTAATTAGGTGGGTTCCCATCCAACTATTTTATTGTGCATTTTGAAATTGCACATAAGAAATCCTGAATGGAAATGCTTGATATGCAAATAAACGTTCTAAATTCTTGTAAAAACAATGCGCTAGGAGGTGGATTTTCTAGAGTTTCGCATTAGTTCAAATGCGCATTAAGGTGATGGAAACAGTTTATTCAGAAAACGATGACATGTTTTGACCATTCATGCATGTGTTACAAGTGTGCGATAGCTTGATGTGACTAGCCCACCGAAAGGTCCGACCTTGGCACACAATTTATTGAACATAGCGCTTGTCATTCAGAAGTGTTTAACCCACAGCTGGTTGATAAAGTGGGTCCTCACAATCCACCAGAACAGTTTTGAGAGCAGGCACTCCCAGGTATGCGGAGACTGGCGGTGTGTGGGCATCGCAGCTATTTCAGCCCACATTATATCAGATATTACACTTACTCTGTGGTGTCTCGTGGATGCATTTAATAAAATGAGATATTTGCTCAAATCTTGCAAATAAAACTGTCCCCAAAGCAGGGAGAGGTCATTCAGCTGCTCCATCATGACGAGGCGGTTCCCTCCTGATAATGCGCATTACGTAGTGGATAGAAATGTGCACCAATTCGTATTTTCTTAAGTCTAATTTTTAGACATATGCTTAAAAAATTTTGAAATATTTTGGATGGAAACCCAGCAATTGGCTGTCAGTCAACTTCTCTAGAAATGCTATCAGAATCTGCCAGTAAATGACAGTGCAAGCATGGTGAAGCAAATTTTTATTTTTATTTTTAGAAAAGACAATTACTGTGTTAGTCAAATTAGTACAGGACATTGCCTTGACGTGCACAAAACAAGAAATCTCCCATCAAAGGCTTAGAGAAACTGATATGGAACAAAGGTAACTTCAAGGAATATTTTGGGTTCGATACAAATTAAGCTCAATCAACAGCATTTATGGCATAATGTTGATTACCACAAAAAATAAAAAAAAATTTTTTTTAAAAAAAAGCAAAGAATGAGGTTACAGTGAGACACTTACAATGAAACTGAATGGGGACAATTTTTTTGAGGGTTTAAAAGGCAGACAATTGATGCTTAAAATTTCATAAAAGCACTTATATAAAATCTTCTGTTAAAACTCATGTATTATTTGAGTTAAGTTGTTCAAATTGTCATTTTAACAGTCATTTTAGGGTCATGGTGATGAAGTTGTAAAATTGTCTATAATTTCACACAGAAAAGGTTAAGTGATTTTATCACACTAAAATCCTGTTTACACACATATTGTTTACATCTTGTGGCTATACTTTTGAAACAGTGAGTATTTTAACGTTTACGGGTTGGCCACATTCACTAATTTCACAAAATACATTTTTGTGGCAATCAACTTTATGCTATTAGATTAGATAGATAAAAACTGTAGCAAGTAGCTAGGGATGGGCATGAGTAATGTCAAGCTTGTGGTTTCTGTCGTATTTTTCTGTCACACTGTTGTTGCCGAGGTAGTAAACAGCTGTGGCCCGTCCGCTCCACTGCATTAGTCGGGATAACTTCACCGGCTGTGTCTCGCTGCCTTGAAACCAGGCTGCACATGAAACACAGAGTATGAATGCAAGTACTCAAATGTTGAATTTACTTAAAATGTGCATCCCTACTAGTAGCCGAGATAAATTAGATAGCTAATTTTAGGTGACACTGTTAAGGCGAAAATTAGCCAACTTAGCACCCGTTTTAAAGGATTTCTGCGCTTTAAGCTGTCTCCATCTTCCAAAGGCATCTCCAATATTTATCCTTGTGTTACTACGCCTCTGGTCATGGTCGTTTTTAGATGGATGGTGAGGCTTTTTAGGTCGGGTGGAATCTGTTATCTCTGATCCAGTTCGTTTGCTGGCTTCAATGGCTGCGGCACGCAGTGTTGTTTGCCTGCAAACTTGTTCAAATCTGGCAACCCGGCGGTGTCAAAAATCTATTGGTGAGTGGGCAGTGGGCGGGATCACACAGACCAAAACATAAACACAAATTCCAGAATATACTGGCTGTAGCATTGTTATCGGAGAAGCCAGTATTTCAAGTTAGCATGTTTCCTAATTCTCTAATGACATATTATGGTCATTTTATGATTTAGTACAGTAAAAATATTACATATAGCACCTTTAATATTATACAAATTATAGGTAATTATTGCAATATGAAACTATTGTTGCAAGCTTGGTGTAACTACGCAGTGAGGAATGCTATCATAACTGTCCAATGTCGTGTATTTGTTTTGCACAATTTATCATTATAAGACATAAATACAGAGGAGGACATAGCTTTCATTTCTTGCAGCTTGCAATTTAGAAATAAAAAAAAGAAGACTGGCATGGTCAGGGGCTGCATTAGCTGAAAACTCATCTTTTGATTAAACATTTTTTTTTTTTTTTTTTTTTTTTATAAATATATTTATTAACTGTTCTCGGTAGAAAACCGAACCATACGGTTTGCCACCCATGATTCGGGAAGCATTGGCACCACGGTTCACCACAAGTTTATTGACGCATCTGGTGCACAAGGTTTTGTGAAGAAAAGAAACATCAAATAGACACGCACAGCTACATCCTCCGCTAATGCACCTGAATGGATATGCTCTGCCTTTGTTTCACGTGGGTCAACTTGATGACATCACTGTTCTGCATGGTTGTGTGTAGTTGAAAATGGCAAGTGGAGAAAACGAGCCATTGATAGAGAAACTCCTTGCGTTATTCAGGTCTCCTGTCTGGAAACATTTTCTTTTTGCAGTCAATTACAACAGTGATGGTCAAAAAACATTTACAAAACAGGCACTGTTTGCAGACATCGCTTGACACGAGTGCTGTATACTGGTAATACATCAACATATGATCATTTATGCCGAAATCACCGGGGAAAGAACCGCAGATGAGCCGAAACTGCACACACTCCCTTTCATTTTTAAGCAAGCACTCGGTGCTGATTCAGATAGGCACAAAATAATAACTAAAGCGACGGGGGTGTTCATTGCCAGCGATATGTTTCCCTACTCTGCTGACGAAGATGTGTGATTTCCGCTTATGATTAAAACATTCGAGCCGCGTCACATCCCTCGTATCCATTTTAATAGCAAAGTTCCTTCTATAGTGATGTACAGCTTCCGAATATTGAATATACGTGCAGCAGAGTTTGAAATGCATTTTATGTTGATGAGTGTAGCGTAATAGTGCAAGTATTAAGATACATGTTGATTTATTAATTCAAGAAAAGGGTTTTTTAGTTAAAGCATGGCTTTAACATAGTAATATTGTAGTAATCATGACTGCTGTCACCATGGTTTTCTTTGCAGAAATCATGGTTTTGATACAATTAACCATGGTTTTACAACAGTAATACTGTAGTTTCCACATAGTGACCATGATTATACTACAGTATATACTGTAAACATGATTTTGTGGTTACTATGTTTTTACTACAAATACCATAGTTAAACTGTGGTTACTGTAAAACAATTATTTTTATTCAGGGCAAACCTGTTTAAGTGTTTGTTACCAAATAGAGTATTCATTCTTTGAATTAGGCAGTAATCTTTTTTTTTTTTCTGTACACTGCAAATACAGAAACTGTGCATGCAGTTGTCCAAAACTGTGACACTAAAACCATGATACAATCCGAACCATGAGAAATTTTATCCGTTACACCCCTAATATATATATATATATATATATAATTATTACAAATGCTGTCCGATATTTGACAGATTCAGATTTCAAAGGGAGGCTGTGTGAATTCATGACTGCATACATCAATCATAACGTCAGTGTGTTGCTGTCACTACTGCATGACAAAATGAACAAGATTGAAAAGTGCGCAAAATTCGCACACCGTTTCTAACGGTTATACTTGGATTTAATCTAAGTGCAAAAATGACGTTTAGTGCAGAATTCTGAGTTATTTTAGTGGAGTATGCAACCTGTAGCCCATTATTCAGCTTTAGATCTAGGCTAAGTCCTTCTCATCCTACACACTTTCACGGAGATATCGTAAGCATTCATACGACTTTTCTAAATTTGGTTAATTCGTATGATATCGTAGGACTGCAATCGTATGACTTTCACTACAGCCAATGATGTCGCTGGACATCGTTTCCATCTAATATGCGACAATTACTTGCTTCTGTCACACACAACAGCTTCCTATCATGTTTACACATTACTGATGGTTAGGTTTAGATAAGGGGTTTGGGTAAGGGCATAATATTAATAAGCACGTCCTTAACGCCTTGTGCGAAACTCGCGCTTACTTCCGCATTAGACATCCGGGCATTTGCACGTGATGAAATTGTACAAATGGATATGAACGAACTCCTACGAAATAGCCAACTGGTAAAATATGTGCACATTTTCATGAGACTGGGTTGTGTCATCGGTGTCACTGCTTGCAAGTTGATAGCAGACATGCTGAAGAAGTCTTGTCCATGTGAATGAACCGCACGTAGTAAAGTTTAAAATCTTGTTTTAGTGCTGCGGTTGATTGACAGGTAGAACTTTCAACCTAGAAGTCCTTGGTTTCACCAGACTCGCAGTTGGGGAGTTGAAAAAAATCTCTCTCACATATCCTCTATCGTGTGCATATACAATTATAACAGATGCTATATCCCCCTAAATGAAGCCCCAGAACTGAAACGAATGCAAGTATGACGAATAAAAATAGACCATGACGGGCATTTGAAATCTCTGCATGGCATTTCTTCTACTGATTGGTCAACTTCAGGTAGATCGCCAAATCGGCTCGTTCAACAGCACACACCTCACGAATTCGATCCGACAGCGCCCGAATTTTTTAGACAGTTAAAATTATCTGGAGGCCGTGAGCTGCTCGGCTCCGCTCGTAATTCCTCTCACACAATGCGAGCCGTGACCACACGAGCACCAACGATTTCCACGCGATCTGTCCCGCCTGGAAAAAATCGGTCGGGACAGCCGAAAATCACACCGTGTACGCCCGCATGAAGCCACAGGTTATGCAACACATTTGCTGTGAGCATCTCGGCAAAGTCTTTCCACCATGCCCACGCGCCAGCGTGATACAAGCGCTCGTGCTTAAACGATCATTCTGAGTGGCACGAGGCCTTCCGCTGGCGTTAAAGCGACGCTTCCCGAAATTCATTTGTTGCGACATTTCATGCAACAGAGCGGCAATATAAAGCCAAAACTATTATCGAAAACGAAAGTGCAAAGTAATGCCGCAACCATTATTATTTCAGCATTAAAACTGATTTTTGAACGGAAAAACACAAGTCATGTTGATTTTTATGTAAATTTATAGAAATATACATGACCCTAGATCGGAATAAACAACAGCACAAATACTGATATAAAACGAAGTAAAATGTGTCATAGTTAAAAGTGAATCTTACCTAAATCAGGCCGAATTTTACTGAAGAATAACCGTTATATGCGTTGTGTTGACCTGAACCATGTTGTTGACGATTCGCGACACTTCTTCTTCTGTTGCTTATTGGCGGTTGGCAAACCAGCTTATGGTGCATTACCGCCACCTACTGAACTGGAGTGTGGAGCTGCAACGCGCAGGGAAAAACACACACACACATATATATCTATATTCTTGTGTAAGTTCCTGTTTCTTTTAGAAAATGTATCACAGCTTTTCTGAGATTTTGATATCCTTGTTTCTTTCTCAGCAGATTTTCCAAAGTCATATTCCATCTCCTTCCCTTGTATTTTTGTCTGCAATATTTGTCTATCATAAGCCCTACAATATATCATTACATGTTCCACAGATTCTGTCATCCCACAAGGTAAACATAATCCAGTAGGATGTTTTTTTATTTTTCTTAAATTCCCATTTAGTCTTGTATGTCCAATTCGAATTCTTGTTATTACTGATTCTTCCCGTCTTCCAAATCCAGTTTCATTTCCATTGATTCCTACATTTCTTTGTATTCTGTATAAATGCCTCCCTTTCTCCTCCTTGTCTCACAGGTTTTGCCATGATTTAATTACTGCCTTTCTTATGATTGATGTTTATATCAGTCTCCACAATATTACATCTTAATGAGTTCTTTGCATGCTTATCTACTACCTCATTCCTTCCACTCCAACATGTGCTGGGACCCAGAGAAATGAGATACTAATGCCTTGATTATGTAACTTATATAGCCGTTGCAATATTTCTAGAACAAGATCTTGTCTGCATTCAGATTGTCCAGACTGTATACTTTTTAAGGCTGCCAGGGAATCTGAGCATATTACTCCTTTCTCAATTCATACATCCTCCACCCACCGAGCTAAGAGAATAGCTACCAATTCTACTGTATAAACAGATAGAAAATCATGTTGCGGTACAAATATTGCTGCCCCTGTTTTCTCCAATTCTGGATCCTTTGAACCATCTGTATATATTTGCGTCATATTTGTATATTTTTTCTTAATGTTTTGACTAACACATTCTTCTATTGAAACACAATTCTGTTTCTTTACCTCCTCTAATAGTTGAAAGTCAGTTAATGGCATTACAAACATCCATGGTGGTACTGTGGACAGTGGGACTATATGTTTTATTAACTAGACTCATTGATTGTGCTATTCCCTATACTCCTGATGTTCCCTCTCTTTAGCTTCCAACATTCTGCAAACACCGACTTTTGGTGTATATCCTTATGTCCTCTGAGGGAGACCCAGTATACCATTTTGGGTTGTTTACGTCTTTCCTCTAAAGGCATTTCTCCCATTGTTACTTGTATAGCAGCTATAGGGGTAGTTCTAAATGCCCCATAACGTAATCTTATGGCCTGTGTCTATACCACCTCTATTTTCTTAAGCACTGACTTGTTTGCTGAACCATATGCCATGCATCCATAATCTAGTGTTGATCTAATAATGGTGCAATAGATTTTCCTGAGTGAGTTGTGACTTGCACTCCATTCACATCCCAACAAGCATCTCATTACATTCAAAGCCTTCTTGCTCTTAGTCAGCAACTTTTCTATGTGAACACTGAAAGTCAATTTTGAATCCAACTAAACTCCAAGAAATTTTACCACTGCTACTTGCTCCAGAGGCTGATTGTAAAGTGTTAGGTTAACCTTAACATTTGTCTTTTTTGTAAAACACATTGCTTGTGTTTAAGCTATTGACGTATGGAAACCCCATTTCTGAGCCCACTCCTCAACACGATCAATTGCTACCTGAATTTTCTTAACTGTATATTGAATATTCCGCCCTCTTTTCCAAAGCGCACCATCGTCTGCATACAGACGTCATTATATTAAACAGTAGAGGACTACATACACATCCTTGAGGTGTTCCATTTTCAGCTGTAAACACATTAGAACATTTCATGCCTCCACACGCTTAGAAGTAGCATAAAACAAGCAGTCTTTATTCGAAGAACCAGTGCTTATATTTTAAAGAGCAAAATATCAATCCAGTGAGCCTGTGCAAATTTAAATAAATAAATATGTTGCCACAGTAAAGGAAATGAGATCACAGCTGTAACAAAATGCATTTATCCAATCAAATAAAAGGAATGCTGTTTCAGTCAACAGCAGAGGAGGTTGCACAGACATGGGAAGGAGGGGGCTGAGTCTGTCAGAGAAGGCCTTCCTATGGGCAGGGTTGGGAGGGTTACTTTTGAAATGTATTCCACTACAGATTACAGAATACATGCTGTAAAATGTAATTTGTAACATATTCCGTTTACTCAAGGTCAGTAACATATTCTAAATACTTTGGATTACTTCTTCAGCACTGGTAGATTTTTTTCACTTGTTTTGACTATAAAAACTCTGCCAGTACAGTAAGACAAAATACACATGTTAAAAATACATTCTCTGAAAAACCTAAATGTCTTATGCAGTGTTGTTTCTAAAACAAGATAAATCAAATTGATCTTGTTTTGTGGATTTTTTGATATTTGTACAGGAAAACAATACAAAAATTATTATCAAGAATACGATTTTTGCCCTAATATCAAAGGTCTTACTAGAAAAAAGAAATTATGATCCAACATGAATTTTCTTGATAAAAAAATATGATTGTGGCTGGTAACATGCATGTAAAATGGCAAGAAATAGTATTTTAGCTTAGCGTAAAGCTGACAATTTACACAAGGTTTATTTATATTTCTCCTGCTCCAAACTTACTTCAAACTTACTTCTCTGTCTGCTCGTATGAATGTAACACATCATAAGAAAGTGTTTCACCGCTGTTCAAATGCACTCTGGATTGCATCATTTATATGTATAAATGTTTTCCATCTGAAAGAACTAAATATTAAATGAAACAAATGACAAAAAAGTGCAAAGTAATCTCTTCAGTAATCAAAATACTTTTTGAATGTATCTGTATTCTAATTACATGTATTCCATTAGTCCCCAACCCTGCCTATGGGTGACATTTTTATTATGTTCACAGATGAATGGGAACAGATACTCAAATGTATATGCATTTGTGGATATGAAATATTTTATCACCTCATGTCATACCTTCCAATCCACAGACGTGCAGATATAGGGAATTTGTGGTGCTGGTTGACACAGAGTTCATTCATTTCACAAAAATGTTACATCTAAATATTTACATTAAGGCGAAGACAGCTTTTCATTTTATCTTTATCAAAACAAAATTAAACCTTTGCTAAAATGTTAGGAAAATTTTCAGAGAAAGACTTTTTTTCTTTTTTTAAATTTATTAATTTTAGTTAATAATGATAGGTATCAGTTATGTTTTCATGTAAGATTTGTAAGCCTGTGATAAGCTATGCTAACTGGCTAATATAATTTACAAAAAGAGTGTGAGTTGGGTTGGTAACCTTCATCAAACTATTTACAAACTTAATACTTCTACACACACACATTATTATTATTATTATTATTATTATTATTATTATTATTACACATACACATGGCTCATGCTAATGATACAATTAGTTCCTATCATTCATGTGATTAAATGTTTAACATTTTTACAAGTTTCTAAGATTTATATATTAATACAAGTTTATATAAGTAAAATTATTCACATTAATTCCATTCATTCATCCAATTCATTTTAACACTGTACCAACCAACCCCACAACCTATGCCAACCCCAGTGTGGGGATGTTTGGCAAAAATGCTTAACATAAATTTAAAGGAATATTCCTGGTTCAATACAAGCTCAATCAACAACCTTTCTGGCATAAAGTTGACTAGCACAAAAATGTATTTTGTGAAATTAGTGAATGTGGCAAGCCCGTAAACGTTAAAATACTCACTGTTTCAAAAGTGTAACCACAAGATGTAAACAATATGTGTGTAAACAGGATTTTAGGGTGATGAAAATGCTTTCTAAACTTATCTGTGTAACGTTATATATCACTTTGTTGCCATGACTTTGGTGACCCTTAAACCCTAAAACAACCATAAAAACTATTATTTAAATACATTTACAGCTCAAACAATAGACAGGTTTGAACAGAAGTATTAATGTAAGTGCCTTTAACCCCAGACGCCCCCCCCCCCCCCCCCAATTCACTTCCATTGTAAGTGCCACGCTGTAACCTTGATTTTATTTATTTTTATTTTCATAAATTACATAGTATAATTTATCGCTATTAATTTAATTTATACCAAGATTAACAAAAAATGTAAATGTTAAATCTTAAGTAATTTATGGTTTAACCAAGAGAAGCTGTATGTGGAGAAATATATAAAACAGCTGGTTTGTTATGTAATGTAATGCAACACTTTCTCCTGAGGATGGACTCTCGCTGCATATAATTCACTTGACCAAACACGGAACTTGAGGGAACCGTCCAAGCGTGACAAGTTCCCCTTTTTGCCATAATCCGTAATTCATCGCTACTTGTGTTTACTTTACACGCATTTAGTTATACATAGTTACACAATATACAGCTATTTTTTTTCCCCGGCGATTTTCATTGCTAAGTTTAATAATCTTTGAAGGGACTGGAACCCACCCATCAGTGCTGCGGAAATACAGCAAGTGCGTAACAAATCTAAGAAACAGGAAACGTCTTGATCTCGTGGGATCTTGTGTTACAAGAAGACGCGAACAGACAGTAAGTGTTTAAGTTTTACAGTTATAAAGGGTTGTGCTCTTTAAAACGAACACAGTAATGTTTTATTGAGGTTCAAAGTTCTAACGAACAGCTTTGGGAACTTTGTTTCACTTCTTGTTTACAATATGGAAGTTTTTGTTAAAAATGAAACTAGCGTCGTTTTTAAGAGACGGCTTCAAATCAGTTCGGAATGATCAGGAATTAAGTAATGCTGTGAATAACGTTGCAATAAAATAAGAACAAGTCCTAATTAAAGTAGCTGTGGTTGTCATTTCTATTACTTCAAAGCACCGAAGGCAATGGCAAGCGCACCTCCAATGGAGACAACAACACTTGTGGGCCACCCACCACCACCCACCTATGAGGAGACAATAGGTACAAGCCCACACTACCCACCAGGAGGACCGATGCTCTATCCTCAAGCTGATGCAAAAGCATCTCTGCCTCCATATCCAATGCAAGCCTACGGCCAGATGTATCCACCACCCCCACAAGCTCAACCTGTCACCACCAGTCCTGTTGGTAATGATCCTCTCTCTTCTTTAAGCCCTATACATATATATATATATATATATATATATATATATATATATATATAAATTGCACTAGGTTTGTAGAGCATTTTTTTTTATTTGTCATATAAAAATTAATAAATCAGACACAATGCAGTACACACACACACACACACACACAAAGAGCTCAGTGGGTGAAACTATAGATACAGTAGGCAACGCGTCATACCCAGGGGAGTGGTTTAGCATGGGGGAAAGTGAAGCTTTGTTACCGTAGTTACTCATACATTCCTATGAGGAATAAGGGGAGAAATATCAGACAAGTTTAGCTATTTAACAATGAAAAATTTGACAAAAGCTGTTTTGTAGTTTTTTACTCCTCAAACAATGCCAAAACACCCAAAACTGATTTTTTTTATTGCCAGCCAACTGACAGAAATAGATGTCTAAAGAAGAGCACTGCAGCTGCAGTCGACCAAATGCTGGATACGTGCTTTAATATATTTGGGAAACATCTGAGAAGAATTGAAGACTAAATCAATTATCATATAATCACAACAGTGGTTTCAACAAAGACATAATGATGAGTTAACACCAGAAAACTTGACTTGAACAGAGTGGAGCACTGCTTATTATTTTTCATGCTTTAATCAATCAGACATTTCAAGTTCGGTTTTATGAAGTGTTTAGTAAATGGGGTTTCTGGTAAAGTTGCTGTGAAATGTGAAATTTGAGCTATTTTTTTCTGATTAACACTTTTATTTATTCAGACACATGAAACAGAAGAGCAAACATATATACACCAAATCAACTTTTAACCCCCATAATTCCCTTTCGCCCTCCCAGTCCCAGTCAAATTATATATGTACAGCTGTGCTCAAAAGTTTGCATACCCTGGCAGAAATTGTGTATTGATTTTGAAAATATGACTGATCATGCAAAAAAAACTGTCTTTTATTTAAGGATAGTGATCATATGAAGCCATTTATTATCATATAGTTGTTTGGCTCCTTTTTAAATCATAATGATAACAGAAATCACCCAAATGGCCCTGATCAAAAGTTTACATACCCTTTAATGTTTGGCCTTGTTACAGACACACAAGGTGACACACACAGGTTTAAATGGAAATTTAAGGTTAATTACCCACACCTGTGGCTTTTTAAATTGCAAGTAGTGTCTGTGTATCAATAGTCAATGAGTTTGTTAGCTCTCACGTGGATGCACTGAGCAGGCTAGATACTGAGCCATGGGGAGCAGAAAAGAACTGTCAAAAGACCTGCGTAACAAGGTAATGGAACTTTATAAAGATCGAAAAAGATATAAAAAGATATCCAAAGCCTTGAAAATGCCAGTCAGTACTGTTCAATCACTTATTAAGAAGTGGAAAATTCAGGGATTTCTTGATACCAAGCCAAGGTCAGGTAGACCAAGAAAGATTTCAAAGATTTTCAGTTATAAAGGGTTAAGTTGATTCCTAATGTATATTTTAGTGGTTAAATTTATTTTTGTCTGTCTTGGAGTCAATATAAAATGTTAATAACAAAATCATCAATCATATTAAAAGGTATAGAGTTCAAGATGGCGGCGAGTATGGCTGCTGCATTGTGAGCTCCGACCCAACATTGCAGTTTTTTGTTTGTTTTGTCTAGAATTCTTATGTTTTTTGTCTTGGATGTTGTCTGCCTTATCGTTTACGATAGACAAACAATTTTGGACATTGCTTCTGCAATAGCACACTGAAAACCGGACTTCAAATTCCTCAATGCCGACCTGCTGTTTACAAACACGCCAGCGGAACCCTTTGTCTGGGCAGCCCGGCCGCGGAAATGCAGCCGGAAAAGGGGACGGAGAGCCGTCGTTCTCATCAGAGTAAGAAGTCGTGCAAATTGTCTCCTGCTACCCAGTATTCTACTGGCAAATATTCAGTCTCTGGACAACAAGCTCTGTGAGCTGAGAGCACGGATCTCTTTCCAACAAGAGATGAGGGACTGCTGCATTATCTGCCTTACAGAAACTTGGATGTCTGTGGAGATTCCAGACCCAGCCATCGAACCCGCGGTGTTCTCCATGCACCGAGTGGACAGAGCGAAAGACCTCTCAGGTAAAAGCAGAGGTGGTGGTGTATGTTTTATGATCAACAAATCCTGGTGTGATCAGACTATAAAGTCTTTCTGCTCTCATGATTTGGAATTTCTCATGTTTCTGTATCGGCCATTCTGGCTACCGAGGGAATTCACAGCGGTCATTATCACAGCTGTGTACATCCCCCCCACAAGCCGACACAGACCGGCACTCAAGGAACTGTATGGGAGTATAAGTGAGCAGGAAACCGCGCACCCTTAGGCCACGTTCATTGTGACCGGGGACTTAAAGCCAATTTCAAATCAATTGCTCCGAAATACTTCAAACACATCAGTTGCAAACACATCAGTCCCTCCCCCGCCCACCATTTGACAGATCGGACCACTTTTCCGTTCTGCTTCTGTCTGCTTACAGGCAGAAACTGAAACAGGAAGCTCCCACCCTCAGAACAATCCAGTGCTGGTCAGACCAATCAGATTCTGTGCTACAAGACTGTTTTAATCATGCGTACTGGGAGAAGTTCCGGTCCGCCTCTGATGACGACATCGAGGTATACGCTGATAGTGTAACGTGTTTCACCAGTAAGTGCATAGAGGATGTTGATGTTGTTCTGACCAAAACTATACGGATCTACCCAAACCAGAAACCATGGATTAATAGCGATGTTCATGCGGCACTTAATGCGCTGACCTCCGCTTTTAATTCTGGGAACACGGAGGAGCATAAACAAGCCAGTCAGAGCAGCCAAATGCCAGTACAGGGATAAGGTTGAAGGACAGTTCAACACCACCGACTCTAGAAGCATGTGGCAGGGAATTACTATCATCACGGACTTCAGAGGGAATAAAAACTCCGCTGTGAATGGGCCTCTCTGCCGGATGAGCTAAATACTTTTTATGTTCATTTCGAGGGAAATAACACTGCCCTCATGGAGAGATCTCCCGCAGCCAAAGCTACAGAGGTTAGTTTACACTCTGTCTCTGTAGCGGATGTAACCCGATCCTTCCGACGGGTGAATATCCGTAAAGCCGCGGGTCCAGACGGCATTCCGGGCCGCGTCATCAGAGTGTGTGCGAACCAACTGGCTGGTGTTTGTATGGACATTTTCAACCTTTCCCTCTCCTTGTCTGTGGTCTCCACATGCTTTAAAACATCCACCATTGTGCCTGTACCAAAGCAATCCAAAATCACTTGCTTAAATGACTGGCGTCCTGTTGCTCTGACCCCCATCATCAGCAAATGCTTTGAGAGACTAATCAGAGATTACATCAGTTTGCTGATGATACGACGGTAGTAGGTCTGATCACTGACAATGATGAAACAGCCTACAGAGAGGAGGTGCACACTCTGACACGCTGGTGTCAGGAGCACAACCTCTCCCTCAACGTCAGTAAGACCAAAGAACTTGTGGTGGACTTCAGGAGAAAAGACAAAGAACACAGCCCCATCACCATCAATGGAGCACCAGTGGAGAGAGTCAGCAGCTTCAAGTTCCTTGGTGTCCACATCACAGAGGAACTCACATGGTCCGTCCACACTGAGGCCATTGTGAAGAAGGCTCACCAGCGCCTCTTCTTCCTGAGACGCCTGAGGAAGTTTGGAATGAACCTCCACATCCTCACACGGTTCTACACCAGCACTGTAGAGAGCATCCTGAATGGCTGCATCACTGCCTGGTATGGCAACAGCACCGCCCTCAACCGCAAAGCCCTACAAATGGTGGTGCGAACTGCCAGACACATCATTGGAGATGAACTTCCCTCCCTCCAGGAAATATATACAAGGCGGTGTGTGAAAAAAGCTTGGAGGATCATCAAAGACTCCAGCCACTCGAGCCATGGGCTGCTCTCACTGCTACCATCAGGCAGGCGGTATCGCAGCATCAGGACTCGCCGACTCCATGACAGCTTCTTCCCCAAGCAATCAGACTTTTGATCTCTCATGATCAATGTACATCAGCACTGCACTTTATTAATCTTATAATCTTATATCTCACACTGGACTGTTCTAAATATATTCTCTCTTAACAACACACTGGCAACTGACTATCAACTGACAGCCTGAATGTCAATACAGCACAATACAACATACTGTATATTTTATATATTATATTTTTATTATATACTGTGTATTCTATATTGTGTGTGTGTATTGTATACTGTACATTGTATATTATTATTTGTATATTGTGTTGTGTAATTATGTGTATATTAGATTATGTAAATTGTTTGTAAATCTGATGTTTATTGTAAATTGGTATATGTCTCATCACTGTCATGACTGCTGTGTTGCTCGGAACTGCACCCAAGACTTTCACCCACTGTTGCACTTGTGTATATGGTCATGTGACAATAAAGTGATTTGGATTTGAAATAAAAAAAATTAAGATACCAGTTGTATATTACTAAATATTAACGTGACAGTCATAAACGTAAACTTCTGCCTTGGGGTGACCTGGCACTGCAAAGAAACTACTTAATGGCTCAACAGCTTTTAATCATGTTTTTCGCTGTTAAAATAGCCAAATCTATCAGATATTTCTCCCTGTTTCTTCATAGGAATGTATAAGTAACTATGCTAACAGTGCTTTGCTTTCCCCCACAGTTGGCGGGGCCTCCTTGCCGACTGTAACTATACCAGAGCAATTTTCTTTTACATTTTGTAAAATAAAAATCAATCAGCCACAATGCAGAACATACAGGCACACACACACTTCAAGGTCAGATCAAAGTCTTACTCTGACCCCGTGAGAAAATTTATGCTTAGGTGTGGGAGCTGTGCACCATGGTCAGGTTTATCTGTAAGCATATTGTGGCATCATTGCAAAATCTCACCCTTCAACGATGCTACAATTCTACTAATAATTCATATTTATAATGTCTAAATATAAATCCTATGCATAACTTATGATAATATCTAGTTTAAGTTTGTTACAACATTGACTTATAAAGATCAGCAAATGCAAGGAGCACTAAAGCCATCTACAGGTTATTGTTGTCATTTCATGTAATTGTTATTTTTATTTCCAGCAGATGCCACCAGAGACCACCAATGCATGACATATTTTGGTGTTTTGACAATCTTTCAATTTACTGAAATGAAGGTTTTCATTGAAGTGAAGATAACAAAATGTGCTTAATTAAAATGAAATTAAATGGAGTAATGTACAGGTAAATCAGGTCAAAAATACCATAAAATCCCAAAAGAAATGCATAACTTTAGTGTTTTTACTTTAGTGAAGATAGTGTTATTACATTTCTTAATATATATATATATATATATATATATATATATATATATATATATATATATATATATATATATAAATGGGGTTTCATGTCAAATTCATGTTGAATATGACAAGAACAGATGGAACGGGGATTCTGTTGATAAGTGTACAAGGGTCAAACACAGATATTGTTTACTACACATGGGTAAAACTATTGTCATGACTGATTTTGGAATGGACACATGGGAAATTAAAAATGAATTAGCCAAGTAAACGTTGTTATCAGCTGATGTCAAAAATCACAATATGGCCTGGATTAATTGGCCTGGCCGATATATCAGTCTATCACTAATGCTAAATATTTCCCCCCCAAAAAGTATACATCACTCCAATTTTAAGAATGGTTTAGAATTAAATGTTAATCATATTAGTGGATACCTTGCTAGAAAAAAAATACATAAATAATCACACCAGCCTTTTTGCTGGTAGTGGTTTGGACAGCTATAACACAATCAATTTCCTCCACACCAACTAATCAACCATCTAAACCAGCATGCAGCTAAAAACAAATGCTGGTTTCATTCTGTTTTGAACTTTATCATATTTTGAACTGCCGAGAGCATCGTTGCCTTCCAGTAACTGTAACATATGAAGCGCAATCTCTAACCATCTTTTTTATATTTTAGTGGCTGTGCAGACTGTATACATGCAGCCTGGTCTGGTGTTTGGAGATGTTGCGGTGCAGGCACATTGCCCAGTATGCACTCAGAATGTGGTAACTCGCCTGGAGTATTCATCAGGAGCGTTAGCCTGGCTCTCTTGTGCAGGCCTGGCCATTTTTGGGTAGGGACAAGCAAACTTAATATACAATCTTTGGTTTTTCAAGAACCACCAACATTTCTGAGCTTATCACATGAAATATTCTCCTTCACTGTTCTGTTCTTTTTTTTCTCTGTCTTACTCTAGTTGTATCTATGGGTGTTGCCTGATTCCCTTCTGTGTGGACAGTTTGAAGGATGTGACACACCACTGTCCAAACTGCAACAGTGTTTTAGGAGTCCACAAGAGAATCTAAAGCAGTTGTATGAAGTAGTTGCTGAGCAGCTGTGTATATACCTGCTCTCAATTTTTTTTATTGAATGAAAAACTTTACACTGACTTAACCCTAATACATATAGGCATATGTATACATTCATATATATTCATACATATAGTATACACATATTTATGTCTTAAATAAGGGTCTGAATGTATACTAACTGATTTTCATGAAGGGCTAGATTTAATCTGTTTTGATTATTTAATCACATTGTAATATTTTCACACATTCTCATTTGTAATAAGAACGTCTGTAAGACAAATAGTTTATGCATAATTATTGCTGTTTAGAAATTATAACCTTCTCTTTATACTGTTACCAGCTTGTTCTCTTAGTTAAAACACCAAAAGTGCATATTTCATTTAATTTCAACTTGCTCAAATATTGTGAAGGCGCATGGTGCTGCATCAAAATGAATAAAAGTCATTATCAGTCTCATGAACCAAACAACAAAAAAAATGTATGGTAATGTTTGCTGGAGGTCTTACATTTCATATATCCAGTTTCTCCTGTGAATCGATGCATTTTCAGATAGATCTGCCATCTTCACTGTACGCAGTACTGGCTCTGGACTGAGACTGGACGACCCCCATAACCATGACATACCTGTGGACACAACAGATTGAGCATCTCATTGCAAAAACTACTTTAGCTTCTTGAGAACTAGAGTACTCTACGGGATTGCTCAGTTTATATATGTATACACACTGATCAGCCACAACATTAAAACCACCTGCCTAATATTGTGTAGGTCCCCCTCGTGCCGCCAAAACATCCTCACCCGCATCTCAGAATAGCATTCTGAAATGCTATTCTTCTCACCACAATTGGACAGAGCGGTTATCTGAGTTACTGTAGACTTTGTTAGTTCAAACCAGTCTGGCCATTCTCTGTTGAACTCTCTCATCAACAAGGCATTTCCGTCCACCGAACTGCTGCTCACTGAATGTTTTTTGTTTTTGGCACCATTCTGAGTAAACTCTTAGAGACTGTTGTGTGTGTGAAAATCCCAGGAGATCAGCAGTTACAGAAATACTCAAACCAGCCCATCTAGCACTGTGATATAGTCAATTAAAAGTGAAACAATCTGTCTGTAAACAATTGTTGGAAAAATTACTCGTGTCATGCACAAAGTAGATGTCCTAAACGACTTGCCAAAACTATAGTTTGCTCAGATCTGTGCAGTGGTTAAAAAATTATTATTGGGGCCTGGGTAGCTCAGCGAGTATTGATGCTGACTACCACCCCTGGAGTCACGAGTTCGAATCGAGGGCACGCTGAGTGACTCCAGCCAGGTGTCCTAAGCAACCAAATTGGCCCGGTTGCTAGGGGGGTAGAGTCACATGGGGTAACCTCCTCATGGTCGCGATTAGTGGTTCTTGCTCTCAATGGGGCACGTGGTGAGTTGTGCGTGGATCACGGAGAGTAGCATGAGTCTCCACATGCTGGGAGTTTCCACGGTGTCATGCACAACGAGCCATGTGATAATATTGACTGTCACAGAAGAGGAGGCAACTGAGACTTGTCCTCCACCACCGGATTGAGGCGAGTAACCGCGCCACCACGAGGACCTACTAAGTAGTGGGAATTTTTTATATGCACATTATATATATATATATATATATATATATATTTATTATGGCATGCTGTTCAGGAAATTATTGTATTTATAATATGAAGTTTGAGTATATGGAATGGAACTCTGAATATATGGAATGAGTGTGTGAATATGTGAAATGAAACTGAATATATGGAATGAAACTTGAATGAGAGAAACTGAATATATAGAATGACACTTGAATATATAGAATGAGAGAAACTCTGTATATATAGAATTAAACTGAATATATAGAATTAAATTTGCAATATACCGAACAAAAGTCAGAATATATGGAATGAAACTTGAAAATATTTAAAAGGAAATAATTATATTTATAATATGATGTTTGAGTATATGGAATGAAGTCTGAATATATGGGATGAAACCTGTGATTATTTAAAAGGAAATAATTATATTTATAATATGATGTTTGAGTATATGGAATGAAGTCTGACTATATAGAATGAAACTTGAAATCTGACGTCATCAAAGCGCCATCTTGTGTTTTTCATGTGTGATTGT